>NC_081185.1:100934253-101534253 GCF_029867415.1 Vicia villosa | reverse complement strand
AAACTATTATTGATTAAATATTATACTTTTTATGATTTTTTAAACTCATTTAATAAGGTATTTTTTAAGAGAAAATGGGTGATGCACTGACAGTGTAAGAAAGTTTTACACTATCAGCCAATCACAACTATAAATCAGAATAAATCAGACTGTAATTTTTAAAAAAATTATATGACATGGCAAAACGATTTGTTTCTATTGAATGACAGTGTAAAAAAGTTTTACACTGTCAGTACACTACCTTTAACCTCATTTTTTAATGAATAATTTTTTATTTTTAATATAACTTTTATTATTTTAAATTATAACATTTAGTTGATACTCTAATCTATATCATTTTCAAGCAAATTCTTTTATTTATATTTATGATAAATATAAAATACAATATTATATGATAAAAATATGCAAAAAAAATACTATTTTTTTATTCTATTATTTATTTTTTTTAATATTTATAGAATAACTCATTAAATTACTTATTTTGAAATGGGAAAGTGTTATTTTGTTAGAGCATTCTTAGCCAAAAAGAAATTAATGTTTGAAAGAATTTAATAGTGAATCAATATATGAATCATTGTCATGATTATTTTTTTAGAAGCCACTAAACCCATACACATGATTGAATTGAAAAAACTCTTTCGACTGGATTCGAGTTTTTTTTTTTCGATTTTAAAAGATGGACAAACTAAAATCTTAACAGTAGTAAAATAAGGACAGGTTGAAGCTTTGGGGACCATGGTTTGCTGTCCCATGGCCATCCCCATCACATGATTCATATGTATGCAAAAGTGGAAAGATAGAGGCAAAAGAAATTTTGTGCATGATTCATAGTCTTAGAAGAATTAAAAAAATTTAGAGGCTGATTTTGAAATAAGTTTAAATGTTAGTTTAGATTTGATTTTGATTCTATTTAAAATTAAAATTTATAACTTTTAAATTTAAACAAAAATTTTATATTAAAATTTATCATTCAATTTACTTTTACAAAAATTTATCAAAATATAAATTACTTTATTTTCAATTCACTTTATTTAATATCAATTTTATAAAATTAATTTATTCAAAATCAATAATTATCACCGCATAACCAAATATAAGCTTTGTTTTTATCTTATAATTATCTATTTGTTAAAAATATTATTTTTCAAATTAATTTATATCATTAATTTTCAATTAACTTTTATAATTTTATTTTAAACATATTATTCAATTAATACTTCTTCTAATCCTATTTATAAGAAAATTTTACTTTTAAAATATATTAAATAATTTATGCAATATACAAACCAAATGAATTATTTATTTAATAAATCTAAAAGTTAAATTTTGTATAATTTTCAATTTACTATCTTCTTTTGTATTTAAGATAAATACACTCTGGTAAATATATTTGTTTATATTTTCTTAATAAGTATAGAATGATCGGTTTAATCAAATAATTTAAGAAAGAGAGTTTTTTATTTTTTTTATTTTGAGTAACTTGTTCTTTGAGTTTATAAATATTTTTAAAAAATAAAAATTCTATTAGTGTCAAATTAATTCTTGTATTTAATCATTTAATATCTATTAAATATTTATTTTATAATTTTTACTAAATCCAAAAGTAATTTAGCAATTTATTCATCATACTAGTACTTTACATGTTGCACTAATGAGTTGTAGCCAAAATGTGAATGTGACTTTACACCTCCTTTCTTTGGGGACCTCTGCACCAGCACCACAATTATTTGTGTGTTTGTGTGGTACAACATAAAAAGCTGAAAAGATATCGTGTTTTTTTGGTACAACTATTAAGTCAGTGTTATTAAGTGTTGTTTTGAACTTGCATCTCTTGGTATAGTTTTTAAGTCATTGTTATTATATGTCGCAGTTTCGAACTCGCATTTCTGCATATCTGATGTTCATGCACATTTATTACTATTATTTTTAAAAATTTGTAGTATTTACTGTGACTTTTTTTCTAATTAATTTATATTGTGAACATGGTAATTGTGCAGTTTGTGATGGTGCTATTGAAGTCATCAGTGCCAATATCATTTGAAGGAAACAAAGAACCAGCTGCTTATGGTGAGATAATATCAATGGGAGGTATAGATAAACAAGTGAAGAAGAAACTCATTGATACACTTGGCACAATATTGCAGTCAACACTCTCTATTCCCAGAACACGTTTTTTTCTCAAAGTCTTTGATACCACTGCTTTTCCTACACGCTCCAAAATTTAATGATTTCATAGTTGTAGTACAATAGTCACAAGATTGTACTCTAATAATCATCACAATTTGTTTTTATGGAGTTATTGTTAAGCATTAATAAATGTTGTGATGATCCGTTCTCTTCTATAATATAAGAAAATTAATGGTGTGGAAAAGTCAAAAATATCCTTATTTGATTTTTTGCCAACACATTCAAATCGTGGTTTTTTGGTCTTTGCACCATAAAGTTCTTAATTTTATTATTATAATAATACAACTCTTATACTTATCAAACTTATCAAATTTCTCTCCATTCTCTATTTTTTTTTCTCTTTCATCACTTTCTCACTTCTTTCTTCTAAAAAAAATCTATTATTGAAATATATTGTTATATACGAAAAATGATATTTATGATCGAAATACTTTTTAGTCAAAAATGATATACGAGAAAAATTTATTCAAAAAAATCTATTATTGATTTAAATATTTTTATATACGAAAATTTAATATTGATCCAAATATTTTTGTAAATTATACCTAAATAAAAATAATATTTGTATACGAAAAATGGTATTTATGATCCAAATATTTTTATTCAAAAATTATTTACGGGAAAAAATCTACTATTGATCTAAATATTTTTATATACGAAATTTACTATTGATCCAAATATTTTTGTAAATGATACCTAAACAAAAATGAAGTTTGTATACGGGGAAAAAAAATATTATTTGATATATATTTTTTTATATACTAAAAATGGTATTTATGATCGGAATATTTCTTAGTCAAAAAGGATATACGGAAAAAATTTATTCGAAAAATCTATTATTGATCTAAATATTTTTATATACGAGAATTTAATATTAATCCAAATATTTTTGTTAATGATACCTAAATAAAAATAATATTTGTATACGGAAAAAATATATTATTTACGAAAAATAGTATTTATGATCTAAATATTTTTTTATTCAAAAATGATATACGGGAAAAAATCTACTATTGATCTAAATATTTTTACATAGGAAATTTATTATTATTTATTATTGATCCAAATATTTTTGTAAATGATACGTAAACAAAAATGAAGTTTGTATACGGACAAAAAAAAATCTATTATTGATCTATATATTTTTATATACGAAAATGTTAGTATTTATGATCCAAATATTTTTTATTCAAAAATGGGATAGGCCAAAAAATCTATTATTGATCTAAATATTTTTATATACGAAAATTTGATATTGATCCAAATATTTTTGTAAATGACACATAAACAAAAATAATATTTGTATATGGAAAAAAAATCTATTATTTACAAAAAATGGTATTTATGATCCAAATATTTTTATTTCGAAATGGTATACGGGAAAATAATCTACTATTGATCTAAATATTTTTATATATGAAATTTACTATTGATCCAAATGTTTTTGTAAATGATACCTAAACAAAAATGAGATCTGTATACGAGAAAAAAAATCTATTATTGATCTAAATATTTTTATATACAAGAAATGGTATTTATGATCAAATATTTTGATTCAAAAATGGTATACGAAAAAAAAATCTATTATTGATCTAAATGTTTTTTATACGAAAATTTAATATTGATCCAAATATTTTTGTAAATGATACCTAAATAAAAATAATATTTGTATTATTATTTACGAAAAATGTTATTTATGATCCAAATATTTTTTATTCAAAAATGGTATACGGAAAAAAATATACTATTGATGTAAATATTTTTATATACGAAATTTACTATTGATCCAAATATTTTTGTAAACAGTACCTAAACAAAAATGAAGTGTGTATACGGAAAAAAATCTATTATTTACCTAAATATTTTTATATACGAGAAATGGTATTTATGATCAAATATTTTTTATCCAAAAATCGTATACGGGAAAAAATGTATTATTGATCTAAATATTTTAATATACGAAAATTTAATATTGATTCAAATATTTTTGTAAATGATACCTAAACAAAAATAATATTTTTATACGGAAAAAAATCTATTATTTATGAAAAATGGTATTTATGACCCAAAAAAATTTATTTAAAAATGATATACGGAAAAAAAAATTATTATTGATCTAAATAAATTTATATACAAAATTTACTATTGATCCAAATATTTTTGTAAATAATACCAAAACAAAAATGAAGTCTGTATACGGAAAAAAATATATTATTGATCTAAATATTTTTATATACGTGAAATGTTATTTATAATTAAATATTTTTAATCCAAAAATGGTATACGGGAAAAAATTTATTATTGATCTAAATAATTTTATATATGAAATAATCAATTATTTATAATTTTTTTTAAACATTTTTATTTAAAATAAATGATGTATCTAAATTTGCATAACCGAACGGAACCCGTGCGTATGCACGGGTTTGTTACTAGTTTTAATTGATGCTAGAAACTCTCTTTCTCGTACTTCTTTCATTCATTAATGAGGTTACACTTACATTACATATAGTGCTAGTATTCTTCAATTATGAGAAGGATCTAGTGCATGGCCAGCTCATACAATAGGGAGAAGAGCACATGGCATTAACCGTAATTGGATGGCTGCAAATAAAACAAAATATCAGGAACAGGGGTGACAAAATGGATCCGACCTATCAGATATATTGATTTTGTCCACACTTTTTTACGAGACGGATCAAGGTTTTAAAGCTGAACCTTCTAATAGTATGATCTGTCTCGTCCTATTTTTTTAAGGCTTTTGAATGCGCGGGAATTATCATAAAATTTTATAATTTCTTATTTTAAAGGTGGAGTGTCTGCAAGCCCGACCCGTCCGATCATCATTTTTTTGGGTGCGCAGCAAAGTTTTAAACTTGCATCATCAATACCAATTTTGCTCTGCACTATTTTTTTGCGGGCTATTGCAGGGCAGCATGCGCGTTTCCTAACTACATGAAATACTTTATAGTGAATTCATTTAGTAAGGGACATAGTCATTGAGATGATGGGTCTTTTAGGAGAAATTAACTTGTCACCCCCATTCTTATACCTGTCACCCTCAAGGGTGGTGTTTTGACCACTTTACCCATGCAAAAATACTGGATATTCTCAAAATTCCGATTCGTACCAGAAATTTCGCAAATGTACCAGAAATTTGTTAGGATTTACCAATTTACTGCGCACGATGATCTATACCAGAAATATAAAATTTCTGGTATGAATCACTAGTTAATATTCATACCGGAAAATTAAAATATCTGGTACTAGAAATTTACCAGATATTTCAAATTTCCGGTATGATTTCAATGTTAAGGGGCGGGCACCACACAAGCCAAGATGGGCGCCCCTTATGACCAAGTGTGAAGGGATGGGCATCGGGCGTCGCATTAAGGAGTGGCGGGGCCACTTAAGTCACTTTCTAATACTACATCTAATGATACTGAGAATTTGAAATTTCCGGTAACGGGTTATATACCAGAAATTTTGGAAATTTCCTGTAGGAGTTAATGAGGTTGCAAAAGTACCGGAATTTTTAAATATCTAGTAAATTGCACCAGAAATTTTGAAATTTCCGGTAAAAAGATACCGGAATTTGTGAAATTCAAATAATTTCCGGTATCGCACAAAAAAGGGTACCAAAATTTGTTAAAGGGTACCTGAAATTTATTTTTTAACTGATTTTTTCCACAGTAATTTTTTTTCAAAAATTGTATAAATTTGGAGTTAATAGTATCAGGGGTATTTTGGGACTATCGTAAATTTGGGGGGGTGACAGGGATAATTTGGGTGTGGCAAGACAAATTCTCGTCTTTTAGTAATCCTCTTCCCACGACCCAAGTTGTTCTGGTCCATTATAGTGTTGCTATCAATACCATCCCCATGAAAAATCACCTTGTCCTTAAGGTGATATACAGACTGAAGTTCCTTCTAATTTTCCCAATTGGAGGATGTTTCATTGTACGAAAACAAGTCGAGTGAGAGGGTTTGTAGAGATGTCTTGTTTGGTTTCTAGAATAGAGAACAGTTCAATCACAAGATGATGGTCAATAGTCGTAGGATGCATAGCAAAACATGTGCTTGGAAAAGGGCCTTGATGCAATTTGAGGAGGGCACAGTGAAAAACTGGATGTATCTCGCAAGTTGGTGGGAGCATCAACTTGTAAGCGACAAAACCAATTTTCTGCAGAATTTGGTATATGTGCCATAGAAATGTTGAGAAATCTTATGATAACGAGTATCAATGATGGTTTGTTATCGATAGGGTTGTAGTTTCACATACATATAATCTCTAACCTTGTACTCCTAGAAGCTTGCATGGTGTCCACTGCTTTAATAATGGAAGTGACAAGCAAATATTGAGGAATAGTGGGGTGTTCCTTACTATAAACCATCTGAAATGGAGACATGCCTGTGGATGAATTTCAATATAGAGAGATAAATTTGAAAAAGTTCCTTAAATCAAGTCTCATATTGTGTGTTAGTTGAAAAAACTTCTTAGTCCCACATTGCTTAGGTAAGATATATTGTCTAGCTCACTTCATTATATAAGGAAATTCTCTATTTCATTCAAAAACACACCAAAAAATTATTTTGAGGTTTTCCTTCCTCACTCTCAGAATTCAGCTTCTTTCGAATTGTCGAAATGTCAACTTCTTCCTTTTTCTTTTTTGATTACTTTCTTGAATTCTCTTTTGAGAATAATGTTAGTTTCTCCTTGTTTGAGTTGAGAAATTATCAAGTATAATTTTGGATTCTCTTTAGAAAATTATTCGAATTTCTCTTGATTTGAGAAATCATTTTGAGTGGTCAAATGACCATTATTGAATTCTCTTTAGACAGTTATTGGAATTTCTCTTAGTTTGAGAAATTATTACAACTGGATGTTATATTAGATACTACAATGGTATTTACACCATATTCGAATAAT
This sequence comes from Vicia villosa, assembly GCF_029867415.1. Taxonomy (NCBI): domain Eukaryota; kingdom Viridiplantae; phylum Streptophyta; class Magnoliopsida; order Fabales; family Fabaceae; genus Vicia; species Vicia villosa. Next base: position 101,527,136 of record NC_081185.1, on the reverse strand, counting down.
TTTTGTACCATCAGAGGGTGTATTTCTAGACTGATTATCAATTGTGTAAGTAGTCATCGTAGAGTATAGAACTGAGTTATTTTATCCTAGAGGTGTGTGGTAGTTCAACTGATATGCACAATTTTGGTAAGCACCGCGAAACTTCTTAAAGAGAGCGACCTAGTCCATGACTCGACCCGGTAAATTCTTCAGTGGCAATACTGTAGGATCAAGCGCTTACCACTGCACTAAAAGCAATTGCTGTTAGTGAGGGCGCAACTTTATTTCCTTATAGTATGAGCCCTCAGGGGCTGCACCTAAAGCGAGGTTTGTAAGCTCTCTCTAGGCGCCATGGGTTGGGATGTTAAGCCCATTCGAATCCCTAAGGGTGACGCTGGATTTATTTATCCAACAATCTCCCCCCCAGTGTCAGCCGGGGGGATTCGAACCCATGACCATGCTCTGATACCACTTGTAGGATCAAGCGCTTACCACTGCGCTAAAAGCAATTGCTGTTAGTGAGGGCGCAACTTTATTTCCTTATAGTATGAGCCCTCAGGGGCTGCACCTAAAGCGAGGTTTGTAAGCTCTCTCTAGGCACCATGGGTTGGGATGTTAAGCCCATTCGAATCCCTAAGGGTGACGCTGGATTTATTTATCCAACAAATACTTTTCAAAATTTAAAACAAATATTTTAAGACGTTTCGAACTACCATGGCTATCGAAGAAATTATTGGTACTTTTATGGATATTATCTTTGACAAATCGTTCATGTTTGAAGGAAGTCTCTTCAAGTGTTGGCAACAAATGATGAAGTTCTTAACATTGAAAAAGGTTGCTAACATTCTGACTGAAGACATTTTGTTGCTTCTTCTAGATCAAACAAACAAACTAATGGTAAAAAATCTACAGGTTCAGATAGAACATTTAATAATGCTGAAGTTGAATTTGCTGCACAGATTAAAGCGAACGATTCCAACTCAAAAAAGAAATATCGTTATGGAAAGAGAATAGTTATCTCTACATAATCATATCTTTAATGGACTGCTTATAAAAAATATCTTTAATGGACTCGCGGATGATTCGTATAATTATTTCAGTGACTGCGATACTTCAAAATAGGTATGAGAGACTCTGAAAAAATAAGTATGAGACCGAAGAAGCTAGAGCAAAGAAGTATATTTTTAGTTGCTACCTAAAGTATCAAATGGTATAAATGAAAGATTGTTTATAAGATAATCACAAAAGATAAGTGTTTAGATGAACAAATTTAAATTGCTTTTAGTATTGACAAATTACCCTGTAGTTTGAAAGTTTATAAAATCTTTGCTTCACCACAAAACAAATGAATTTTTAATTGAGATTTTAATTATTCGCCTTTGAATTCAAGAAGAATCTCAGAGATAAGATCAAAAAGAAAAAGTCTTGGTTGTTTCAAACAACCAAAGAAAATTCAGTGTAGCTCTGAAGCTTTTTGGCAAATGATTGTGAGTCGAATTAGAATTACATAGTTATGAGTCGAATCAAGAATGAGAATCCTTCAAAGGCCCCCAATTACTCCAATTCATAGGCAACAACCACCACCATAAATAAATGACACTGGTATTTTCTCTTTTTCCAATTGTGGAAAAGCAGATCATATGATTAAGAAATGTAAGATCAAACTTAAACCTTATGACGCCCCTAATGAACGTGTTAAGTTGACTAATTTATTGCTTTGATCACTGAAACCAACATGATTAGTGATTCTGATGGTTGGTGGTTAAACATTGGCTCCTCTCGTCGTGTCTATTATGAGCATGTTATGTTCAAAACGTAAATGAATAAGAAAGTATTGTTAGGAGTTGCCCACGCCACTAATGTTGTCGGTATTGGAGAAGTGGAATATAGTCCACCTTTGAAATCTTGAAGGATGTCATGTATACTTATGAGATTATAAAGAATCTGATTTTTGATTTTCTTCTGAGTAAAGCAGGGTTTAGTCAACTATTGGGGTAGATTTGTACACCATTACAAGGAAAAATATTTTTGTGAATAAAACTGATATGTTTAAGAATTTTGTAATGAAGATTAAGAGACTTCATAGTGATATGGAAACTGAGTATGATTATCGGTTATTTAATTAATTTTATAAGCAACATGGAATTGTACATGATACCACTACACCATACTCTCCTGAAATGAATGGTAAAGCAGAAAGAAAGAATGGAACTCTTATTAAATTTGTTGTTGCAATTATGTTAAATTTTGGTGATGTTCCTCACTAGTGGGGGGAAATTTTGTTGACTGTTTGCTATGTCCTAAAGCGAATTCCCAAGTCAAAAAGTAAGATCTCTACTTATGAAATATTAAAGAAAAGACAACCAAACTTGTCTTATTTAAGAACTCGGGGCTGTCTGGCTTATGGCAAAATTCTAAATCCGAAGCGAGTTATACTCGCTAGTAGAGCCTATGAATGTGTATTCATTGGATATGCAGTAAACGTGAGGCATATAGCAACCTCTCGTAAAAAGGGAGTCCATGTCGATCCAAATCTTCCCTTTCTAAAAAATCAACTCATGTTGAGTTTTATAATCAGGGAAGGAACTTAGTTGGGCTTCAACGTTAGCAACCAAAGTTTTGAAATTGGGGAAAGTATATAATGTTGTGTTGCTCCTTTAAGAAGATAAAATGAGGCATGGTAAGGTTCTATCATTGACCATCTGGTGTAGCATATATGTGTGGCAAAGCATCTGCCGTCAAGTTTTTCTTTCTTGCCTTGTATTGGATGGTGAAATCGTAACCAAGAAATTTTGAGAGGTAAATTTGTTGCTTTGGTGTTTTGATTACGTGAGTGATAAAGAGAAGGATTTAGTACATGACCAACTCATACAATGAGCACATGGCATTAACTGTAGTTGGGCAGTTGCAAATAAAACAAAATAACAGTAACTCCATTAAATATTCCATACTAATTCCATTTAGTAAGTAACATAGTCATTGAGATGAATGGATCTTTTAATTACCCTCATCACATTATAATGTTGCTATCAGTGTGTCCTCTGTCAAACAAAAAAAATAAAACTATGTATCCATTGTTTCATGAACTAAAATATATGGTGATACATGACTGGTTGAGAAGTTTCTCTACTGGAAATGGAACTTTAATAACAAAACTGGAAATATAAGGAACAAACAATGACAATTCTTAGCAATTATAGGCCTACATCACTAAACAATGGCTGATCATTTACTTGGTTTTGATCGTTTCTTCTTTTGTTTCTTGTATTGTTCATATAGCTGAAGTGACTGTGCAGTCTTATTCAACTTACTTCTCAACCTTTCATTCTCCTTGATCTCATGAAGAACCAAGAAATGGGAACTAAATTTCCTGCGCAAATCATCCTCATCGAATGAACTTGTTACTGTTGTGGAACCAATGGTATCTGATGTAGCATTGCCATTTGATTTTCTCTTCTTGTTGTTTAATTTTATACCGCCACTTTGTTCAAAACATAGTTCTTGGTCTATGGACATGTCCTTGAAAGCTAGTTGAGGAGAAGATTTGGAGAGGAACACTTGGTTTTGTTCAGTGCTCATGCTTGAAAGGCCTGTCGCCATCGTCGATATGGCTGGATGGTAGTGTTTGGACAAAAGACTCAGTTCCCAAAGTACAGAGGCAAGGGCGCCGCTTAAAATAGGATCGGTCGAATATGGTAGATATTTCTGCATTTCAAGAGAGGGAAACAGACACATATGGTTTTAGTCCATAAAAGCTGACATAAAAGAATAGTGCCATTAAAAATCTTATAATCAAAATTCAATCAACCTTTTGACATTTTTGAGATTGATATAAACCTGTGTCCCAACAATTTCTGTTCACAGTTTTTCTTTCAAATTTTATTTATATATACAAAATAAAAGAATAACTTCAGGCTTATGTAAAAAACTATGAAAGTTGCATTTGCATAACCCATGTTTTGGCACAATCCAGTAGGCACATATCATATCACCCTTCTTTTCACTTATGGACATTTACAAGAAACAAGGAATATAGGCACTCATGTTTTGGCATACTCCTTTTATTTTCTTATTTTTTTATTATGAATCTTCATGAGAATACCTTAACGTCCACATTATTGTTGTACACCCATCTTTTTCGGATTTAGTTAAATTTCTTCGTGCGTAAATTAGAGAGGGAGAAAAAAGAAAAATCTTAGAGAAGATGAATATGGCTTTCAACATAAACCAAAAATACATGAAAAAGGCAAGCTTACCGGAATTGTACCAGAAACAGAGCCCCCTCCAGTGTCATTTTCCAACAAATTTCTGCACTTGATATTTTTCAGAAGGAGGTGCTTCACTGTGACCAAGGCTGAAACAGGTACAAAGGTAAACTACATATTAAATTTCTTTCTCTTTTCTTTTTATTTGTTTTCCGCTATACTTAGGCTCCGAGAGTAAATAGCACATATGAAGATGAAAGTTGATATTAGAATAGTAAAACATACCTGCCATAGAATCTGCAGATCCAACACACAGTGACAATGTAGCCAGACGTTTTATAAATGCGGCAGCTTTTTGCATATCATGCTGTCTATCGTCGCACAGCATTATCTTCAAAGCCTCTGCTAACACTTCTCCTTGATCTCTGTTGCATAAAAATGAAAGATAAATTAAGAATGAGAATTAAAGCTAAGTTTGTCAAAGAAAAAATAAACAGAAGTGCTTTAATATAGATATGTACTGTTATACTGTATATATTCAATACAGTATAATACAAACATTCGGAATAAATTGAACTCATGTTGTATTCTGTCACATTAAAACTTTCTTAAAAAATCATAATTTAATTAGCAAAATAAGGGAAGACAAGACTGGACTCGTAATTAATAACCATATGATAATGAAGACTTCAATACCTACTTATTCTAAAATCATAAGATGCTACGCAACATACCATGAATGTATTGTCTCTATAATCATTAACCTTTAATAGTGCAGTCTGTTGTTATAATATAATCATCAATACTATATATGAATACCATGAATGTATTGTATCTATAATCTTTAGTCTTTGATAGTGCATTCTGTGGTTATAATTATCAATACTATACTGTATATGAATACTTATGTAAGCAAACTAACATGCAAGACCACATCAAACAAATCTATTGATAATACTGATAACATATTGGTCGGTTGGGAAAAGAAAGGACTTCAGGATGTTGTATTTTAATGCAAACCTTCCAGGCCTGTATTCAAGTAAGAGATTGTAAAGATGGACAGTGAAGTCCTGTAAATCAACATTCAAGGCATCAAGATTGGTTCTCATCACTTTAAAAGCAACGATGCAACATTGGAGGCGTTCAGATACGGTCAGACATTTAGGAAACTTCTCAGATGTGTTGCCTAAGTTTCTACCTCCAGAAGCAAGAACTTTCAAATGTTTCATTAGGTCACCCAGGAAATCAAGGTCAATCAAGTGTGCGAATTTCGCCAGTCCCTTCAGACAAGGATCAAGCAATGGGTGGGGTTCCACTCCCACTACAGCAGAAAATACACCAGAGTTTGCTTCAGGCCTGATAAGAAAGCGAGGGAAAGTTAGCAACCATAACATAAATAGAATTGATTAATTCCCATCCAAAATGTATCTAAAATTGAACACGGACAAAAAGTGAAAGTGACAAAATACATAAGAATGAAAAGAAAATTAAAACTAACCAACAACCAAGCCTTACCCCACCCCACTAAGTGGGTTGGTTATGCCATAATGTTCAATCAAAGACCATGTTTCTATCCAATTCTTGAGATCTTTCTTAATAATCTCAATAATTTTTCTAGGTCTTTCTCTACCTCTAGTCGTTTGATTACTCTCCGTCTAATTTACTCTCCTTACAACAGAATCCACAGGAAAAAATAAACAAACAAAAAATAGTAGAACATGAAACCAACAAAGAGATCACCAATGTTTAAAAACTCGAGAATTTACGCAAAATTGGTAGAGGATTCAAAAAAATAACTCGGACGAGGTTACCAAGTTTACCAATGTAAAGACACGATTAAACATTCTATTTTTTTCAAGGAAAAGTTATGTATCATATCATGGAATAGAATAAATCAACCGCTACGAAATTATTGCAACATAAATTTCCTTTCTCCCATTCAAGCTTCCTCTTCCTCATTAGCAAGTTATTTATACAGAATTATTTTCTCTTTCCTCTTTCTCATTCAAGCTTCTTCCTCTTTTAAGCATGTGTATGTAATTATATATATATATATATATATATATATATATATATATATATATATATATATACACACACTTACGATCCGTGCTACGATCCTCGAGTTACGTTTTTGAATCCTCTACCGATTCTGTGTAAACTCTCGAGTTTTTAAACATTGATCATTATAGATCTGAGTGTAAGTGCATGCATTGAAATGTTTTCACGAAAAAATGTTAACTTAGTAGAGTTGCAGCAATGAAAAAGTTTGGAAGTGGCTACTTGAACACACAATCTCTCGATAAAGTTTGTGTCAGAGTTTTACTAGTGTAACCAACTTATAGGCATGTATGATTAGTTGGGTACAGGGGGGAAATTATGAGTACTGTTCACAAATGGTCACAAAGAACAAACCAAGAACAGGGAAAGCTACGAGTTTAAGAGTCTAGGAGGCCAAAATGAATTGACTCGCACTCAGACTTGTTTTCGAGGTAGAGTTGTACATACTAGCAAGTCTAACTCGTGTAGACTCCAAAATAGTGCTTTTTTTTCTGTTTTAGTGTTGCTCAGTTTCTTTGAAGCAATGTTATTTATTCCATTTTTTAAGCCATTAACATAAATGTTTTATGATTTTTTGTGTTGTATAGTACAAAGACACTAAGGCCTTATCTACATACTTTGTATGCATTATTATGGAGTTTTTTTGTAACATCTTCATTATGGAATTTCAATTGGAATTTTTATGTTAATTGGTTTTCTATCATGTATGTGTCCTTTATGTAACATTTGCGAGGTCACTTCTAATTTTCCATAGACTCACGAGTTTATGAGTCAAGTTTATGATTTGAGTTTATGAACTCTTCACGAGTCTATGCAGACTCTCAAGTCTGACAACCTCACACCATTGTTAACGATGGCAAACCAAGGAGGAGAGCCAAAACTCGGATATAAAGCCGAACATTTGGTGTCATGGTGGAGATCCAAAAAAACACCACTGATATCTGCATGGCGCAGCCATGACTGATATTCGATGCATGATATAAATCAAAACACACCTGGTAACGATGGACTGCATTGTATGCTTCAAAATGCGAAAGTACGTCTCAAATACAGAGGAGAGTGTTTTTGTTTGCATCTCTCTCTTCTCCGAAGCATCCAAGGTAAAGGAAGCAGCCTTGTAATCAGCTTCAACCTACAACAACCATCAGTAGAATTTCATTTCTACCATCAACCAAAACACCCAGAACTTAGTGATTCTTATAGGAAAAATAATCACCTCCTCTCTTGTCTTAGAAATTGACTCTTGCCTACTTTTCTTTCTGTCATTTTCCGACAACTGATTTGATCCCTCCATGTGTTTCCTTTTCTTATCTTTCTTGTTTTTATATTTCTGATCCCTATCATTCTTTTCTGACTTCCCAAGATCCTCATCAAATGATAGAGATAAGAAAACCTGAATAAGCATTGAAAAGAACAAACATCACTTAACAGCTTTATGCACAGTGAAATATTCCATATCAAATAAAATGAGTTCCACTCAAAAAGCATCGTGATTTCATTTCATCGCACTAAAAAATGTGTGATAGTAACCTTAATTGAAATACAGAAGATTGACAAGTATAGACTTCCAATAAAACATTTTAAAAGAGGATAGGAAAGCATGGGACTTGTATCGTACCTCAATGGAATCAGGGTGCAGCTGGCAATTATGATCTTTAACCTGATAAGAAATCAACCGCACAGCCTCCACAGTAGCTTCACCACCATGTTTACCCTCATTTGTAAAGAGTGACTTAATTGTGGAACAGCAAAGTTGCCTGTTGAACAAAAACAAAACAAAAATCAGATACACAATTGTAAGTATAAGTGTATACAAACACAGAAACAGAAAATAGTTCATTACTCATATGTGTTATATGAGCAAACAAAGACGAGATTTTTTGGTCTTTAGACCCTCAATATAAAGAAGAGACATTAAATATGGACCAATCTGAGTTGAGCCGTGTAAAATAAGATATAACTTGTGGTCATTGAATGAAACAAAAATACTTAAGTTACACATCTGCAAAGTCTGTCATATATATAAAAGGAAAAACAGATAGTTTTTCAATTGACAGATACACGGCGTTGTAAAATTCTATACCTAGTGCAACACCAACAATAATATTCACATCCTTAGAGTTCAGCATTCTTTTTAATAAGGTATGATCTGCAAACTTGGTAACATTTTTCATACACGTAGCAACACTATTTCAACGGCATGGAGCCAATGTCTAAATAATATATATCAATGTTGTCAATGGCGGACACAGTCCATGGATGAGAGAGTAAATCCCACCATAGCAGCCGCTTTGTGGCGGTGTTATAGCAGAAAAACTCGCAATATCGGCCGAATTTACCGCATATAAAACAACCTCCATCAATGGCATGAACTTAGAGTCACAAATGTGATTGTGACGCTATTCCAAGCTATTGACAATCTAAATGGAGTATAGACAACTTTTATCTAGACTTGAACTACTTAAGGCAGTTTAGCATTTTAGTCCACCAAAAAGCCGATTACCCTAGACTTTTCCCTTATGCCCTAAATGGCAGCATAGTTTCCTTTTCTGATGATGGATTCTTCAACCTAAAATTTGAATATATATGAAACTAAAATTCATGTTCTTTCATAAGAAATCCCCTAATATACTTGAGAAACCATAATATAATAATGGCCAATAGCAAAGATAAAACGGCACCTTATGGCATCATTGCTGGAGCTTATGTTTCTGACAGTCGCCTCCAACAAGGTTTCACGATAGTTGAAATGGGGATTTGATTCAAGCAAAGAACAAATACAGCGAACTGCGACAAGCTGAAATAAAGGCTGCTTTTCTAACGCTATCAACCTTTGCAAGTAAGCCTGATGACATTGCATGAATAGAAGAAAAGGAAGAAAAAAAACATGTTAGTGACACAAATATAGTCAAATTCACGCTCAGAAAATAATTTTAAACACGCTATCATAAAAACTTCGACCAATTGGGAAGAAGCAAGTTCAAAAGACAAGACAAAAGCACCAATGCAAAGCACTGGAACAGAAAAACATATCTAACTGTAAAAAACCATTTCAGCTAAATCAAGTAATAAATTTAATTTACATAGAAGTTAAGCATGAACAGGAACCTTGTATGCAGAGAGGAGAGTTGATTCATAAAAGCGCATCTTTTTAATAGTCTTTGAAACCTTCATTTCTAGTTCCTTTTCAGTAGGAAGCCTGATTCGATAGCTGGGCATTGCATGCATTGATGTCAAAGTTGAAACATTAAAAATAGAATTAGTGAAATGCAGACTATAATATCATTGCATACAGAATGAGCATTATAATCTATGACAGTCAGGCATACCCAGGAACAATATCTCTGAAAACAGCCAAGAGGGATAGAAGTCCAAGTTTAACAATGGTGTGATCTTTATCTTTAGATAGCTGAACCATATCCTTCAGACCTTTAATATTGGACTCTGGGTCTGTTAACAAGGCATTTCCCAACTCTGCAAGCTTAAACTTTTTACTTTCAAATGCCTCTTCAACTTTAAGATCTTCTTCAACCTCAGCCTAAACAATGAAAAGATAACAAATTATGTAAAATATTGAGTTCAATGACTTCTAGTCCTCTCAAAAACGTAGCAGTTCAAGAGAATTATCAGAATTTGTAACGTCAGGAAATAAGACAAAGAAAGAAAAGATGAGAGACTACAAGATTGCTTGAGAGGAACAGAGACTATATTTAGAGAGTACTTCAATAGATACAACAATATAACAGAATAAGTTATCTGCCTCGAAAGTGGTGTTGTTAACTAGCGGCAACGGCGGCACCAAGGTGGAATGATGAGATTGATTTTGTGCCAGCCACCATAGACAATCTGTTGTGCGCTACTCACTATGGTGGCACCATAGGTCGCAACCCCACGTTTATATGGCAGGAATTTGGTCATCCACCAGTAACAACATTGCTTGACAGGTAATTAAACTGTACAGTAAGCAGTATTGTTAAATGGAGGCCATTATGGAATGGTGTGGCAGATTTTTGACAACCACCGTAGACAATTTGTGAGGAGATTCCTGCCATTGCAGCACCATAGGCCGCAATGGCATGTTTATAACGCATATTTTTGGCCTTCAAAAGTGAAACAAAATTGTTAAACAAATTAGGTAATACCAAAGCGGCTGCCTGTGGCGCTTCTTCCACTTCTTCTTTAGCCACCTCTTTGTCTTGTTTCTTCCCCTCTTTCCTAATTTTCTTAAGTTTGGCTCTCTTTTCAGCCTTAGTTAGCTTAAATAAACCTTTGTCCGCATTGCCATCCTCTCCAGTTTCCTCTTCACTTGGACCATTAACTGGTGCCGTCTTTGTAGCTACAGAAAGTAAGAACAGCATATGTTACCAAATCAATCAATTACCAAAAAAAAGTAATGACAAATGACAATAATGCACAAAGTATATACAAGAGAACACCATATACCTGTCCGGAAATAGATTTTTCCATCCAAAGTCTTGACTGGAAGAGCATCCACTCGATCAACCTGCAGACCTGTTTCTTCTTTTTCTTTCTTAAGAGCACTTTTCTGCATACGTTGCTCATACAGTTTCTCCAACGCATCCTCTTTCGCATCAGCAACCCGCGTAACATGCCTTGTGAAAAACAAAAATCATAAACCCTAGGTCAGCCAAACTCACAACTATAATACACCGTCATCTCATCTAAACTGTTACAATTTATAAGTGATTCTCAGAATAAACATCTTAATTAAACGCTTTTAGCATAAGCGCTTATGTATAAGCTATGTTGCATTGAAGTTTAGATAATTGAAAAAGGGGATGGAAGAGAGATTTCGAACTTGGTGATTGATTGAGTGTCCAAAGTGGAAAGCAAAGAAGCGAAGGCGCGATTTTCCTTAACGAATTTGATGTCGTCGTCGGAATATTCAACTTCGTCGTCTGGAATCTCCGGTGGGAGGTCCGGCGGGAGCACTATCTTCGGCTGTTTCTGTTTCTTACCCATTTGTTAGGTTTTGGTGGATGAATGAAACAAGGGTTTAGTTTAGGGTTTATGAGATTCGCAGACAACTACTCCCGGTGTCCATAAAACGCATTATTTTTATAAAAATTTAAATAAAATAATTTCTGAAATACATGATTGAAATTTTTTATTTATTCTATAAAAAAATAAAAAAAATTTAAATAAAGGGAACAACTTCTCTACCAATCACAAAAAGATGGGTAGTGTACATTCCACCAATTAGAGACACCATTTAATTTTTATGTATTTAATTATTTATCATATAGAACAATATAGAACAATTGTTTGATGTTTTTAATGCATTTTACACTAAAGGTAACCTTACCCACCTTTTTGAGGTGGGTAAATAAGAATTCACCCTAAATAAATTATGAAAATTTCACACACCACATGAATTTCCATTTTTACCCCAGGCTTCGTAGATGTACATTCGGAAGCATCCCATATTTTAAAAAAATTGATTTATTCCGTAGATGCATCTACGGAACCGTATAAAACATAGTGAATCTGGGGATTTTTCCAATTAATTGGGAAAATCCCAAATTAAGTTACAAATTAATTAAATGGGAAAATCTCAAATTAATTTAGCAATTAATTGGAAAAATCTCAAATTAATTAAGTTCATGAAATCTTCTGTAGATGTAGATGTATCTACGGAACATTCTGATTTTTCCAATTAATTGGGAAAATCTCCAATTAAATTATAAATTAATTGAGAAAATCTCAAAATTTCAATTAATTGGTAAAAATCTTCCCTAGTTACATCTAGGAAAATGTTTGATGAGGTTTGATTAATTGAGAAAATAGGAAAAATCTTACGTAGTTACATCTACGGAAATGTTTGATAGGGACAATAGATTGTTCTTGCATATACGAAACTTGTGATTTCCCACGTTTCACTATGTTTTAAGGGGTTTCGTAGATGCATCTACGGAAAAAAACCAAATTTAAAAAAAAAATGGGGTCCGGAGATCTATCTATGGAAGCACGAAGGCAAATTTGTCAGTTCGGTGGTGCGTCTAAATACCATGAGGTGGGGTGAGAAATTTTCAAAATTATTATAATTTAAGTTTTGGTTATTTAATTTTTTAAAGAGAAAATGTGATATGCATTGGAAAATTATTTTACACTGTCAACGAATCACTCACATGTATTCCACCACATCATAGTGTAATTTTTAAGTTGATAGTACGACATGGACTAATGTTAAATTTCTATTGGATGACAGTACAAAATTAATTTACACGGTTAATGCATATTCATTAAACTCTTTTTTAAATACAATAATTTATATTATTATTCAAGGTTTAAATTAATATTTTAAAAATCAGACCGAACCGGTCGGTCGGACCGGTTGGACTGGGAATCGGAGGGGTCACCGGTTTGGTCTGATTGTTAGACCGGGTATGCTGTTGAACCGGTGAGAACCGGTCAAAAGCGAAAAAAACTGGTGAATCGGCTGTTCAAATGCATGTTTTTTTCAACACAAAACGACGTCGTTTTAATAATTTTAAAAAATATATATTATGAAACTTTATTCAAAATGATTTGGAACAATTTTTCCTTTGTTTACAATTAGACCTAATTCAAAATTTATTTAAATTTATATTTTGTATTGTGATTGATGATTATATTAAGAATTTGAATGTAAAGAATAAACATGTGAAATTGTGATATTTTAAAATTTTAAAATTTTGTAGGTGTCGTGATATATTTTTAAGAGTGAGTCATCTGGTTCGACCGATTTAATAAATATCTAGTTTGCAATAGAGATCGGTTTATTCAACCGAGTTATCCGGTTTAATCCGGTTTACTCATGCGATTCGACTAATGATCCAATGGTTCAACCAATGACCCAATAGCCTCATCGGTTTGATGATCGGCCCGGTTTTTAAAACACTGGTTTAAATCGTCTTTTCGTCCTTGTAAATTAGTGTGTTTCATATTTTGGCCCCTAAATTTATTTTTCGATGGAGTCCGTATATCTTACTTTCATGTTGGGGGTTAGTCTTTGACGTTAGATTTCTTTTTTAAAGAAAGTTGATTTGGCTAACGTTATTGGGGTGAAAATAAATTTATAGTTTTCTCTTGTTAAACTACTTTAGTATGTGGCCTATCTTATTTCCCAACAAAAATGTTAAAAAATTCACAATTACATTTTCACAATTAGTGCCTGTAAATTACAGTTTTATTTTGGAAGAAAAAGGAAACTATGCGGAAGGGAAGACGACGAAGGAAGACGGCGAAAGGAAGGAAGCTCTGATGTACGATTCAGGAATGCAAAAAGAAAAAACGAAAGACTCAAGCACACTTCAAGAATGCAATTGCCTTAGTGAAATACAATCACCTCTGTGTTATCGTTCGACCGTGAGTTAGTTATGTTCATTGTGTGTTCTTGACATTTGCAGTGATGAGTTTCAGTTTGATTTTTCATTATGGGGGTAGCTTTTTTAGGGACTACACAGGGGGACATGGGCATGTAGTAAACATTGATGTTGATAAGTGGAGCTTCTTTGAAGCAACTTGTATTGTGAAAGAGATAACTCAGCTTGATCATTTAGAATGTTGGTTATGGTGGTATAACAATGATGTTGACAGGTACATTAGAATGGTTACTAATAGTGATGCTAATAAGGTTTATAAATATGCCATTGAAATGAAAAGTACAGTGCACATATATGTTGAACATAAAGGTAAAGACAATGCATAAGTAAGCGATGTTGAAGAAGACGGGGTAGGTATTGTCGAAGAAGATGAAGTAGGTGTTGTTGGAAATGAAGTTGAAGAAGATAAAGTAGGTGATGTTAGAAATTGTTAGGAAGTTAAATTGAAACCCTAACAAAACTAAAGAAAACTGTAAAATAAAAGAAGATAACAGCTAACTAGGAAAATTAAATTTTATTTCTTTTCATTGATATCTCAAATGTGTCAAAGACACTACATTATATAATGTCACTAATGGATAATCTAACAAAAGACCTAAATACTAAAAGCCCACTTAATTGATAATTGAAAAGCCCAACTAAAATATAATAAAAGTGCAACAAATAAACTAACATAAATAATATAATTTTACTCTCTATCATTGCCACCGAAGTCACTTGAACCTTGTCCTTAAGGTTCTAAATTTGTGACATTTAATCATGAGAATGGAGAATGCTTGTTTTTATTTTTGTTGGTAGAAAGACATGAGACATTTTTTTCTGACCAAATGTCTTATAGATCAAATTTAGATATTTAATAAAATTTAATAAATTTTTGTATAAATTGACATAACGTGAATGGGAGGAGAATGAAAAGGACACTTTAATTTGTGTGTGAATGCAGCATCATTATGCTTGATATCACATGTGATAGATGGAAGGTAGCTAATGCAAAAAAAAAAATCAGAAAAGACCCCTCAATGACAAGTAGTTGTCACATAGGTAAGTGCATGAGGGAAAATAAACTTACATATTACTACTCCATCTGTTCCACAATGAGTGATCCATTTGGAATAAAATGATGTCCCAAAATGAATGATCAATTTCAATTTTCAATACACTTTTTCAATTCTACCCTCTAATTAATAAAAAGTCCATCATTCCCAATACATGCTAAGAGTACTATAGTAAAAACAATATTATTTCTCTTACTTTTTTACACTTTAATATGTGTGAAATGGTGTGCTGGGTCACTTATTATGGGACGGAGGGAATATTTGATAATAGTGCATCCATAATATCCGAAGAAAGACTTGTACTGACAGTGCATGAAAGGATCAAACTCAAACCCAAAGACTATTCGAGTGGGAAAATAACACCCACGCCCACACCCGTTGGGTTCGGGTTTTTCCACTCGAACTCGCAGCAAAATAACATCCAACTTATGATATTCTAATTGGACTCTCTATTGCCATACTACTGGAAGATTAATTTCCCCTTCTTTTGTGATGGAAATCAGAAACATGACATTGTCTCCTAAAGTGCGTGTGTTCCAAAAATTGGTGGATCAACATAAACTTCTAATATGAAATATATAATATTAGTATTACAAAGTTAAAACTAGAAAAGTATGTAGGTCCAACTCAAGAAACTATAATTCTAATTAGTTAACACTGTGAGTAGTGACAAAATTTATTTTATTTCAACACTTGTAGATAAAATTTCAATTTTTCTTAAGCCACACACCAATTAACATAAAGTTAAATGATGATAATGTATTTGTTCATAAGATTAGTGATTATTCAAAGAAAATATGAGAACGTTGACATCATATTAAATTGAGGCTTTGAATGTGATATTAAGTGCAAGCTTTATTTTAGACATGATCACAACAAATATTTCATATAATCATAAGGTTTATTAAGAGGAATACTAGCAACGTACTCTTCATTTCACTCTATAATCAGACCATCTTTGAAACATATTTTATAAAAAAAAAAGCTAAACTACCTTGCCAAATGTGTTGACTTTTAAAAATAAAAAGGACAAATTATAGTGAGTCGAAAACTTATATATATTTTGGGACATTTATGTAATTTCAGGTCTAAACGGGTGTGATTTCGGGTGCGTGTTTCACACTATCCAAATCCGCACCTGAAATATCGGGTGGCACCCGAACCCGAACCCAAACTCATTCAACTCGGGGTTTCACCCATTGACTCAGGTTTGGGTGTGGATGGGCCCCGCGGGTTTGAGTCTGTCTGCCATCCCTAGTCATTATCATATTTGTACAATTTTATCAGTTTCAATTTTGCAGCAAATTGGTCTTCTTAGTCTTTTGTAGTACTCCTCAAACTTTTATCAATTTCAATTCTCTATACAAAGTTCCTAATTTTCATGCTTAGCATAACAATCTTTATTTCGGTCTAGCATAACAGTATTGTAGTTATAACCAAAATCAGAACAGATGAAATATAATAGATAACCCTTAAAATCCATAATATTTTTATAGTATAATCAACATAGTTTGTTTGCATGTCATCTTCTTCAATCAACACTAATCTAAATAAATTGATTTCTTCTTCTACAAATATGGGGAAATAAGGAAAAATAATAGGGAGAAATTTTTGCATAGAATCTTTGCACAGAAATTCAGAAGATGGTGTAGAGAAATTATAACGGGAAATTTCAATTAACCACATGTTAATAATAGGGAGAAATTTAAAATTGAAAATTTAGGAATTTAAGATAAACAACGAGAGATTAAAGGGACGCCATAGAAAATCAGAATAGTAACGAACGGTAGCGGCGATTAACATGAGGCGGCAATTGTTCTTTCATTGAGGGAGGAAGGAGAAGAATTGGGAAGAGGAATTAGGTTTAGTAAAATTGAGAACATGGTGAAATTAATTGTGTTTGTTTTAATTTTTTTGAAGTAATTAATATTAATAATACGTGGTATCAATTGTGACACATGATTAATATAACAGATTATATTAAACGAAAGTTATGTAACTTTCCCACGTTAAAGGTAGCTAATTCGGATCCTCACTATGATGCCGAACAAATTTTAAGCCCAAACATACAAATTCAAACTTATTGCAAAATCAAACATAAAAGTTCATTGTAAACTTGTATTAGGACTTGAGATTTACGAAATGGTGGCAAACTTAGACACATGCTACATATATTCTCAAGTAACTTTGAGACATATATGTCAAGTAAATGACATACTACAATATCAAGAACATTCAAATAAATTTTATGAAACATAATTATCAGGCCTTTTAAGACTAAAACTTCCAATATATTTAAGATAACAAAAAAAAACCAAGTTCACAAGTAATATTCGTCAAAAGCCACATAATCTAAGCTAAGATTGCGAAATTAAAGAAACCATAACAAAAGTTTATAGTATAGTTAAAGTATGACAAAATAAAAGGGAAATACAAGGAACAATATGATCCAAACATGGAGGATCACACAACAAGCAGCAACGTGCAGAAGTTAACAAACTACTCAACAAGAGAATAATCTACTTCATCATGTAGATTTCGAAAACACCAATCTAGCCAATAAGTTCTTGATCTACTTGATCTACGAGGCGGTCGACGTCTACCAGCTGGCACAATGCATTTCAGAAGTTCATTACTACTCCCTGAATATACTTCACATTTTATAGACAAGCAATTAATGTAATACACAGAGTTGCTCTCATAGCCCCATTTTCTCGGGTTTGCTATTGCATAACATTTGTTACGCGAATAAAATAATGCAATGTCACCCAAAGTTTCTAGCTTGACATAACTCATTGTTCCCAAGTCTATTGTGTAGACATCCAATTGTCTCTTTGGTGTAAAGTCAACTACTAGAAGCTTCCCATCACAACTAAGTAACTTAAGTACATAGGAAGTTATGTTTGGAGTATTTTTCAGCTTTAGAAATTTCAAACTTGAAGAGTTCAAGCTAAGTACCCCGATTTCAGCCTTGTTAGTGATAACATAAATTATATTATGCAAAACAACAAAGTCCACAACCTTCCATGGATTTCCTCTTTTGATATAAGTTACCCTAGTAGCATTTCGGGACTGATAGACATGCAAGTTGGATGAACATTTGCAGGAAGCCACTATGATAAACTCACCAGATCCTTTGGCAAAGGCAAGTAAGACACGACAAGCATAGTAACTCAAATCATTCATAATTGTTGAGATATCAATGATCTTCTGCTTTCTTGTAAATGGGTTCATTAATTGAAGAGTATTGTTGGAACCTGCCATGATTAGATATCCACTGGAAGAACCACAATATAATAATCCCCAAAAATAACTCATCTCAGAGAGGTAAGTTTGTTGGTCAGGTATGCTATAAAAAGAATAAAATTTCTTAGCATATGATGTTGTTTCCACAAGTAATGGTGATTGAGATTCTAGGAAGTTTTTCCAATAAATCGTCTTAACTACCTTCCACTCTCTGCAAACACTTGCGAAATCAAATAGCTCATCAAAACTTAGTTTTTGGGAAATGGTATCAAGCACATTCCAAGGAAGTTGGCTGAAATCAATTTCATTTTCCACTTTCTTCCCTGCCACAATAACAATGTTAGGCGATTTAGAATATCAATAATAAGATTACAAATATTTTATTCATTTAACTTACAATATCATTGAAAATCATAAGATAAAGGAATGTTTCAAAATAATATAATAATCCGAAAAAGATATTTTCCTAAAAATAAGGAATTGTTTTTACCGTATGTGTAACTAAATCCACACCCAGTATAATGAAGGTATCTAGTATTGCAATAAGTAAATTCCAAATTAGTTACAAGTAAGGTGACTAAGTATAATGAATAATTAAAGGTACTTTCCAACAATTATGCCTAGTGTTTTGCACATGGAGCATGGAAGGTGTGGGCGCCCCAACAACAAATTTTTAATAAACCTTAATACCATCTTAGAAATTAGACATGAAATAAAACTCAAAGCCACAATGTTGACTTGAAAATTGGAAGCCTTATAAGCATTACTATATATATATATATATATATATATATATATATATATGGACAATTAAAAACTCAACACGCCACCTCAAACCCAATATTATAACACATGTTGGAAGATGTAATAGTTGCCATCCAAAATTGTTGCAATTACGGTGGCTTTTCAACACAAGTAAATTTCCTCGTACACAAAAACCATCTAAATAATCGAATGAAAATTAAAGAAAAAATTGAGATTTTAACATAGGTCAAATGACAAGGCAGAGTCGTCTCATGTATTTGGAGGCCCTGTGTAGGCTAACCACATTTAACCATAGCAAAACAAATAAAGACCTTATTTAATCCCAATTTAACCTAACATAAATTTATGAGGCCCTACTTAGTTGTAGTTTAATTCTGACAAAATTGAGGTCCTGTGCGGTAATCTGCCTTGAACGCCCTCAAAGACGACCCTGCGACAAGAGTTTCTATCTTGTAACCTATAAGTTATAGTTCACTGCAAAAACATCCCCCGACTCCACAACGTCGAAAGTCATACGCACTAAGACACGATATATTTTCGAAATTCAAGTCAAATAGTAAAAAACAATATCCAAAAACAACATATTCAAGAAAACTATATGCTAAAAATTTGATACTTAATTTAAAAAATATAAACTGATAATGATATGACAGGTATATAATTTTTAAAAAAAAATAACAAAATTAAATGATTGATTATATAAGCATATGAAATCATACTTGATAGCGACAAAGATACACCATTTGAACTATTAGATCTGATGAAATCTTCATCGTTTCCTTGTTGTATTCCTAATTTATTTGTGGCCATCTTGTCTACTTTATTCTATTTGTTGCAGACGGTTGAACTTAAAACCCTTTTATACACAGTACATAAACAAAACTCTCATAAAATAAAAAAGGAAAACACGTAAAAGCATGTTTCCCATTGGTCACCTAGTCCTTTATTAAAGAAGATTTTATATTTGGAAACATAAAGGCATTTATTTATTTGAATGACTAAAGTTAATATTATTATACCAAAGTTCATTCAATATTTATAACTATGGATTATATTCATAATGATAAATTATAAAATTTGGAAACAACCAATTTGACTAAATGTATATCCGCGAAAAAATGGCCGTCTCATTAAATTTTTAATTTTGAATACAGTGAAGGTAGTCAAGGCAAACATATTTTAAAATTTTCTATATAAATATAGACAGGAATGAATATTTTAAAATAAAGAAATAAAATAATAATCTATTTTACTATTTTGCAATATTGTGTACTTGCAGCGAGTACAATATATGATATTCTGCCCACACGATAAGGTTTGCAAGAGGACTTAGTGTTTTGATCTCTAAAAAGTGAATGGTTTAATCAAATGTCTAGGAGAGTATTTATAGACGAGAACTCTGATGGAGAAACAAATTTATTGAATAAGTGACTTCAAACATAAGAGAGATATGGAGTGTAAATTGTGAATTGCAAAAATCGTGATTAATTTGAGAAAAAAAATATTACTTT
Source organism: Vicia villosa (assembly GCF_029867415.1). Lineage (NCBI taxonomy): Eukaryota > Viridiplantae > Streptophyta > Magnoliopsida > Fabales > Fabaceae > Vicia > Vicia villosa. Next base: position 101,506,929 of record NC_081185.1, on the reverse strand, counting down.
GAAAATGGTTTATGTTAGTATGGAGATAAAAGCAACGGAAGTTAAGAGCGAAGGAAATAGAGAGGAAATAAAATAAATTAGAATAAATACAAGAAATAGATAGAGATGTTAGAACAAGATTTGGTTCTAAATTTTATCTCCAAGTTTTGATGATAACAACACATATATTTTATATGTAAATAATTTTGTTTCTAATATTTTCTTGAGTGTGCAGATCAGAAGTTCTGTATGATTTAGGACTATTCTCTAAAGAATCATCAGATATGTTGTCCTCAGAAAGTCTATTCGCCTCACTTCTGAAGAAACATTAGTAGTTCTATGTAATGCTGAATGTTAACCAGAATGGGATCTCCTGTGTACTACTCAACAAGTTGCTGCTTCAGAATACTCAAGTGTCTCAAGAAGAAATAGGTCAACAAGAAGTTGTTGCTTCATATCCGAAACAAAGTCTACATCAAATATAAGTTGTTGCTTCAAAGATCATATGTCAAGATATGTTCGTCAGAAGAGCTGTTGCTCATTACTGTGAATACATAGTCAAGATCAGCTAATACAAATTAGAAATAGAAATTAGATGATGACTCTGGTTCAGATATTTAGACGTGTTCTTAAGATATGTTGTTGCATTATTGTAATACGGTCGGAGAACTGACTTTTTGTTTTGTTTTTCGCAAAACATGTTGCGGTTAGCAGGAGTCGCCACCGACTTTTATTTTATCCAATTTAGGAAAAGTATAAAAGAACAGGAAAGAACTTTAAAAAATTTTGAGTTCGAGGGGTAGGTTATACAAAGGGAAGGTGTTAGCACCCTTTGTATCCATGGTTATCCATGGGCTCTTAAATGCTTAACTCACTTTGTTTGACTTGTGTGTGTGTGTTTTGGAAATGATTTGAAAAAGTTTAACTTTGTAATGATTCTTGTATGAATATATACAAAGTGTTATTTTTGAAAACATTTGTGTTTGGAAATAGTTTGTAAGAAAGTTTGACTTTGTAATGATTCTTGTATGAATGTATACAAAGTGTTTTTCTTTTGAAAATAGCTTTGAAAGTATGAGGTGTGAAAATGAATTTGAGTGTGAGCAAGAAATTAGGAGCACCTACCCACTAAGTATTTGTCTTTCCTATTGTATTATGTTTTCTTTTGGAGATAGTATTATCCATGCCATTAGTTGGTAGGAAATCCTATGTATTGGATATGAAGGGACAGGCGTAGGGTCATCGAATGGCATATAAGGCAACATGTAAGGATAGCTTAGCAATTCAAATGGACTATCATCATTTTATCGTAGCGTCATCGAGGGATAATATCATCTTTCCGTAGGCAACTCGAAGGGTCTATGATCTTTATATCGGATGGACTATGATGATGTTAATCGTAAGCGTCTTTGCTAAGAGTATCCTCACATTCGAGGAACTTAACCATATAATCGTAAGGCAATAAGAGAGGTTACCCTAAAGGTGAGTGAGTGCAAGTGTGTTGATTCAGATTTTTTATCTTGAATTATTGTTAGTTATCTTTAATTTTATCTTGCCATACAATCCTATTAGCATACATCTAACAATTAATAACAGTTTATAGGGTGCAGAAAGTAAAGTGTGGAAAATAAAATCCTACGCTATTACATGGCTTTGGGAGAATTACATAATCGGGGTGTGCGGAAAGTAAAAACCTTGTTAAGCTATTACAAACCATAAGCAGTTATATAATTGAAAATGTGGAAAATAAATCATAATTAAGCTATTACAAACCATAAGCAGTTACATAATTGAAAATGCGAATAAACAGTAAATAGCGAATGAATCGCAGAATCGAGGAAAAGATTGAAGGGAGAAGAAAAAGATTTAGGGGTTAGAAATAGGTTTAAGATTAATACTTAATTTGGTCTAAATCTAATTAATGAGTGAAAATAAAACCTAATCATCTGATTATGCACAAATTAAATCTAATCTAATTAAATCTCTAATTGATTTTAATTATTAAATCTAAAAAAACTAATCAAATCATAATTACTAAATTAATCAAAATTATGCCAAAAATAAAATCAATTAAACCTAAATATGATTATAAATTTTTTAATTTTTTTTAATGATTTATAGTAAAAAAACTAGATTAAAAAGTCCTAATTTTAATTAAATTAATTGGAAAAAAGTTAATTGATTAATTAAAGAACCTAATTCTACTATTTTGTGATTTTTTATTGATTTTAACAGTTAAAAGTTAATTAATTAGAAAAAGAAAAGAAAAATAATGGAAAAGGGACAACAGAAAAAAAAAGGTTAGAGGCGCGAGGATCTGGTGCGGTTGATCTCTGAGGGTGCATCATAGGGAGTGTTTCCAGGATCCTTAGATCCGAACTTGTGAAGATTTGGTGGCAGAGATAGGAGGGCGCACCCTGTACATGAGTGGACCAGACACACTGAATCTACGAACAAGGGCATTCAAAGAAATTCAAAATAAAAATAAACGCAAGAGGCAGGGATCGAACCTGTGCCCTTGCGTATTGGATCTTAGCACGCACTTCTCCTCCACCAGGACAATTTTCGCTTGTTGCCATATAATCAATACCAATTAACATAACATATAAAATTAAAGAATCAAAATTAAAAAAAACACCAACGCGCCAACACTGTTCATCTTCTCCCTCGATTTTTTTCTGGGTTTAGAATTACCCACGGCTTACTCGTGGGTACGTGGACATTACCCACGACCATCTCTAAAACCTGCATACAAACACCAAATTGAAGGATAGAAAAACACTTAGAAAGGAGGGGTTTGAATAAGTGTAGTCTAAAAACTTGAACGATAAAAACAATTTGCACAGTTATTTTTATCCTGGTTCGTTGTTAACTAAACTACTCCAGTCCACCCCCACGGAGTGATTTACCTCACCTGAGGATTTAATCCACTAATCGCAACAGATTACAATGGTTTTCCACTTAGCCCACGACTAAGTCTTCTAGAGTATCCTGATCACAGCCTGATCACTCCAGGAACAAATGCTTAGACACAAGCTAAGACTTTCTTAGAGTATCCTGATCACCACGTGATCACTCTAATTACAACTGCTTAGACACAAGCTAAGACTTCCTAGAGTATCCTGATCAACACTTGATCACTCTAGTTACTTACAAATTAATGTAATCAAATAAGAGTTTTACAATGCTTCTGAAAAGCTATAATCACAACAGTGATATTTCTCTTAAAGTTTAAGCTTAATCTCACTAATATATTACAACAGCAATGTAGTGAGCTTTGATGAAGATGAAGTTTCTGAGCTTTGAGTTGAACAGCGTTTCAGCAAGTTTTTCAGAATAAGTTCGTTCAGAATTCGTAACCTTGCTTCTCATCAGAACTTCATATTTATAGGCACTTGAGAAGATGACCGTTGGGAGCATTTAATGCTTTGCGTATTCCGTACAGCATTGCATTTAATGTTTCACTCTTTTGTCAACTACCTCGAGCCTTGTTTACGCTGTGTCTACTGACGTTGCCTTTAATAGCTTCTAACGTTCCTTTTGTCAGTCAGCGTAGCCTGCCATCTGTACTTGCTTCTGATCTGATGTTTGTGTATACAACGTTTGAATATCATCAGAGTCAAACAGCTTGGTGCATAGCATCTTCTTGTCTTCTGACCTTGAAGTGCTTCTGAGCGTGATACCATGAGACTTTCAGTGCTACTGCTTCTGATCTCAAGTTCTTCTGATGCTTCCATAGACCCATGTTCTGATTCTGCTTTGACCATCTTCTGATGTCTTGCCAGACCATGTTCTGATGTTGCATGCTGAACCTTCTGAGACAAAGCTTCTGAGCGCTGATTTGTGCATACTCTTTATATATTTCCTGAAAGGGAAATTGCAATGTATCAGAGTACCACATTATCTCACACAAAATTCATATCCTTGTTATCATCAAAACTAAGAATATTGATCAGAACAAACCTTGTTCTAACACAAATAACGCAAACTAACGCCCTAGATCAATTATTCACATCATTGCGAATCCAATGAACATGGTTTCGTGACCTGCAATTAAATATCGCCATGGTTCCGAAGCTTCAAACCTCGATGCCCTAACAATGGCACATTTCAATTCCTGCATTGATTCTCACAAATAACATTTCTAAATGCTTCTAAACATGATAATGAACAAATATACATGCGTGAAAGTCATTGAAATTGTATGAATTAGGAGATAGGGTTTAGACAAGTAAGCAAACCAATAAGAGATGGAAGGAAAGTTCTGGAACATTTCAGGCTTGTGCAAGGGTTGGAAACGGTCCTTGGTGATCTCAGGATGAAGATGCAATGACTGAGTTTGGCCAAAACTTTATGGAACAAGATTTTAGATTGTGCCCTAGTTTCGAAGAATTCCTCTCTTTGAAACCCTATTTCTTTGCAATCCTCTTCGTCCCCCTATGGTTCTGAATGTGATGTGTCTAAGTAATGGAATAAATTAGGGTTATAGTTGGGCTTGGACCTTGGCTTGTTAGAAAGATTGAAATTTGATTGACAATTATAATAAATCTTTCTATTTTTGGCTATTCTCTCTCCATATCATGTAGTAACGAAGCTGGACTCTCTTATGGTGTTTCTTGGGCCTTTGAATGATTAAAAATAAAGTCATATAAATTAATTCCATTATTTTTATATTTTACTTAATTTATTTAGTTTTTAAATGAATAAAATCCAAATAAAATAAATACATGTTATAAAATAAATGAATGAAATTATAGGTCCTTATTTAGGTCATATTCATGTTTGAAATCCAAGACTTGGGCCCATTAACTCAAAAAGTCCATTTTCTTCACTTTGCCTTTTTGCACTTTCTCAAAAATAGCTCAACTTATGCAACATCTAACTTGCTCAATTCTCATCAAAAGATGGTGATATTGAGCTTTTTGGAAAGCTTAATATGTCCCCTAACAACTCCCTTTGGTTCCATCTCAATTGAATCTTCCATGTTTATGTACACCTCTTTGAGAAAAAGTGACTTTTTGTTGACTTTCAAAAGGACCTGTAATGTTAATGTTTTGGCCTATATCTTTCAAATGAAGCATTTTTGCCTTGCCTTTGGTTTGACAAAATTGTAGATAATTGAATTTCCTTCAAAATGAGATTTGGTTGGGAAATTTCTGATAAAGTATGTGAAAGTTATGCCTGGTCAAAGTTCAGTTGACTTTTGTCTAAAAAACCCTAATTTAGCAACTTTGATTTTTTATGATCTTTGAGATTTCCTTGATGAATCATGATCAACCCTTGATCAAATGATTAATGTGACCTTAAATCCTTGATGTTGACCAAAAATCTTGAAGTTTAACTGTACATTGACCATAGTTGACTTTTAACCTAATATAGTCGACTGTTGATTATCTGGGCAATTGACTGGGCAATCTTGCATTGTAAGGCTTAAAACTTGGCATGGAAATACCATAAGTCATTATGAATACCTCTTGAGGCCTTGGAAGTTCCATCTTCTTGAGGGAAATCAAAACCCTAGTTGAAGGTCCTTTGTTTAGGAGGAGTATATGTATGTTCAATCTTTCCATAGTCTTGAGCAATTGAAAATCCTATGAGCTTGAGGAGACTGCTTGTGCCAACTTATCTTGAATATTGTGAGGGCAAATTTGAGGGTGCAACAACTTCCCCTGTTCAATCTTCTTAAACCTGAAGAGGTAAATTGTCTCGTTTACCTATCGTGATTTGAAGGTGGAAGATGATTGAACACTTAAGTGCCCTGAAATTTGCACTCACCGGTGCAGGAAGTAGTATTGTTAGTTGCTTGGATGGGCTTAAAGATGCCATCCGGTCATTGATGATGTGAATGTCATAATGAGTCATACGCTAGACTATATCTGAAGATATAAACTAGGATGAGTTTGTATCCATCTGTACCCAATAGATGTGTTAATGAATGTCAGAATGAGTCGTACGTTAGCCTGTATATGAAGACATAAACTAGAGGTTTTAAGGAGTGTCAGAATGAATCTTTGTGATATTTGTGTTGATTGTATCTGCCTCATTTCTTGATCGTCTCTGGAGAATTACCAGAACTAAGTATCAGGATTAGATCTTGTCACTCCATTGTCTTGATCGTCTCTGAACTGTCTCTAGAGAATTACCAGAACTAAGTATCAGAACTAAATCTTTGTCTTAAACATCTCTGAACTATCTCTGGAGAATATCCATAACTAAGTATCCGAACTAAATCTCTATCTTGATCATCTTTGAACTATCTCTGGAGAATATCCAGAACTAAGTATCAGAACTAAATCCCTGTCTTGATCATCTCTGGACTATCTCTGGAGAATATCCAAAACTAAGCATCATAACTAGATCTCTGTCTTGATCATTTTTGAACTATCTCTAGAGAATATCCAGAACTAAGTATCAAAACTAGATCTTTGTCTTGAATGAGTGTCAGGATTAAATTGTTGTCTCGATTGTCTCTATACTGTATCTAGACGATAACGTTCATTGGATTGTGAAATAACCTGAAAAGGCAAAGTTATTTTTATGCAATGTCATGATGCATATAATGTATTGTGTAATGAGGTTCCCAAAATAAATGAGAATCTTGTATGTTATGTATGCATTTTCCATGATACTATTATATATGATGTATGGACACAACTATGTAGTTAAATGAATGTTGTTTGGACACAACTATATAGTCGAACTTATATTGATAGCTTCGTATAGCAATTTCTGGTTAGGAAAATAAATCCCTATTCATTGCTGGAGATGATGACAATATTTCTTCACTTTGGTTTTGAACAACCGTACTGGGGATTCCTGCCTTTTATGCAAGGATACTCAGCTCTGAATTTTTTATTTCTGCTTGGGGACGAAAGTAACTTCTAGGAGAGTCGATCGTTCGTCACTTTTTTGAATAATTTGACCCTTATGCACCGTGACTGGGGATAAAAGAGATGGATAATCCTCTGATGCACTATCTGACCAAGTTTCAGGTATGTGGATAATCCTCTGATGTACTACCTAACCAAGTTTCAGATACAAGTGTCAACTCTCCTGGGGATAGAAACCGTGGATGAAACCTTGTGGATGAAACCATGGATGAAACCGTCCATTGGGGAGGTTTCTTCATTTTAGTCTACTGGGGACAAAATCTCGAGTAGGCCTGGCTGGAGAGAGAGACTCTGTCGTGAATGAGATGTTGAAGAAGTAAACTCCACTGGGGAATCCTCTGGAGCATGCTGGGGAAAGGGTCCAACCTCTATCTGTCGGGAAATCCTTTGGGGATATGGGAGTGAATTGTTTGAAGATGTCCCAATTGTTTCCTGAGAGTATATTAGTTCTGCTGGGGCATATATTTCTGTTGGAGATGCATTGCACTAGGGAAGCAACACTGCAGAGGAATAAACTCTATTGAGGATTGTCTTGCCGAAGTAATTCTGTGGAGATTACTTTGTCGGGATATTTCTGTGGAGATCTGTTAGATACAGGACTTGCTGGGGATTCCAATCTCCAAGAGTCTTTAGTAAATGCTGATTATGCGACAACAAACCGTGTGGAAAAGATCACTTCGGGTTTCAAATCTGTTATTGCCCCTATATCTTCAAGTATCTCATCACCCGGCTGTTGGAGAGCGATTGACCAGTGTTATTTGAACTTTAAAGCTGGTGACAAAGTAGATGATCCGAACGGAACATAGTCGTACGCTTTAATCCCTAACTTTTACCTGGACCGCCTTTTCAGGTTTCAGTCCACCGGGATACCCTTTTTTTCCCAAGACGCCTTTTCAAGTTTTCGGCTTGCCAGGTGTACAGTTATTTTATATATATCCCTAATTTTTTCCCGAAACTTTTTGGTTCGCCGGTATGCCCTTACTTTTGCCTAGATCTGTCAACCTAGCGAGTCTCGTTTTATGCTTAGTATTTTCTTGACTATGTCCGCACTCATAAGGTGCGAGAAATATTTATTGTCCATGGTTTTCAGAAAATATATTCTTAACCATACATGGCCCTTTGTATGTGGGAGTTCATATGTCCCTGGGATCGATAGTCTGGGATACCTGACGCTTGAAGTTACTGGTCAACCACCAGATTTATGATAGTCTCGACTTCCCCTAGTAATTTTCTAAGAATTATCTTGACGGGATCCGAAGGCACGAAACCGACACCATCTGATACTATTGGCACAGACAAGTGATTTCCACGATGGCTTTTGCTAAAATTCGGGACCAATTCAATGTAATAGGAGGAATATGCTTCCAAACTGCGGCGAATCGTGGATGCCCGAGGTAATAATTGAGGAGCTTGCGACTGAATTTGATCTAGTTAGATTTGAAAAGAGAGTGTTGCCCCTAGTTGTGGATGATTTGCCCCAGAATAGAAGTATTTGAAAAGAGCTTCCTCAAGAGAAATAACCGAGATGTCCCATAATAATATGCCCCTGGTGTTGTGAACTCGATATTGTTATACCTGGTTAGACGAAGGAGGAAACTTGTCCCGAGCAATTCTAAAGGAAGAAATATGCCTCTGGTAATTCAGATGAGGGGACCTGCCCCTGGCTATTAAGCATATTTGAGAGATTCTTCGAATATTGACCTAACTGCCCCATATGTCATGCCCCTTGATTGCAAGATAGTGACCATGCCCTTTGTATACCTTGGCTTTTAACCAAATGATTCAGGCGTAAGGAATGTCTCGGTCGATGTACTTCTAAAGCGACTTCGTCTGTCAGGAGAACTTTTGTTCATTGAATGTTCATCATGTGAACTTCTCTGTTGTCAAACACTTAGTTATATGCAAACAATGATATTCAAAATGCAACGCTTATGTCTGTCTTGAAATTTTGAAAAAGAATTATTTAGCAAAACAATGTTTGTAAAAACTGTGATATTAACTCAAGATTTATAATAAGCCCCAAAGGAGTCAGAATACCTTATTGTAACAGTATGCTTTCGAACTAACCATGTTTCAGTTAGGACTTTAAAGGGTTGTAATGTGGCCTGGTTCATGGTTTAAGAAACAAAGGATAATGGCTCAAAGTTTATTTGTACCCAACCCAATCTCCGTGATGTTCTTCAGTCCTATGTTCAGTTAACTATGCATTTAAGCTCCAGAAGAATTTGGAATTGTAACACTGACATTCGTGGTGGTTCAGAAATCAGAAGTTTATTTGAAAAGGCAATCATAATTTATTGTAACATTTTTCTTTTGTTGAGGGTTTGTAGTGACCTCTTTTTGACCTTGTTATCCTTGACTTTTGCCTGAACTGTTTATTTTGAAATTATATTCAGCGAGATGTCTCAATTTTCACTAAGTCTCCTTCACAGGTTTTGACTTAGCAGTCTTTTTTTTTTATAGATATTGACTTCCTGACTTAATGATTACAGGGAACCATCACTACTTGTGTACACAAGAAAAACTGGCATAATTGAATTAACTGAGGAACTACCCTGCCCCAGGTTATGATTAAGGATTTTAATTTACATGGGAAAGAAAACTCCTACTTCTTAGGCTCAAAGGGGTTGACTAGGGATTAAGTTCCCTATATCTCCACTGTTTAAGAATTGAAACAATGCCTGTACATCATCGGCACAACCTGTTCAAAAGCATATTGTACGAGATTGTGGTATCATTTTCGTCATCCTCCCTTTAAAAGGCTTGCAGCTTTAACGAGAGTTGAATATCACAAAAAGCAAAGTAAAGACACAATTTAAATATAGTGATAACGAAAGAAATAATTCAAGACAAACATATGCAATGCACTAATGATTATTATCAAAACAAATAAAGTCTGTCATAAGACAACTGTTTAAACAAACAAAATAGAAATTGCAAATAAAGGTAAAACTAATGATCTAAAATCCATTCTTCTAGATATCCCTAGCATTAACAATCTTGTCATGATTAGGCATAGGAGTGGTGATCACATTAGGAGTCTCAGAAGGGTCGAACTCAATTTCCCCAACTTTGATCATATCTTGAATCTTGTTCTTCAATGGCCAACAATTATTTGTATCATGTCTAAGACTGTTTGAGTGGTATGCATACCTCGCATTGGGATTATAGCTAGGATAGGAGGAATTAGGATTCCTATAAGGGTCCCTCAAAGTAATCAATTTTGCCTTCAACATTTGTTATAGTGCCACATGTTGATCTTTGTGAACTGTCTTCAGGGTGCATCCTGCTTACGCTGACTACCCTGTTTTTGGTTTTGTTGAGGTACTGGTGTAGAGATCAGAACTGCCCCAACATATTGGTCGCGATCATTTTTATTGCGACCCTTTCTGGTTGTGCACATAATTAGATTCATTCTTCTCATTATACGGTCTCTTGGTAGTACCAGAAGATCTAGTTACTTGAATTTTACCGCTTCAAATTCCACTTTCCACATGTTCTCTTGTCAGTATCAAATCAGTGAAACCAGATGAAGAGCTTCCAAGTAAATAACTATAGAAAGGACCGGTCAGCGTGCTCATGAACATATCCACCAACTCCCTGTCATCCAAAGGAGATTGAACCCTGCCTGCCATGTCTCTCCATTTCTGAGTGTACTCTTTGAAACTTTCCTTAGGACCCATGGACATGCCTTATAATTGCATACAGGTTGGTGCTAGGTCAGCATTGTACTGGTATTGCTTGTAGAAAGCGGCAGCCAAATCTTCCCAAGATTGAATATTTGTCCCTTCCAATTGATAGAACCATTCCAATTCTGTTCCAGACAAACTCTCTTGAAAGAAATGAACCCACAACTTCTTATCAGCAGCATGAGGTTGGATCTTCCGCACATAAGATCTCAAGTGTAGCTTAGGACAGGAAACACCGTCGTACTTAGCAAAAGTCAGAGTTTTGAATTTAGGAGGGATGACAACACCTGAAATAAGGCCCAATTTCTCAAAATCTAGCCCAGGTACTTTCTGAATTTCCATAGCCTTCATGCGTTCTTCCAACACCTTGTACTTCTCATTGGCATGATCGTCCTCATAGTAATACTCATATTCTTCCTCAGAGGGCTTGAGAAATCCATGGTTGTTTTTCACTTCAGTTTTGAGGCTAGCATTATCTTCCTGATCATTGTCAATGTCTACAGGGATCTCAACCTCTTTGGCCTTTTAAACCGGGCCTCTGAACCTTCTGCCCATGTTGATGACGCCAATTGATTTTCTCGTCTTTTTCTTCTTCTTGGTCAGAAGTGCCTTAATTTCTTCCTACCCCTTATCCAGGTTCAGGATCATCTCTCCGAACTGGGTGTTCTGAGTCTGGAGATCTTTGACAGTTTGTTCGAGAGCTATTTCTGCTGAAATAAACAGCGAGAAGATGAGAAACCTGTTGCGGAACCTGGTATGCAATGTTATGAATGGTATGATGGTATGCGTATGCAATGTTTTCAAGGACCTCGAGAATTTAAATTTGTTTAAACTAAAACAAAAAGGAAAACTTTTATTAGTAATATCAAGTTATAGTAATTGTTGCCACTGAAGGTTCTCTGATGGTTGACATGCATTTTTCTAAAACATACTGAGGAAGATCATGTTGAAAGAGATGCAGGATGAACTAGAATCCAGTCTACAACATGTCCAACAAGATGTCATGACATTCTGGCATGACATCCTGACTACAGAAGCTGATTTGGCAAGTGGATCAGGCGGTTTTATTTGCTACAAGAATCTTATGTTTCAGCTCAGAATATTCGGAGAAATCAATTAGCTTATATTTTTACCAATATTGATTCAATCAAGAGTTTTCCACACTTTCTATTATTGGAGACAATATAGGAAAGGTTGGATGGAAGACCTATTTTCTTGGAGAACAAGTAGCAGATTTTTGGCAGCCTCATTGCTGCGATTTGAAACCCAGTCTAGTCGAAGTTATATCTATAAATAGAAGGGTTGTAACCTAGTTTTAGGTGAAAGTGATATTATATGTTTTTAGGGTTTTAGGAATCCTTATTTTTGTGTGAGTTCCATATGTGTACATTCACAAACCTGTAGGTGTTGAATGTTGTTTGATCTCTGAAGCTTTTAAGTAAGGAGAGTATTTCATCCTCGTAAGCTTTTAAGTATCGAGGAGTGGCTTTCTTGGAAGAGTGTCTTCCGGTTTTTCTTTTTTCTTTAATTTTGTCACAGGGGATTGTGATTGAGGGTATTTGAGGAGGGCCTCATACCTAGGTGAGTTTTAGGAAGAAGTCATAGGAAGGGTAGTGATTAAGTGAGAAGTGTAAACTGGGACTATTTAGCTTCGAATTGATACTATCGTATATTGATTTCATCCCTAGCTTGGTAGCTCCCAGAGTAGGAAGGATTGTTCAGAAATGGGTAAACATATCGCTGTGTTATTTACTTTCTACACGTTTATTATTGTTGCTAACAAATTTGTTCATAACTGTTAAAGTGCTCAGATATTGTGTCGTGACATCTCATTCGACATCACATATCTAATACCAGAATTTCAGCCACTTTAGGCTTACAAGGAAAAAGAAACAAATAAAAATAAACTATAATAAAAGCTTGTTAAGTCTCCCATGGACGTCCTCTCTTTGTGCCGATGTACGTATTGATGCTCCTCTCTTCATGAAGCATATTTGTAAGCTCTAACACTTTATTTTCACTAGCATAAAACTGAGTTTCAAAGGTATCTCTTTCTTATTTTAGCTGAACCCAAGACTTCTGCAACTCTTCAAGTTCAGTAGGCATATCTGGATGGAGAATGACTTGAGGAATATCTCCCTCAAACTCAGGATCGATGATTGCTGGTAGAACAACAGGATATGGCATGATAAGATCTCGAGCACGAGTGTGAACCCATCTGAGGTAGGGCTCCGATTGAGCAGTTGTTGCAGAGCTTGAGACAGCAGTATGTGCAACAGGGTGAATGATCGTTTAAGTTTGGATTTCTAAGTACCTTGGCCACCTTGCTGCCTATGCTGATCCTTCTTCTTCTTGGTCAGGAGTGCCTTCAACTCTTCTTGCCCCTTGGCCAAGTTAAGGATCATCTCTTGGAACTAGATGTTCTGAGCCTAAAGATTTCTGACAGATTGTTCGAGATTCATCTTTTGACTGAAATAAACAAAAAGAAGGTGAGAGACCTGTTGCGAAAAAGCCGTGATGCTATGTTATGAAGGCGCAGTTGGTCGCAGTTTTGTCTGAAGAACTTTCATTTTTGGACGTTCTTCTATACGAATCAGGCTCACCATATCCAGTGGGTCATAACCTCTGATTAAGGGTACTGTACTTTTGAAATTGGAAGCACCTGGCTAGATGGATATAAATCCTCTTGCCCATTGGTAGATATTGTACTTTGAATTTGAAGATATATGGCCAGAGGAAAGTAAATCCTCTTGCCCTTTGATAGGAATTATGTTCTTGGTAATCCTTCCATAATAGCACCTGAAATTGTGCGCCCTAAATCCCTAGGATCCTTGAAAAAGGTTAGTTAACATTCTATGTTATGATGTCATGATGTTATGCGGATGTTATGTATTAAGCAAAGCATAAGGTAATAAGGACAAGTAAGTCCCACAAAGTAGTCCTACAAGGAGATCAAGTGGTTAGATAACAAATAAGTCACTCAAGTAGCCTTAGGTTTAAAGGCTTGCATGAAATTCAAAGGTAAATACACTCCCCATTGAAGTTTAGTTGGTTTAACCTGTCCTAAAAATAATAACCGGGTTCTAGGGAATCTTAATATCACCGATCTTTCTCGAAGGCTCTATTTCAGTTCGGCAATCGCATCGTCAACCAAAACGTCTAGGAGTCCGACCTCAATGAGTGTAGTATCGAGTATCAACCAATCTTTGGTCAGAACCAAAGTCGGCTATCTCACTACGTTTCTAATGGCCAAAGATGAGTCAACTAGGGTTCTAAAAGTCAATTAGTGCTAATGACACCACACGACAGGGTGATACATTCCTCGAGTCGGGTCTTAAGGAGCATCAGTACAAACCCAAATGTCGCACTAACCATGGCCACCATATCGTTATACACCGTACAGTCTCCTTGGTCTATTGCCATTTACCTAAGGTACACTAGATCCGGGTATATGATCTTTCACATAAGTACTCCCAAACAAACCATCAAAAATAAAGCAAGCAAAATAAGCAACTAAAAACACTTAAGTGATCTAAACTTTAAGTTAAACCCCTCTTTCATAAGTGTCCCCAGCAGAGTCGCCAGTTCTCTAATACGGTGGGAGAACTAACTTTGTGTTTTGTTATTTCCTAAAACATATTGCGGTAAGCAAGAGTCGCCATCCAATTTTATTTTATCCAATTAAAAAAGGCAAAAAGAACAGGAAATACCTTTGGAAAGATTTGGGTTTGGGGGGGTAAGTTATACAAAGGGAAGGAATAAGCACCCTTTGCATCCATGGTTATCCACGGGCTCTTAATTGCTTAGCTTACTTGTTTGTTTGAAATGTTTGAAAGTGTAGTGTGTGTTTAGAAAAACAGGTCCCAATAGTAGACAAAAATTAGTAATAATTCTTGTGTCAGTCCTCAAGAATATTTACTAAGTGTTTTGAAATTTTTGATTGAACTTGTGGTGTGAAAAACATTTTTATTTGAGCAAGCAATTAAGCGCAGTCTACCCTAATTGTTTGGTCTTTCTTGTTCTTTTTCTTTCGTTGAGGGAAAGAGACTATCCATACCAATTGTTAGGTTGGTAGTCCTTTCATTGGATGGAAGAGTCATCGAAGGGTCGTCGTATGGTCATTGAAGGCAACTCGTAGGGATACCTTAGCATTCGAAGGGACTATCATCATTTAATTGAGGGACGAGATCTTTTAAATTGTAGGCAACATCGAAGTGACAATGATCTTTAAATTGGAGGGACTATGATGATTTTTGAATCACAGGCAACATTGCTAAAGGTACCCCCATGTTCGAGGGACTTGACCATGTATTCGAAAAGCGTCGAAGAGAGGTTACCCCAAAGGTGAGTGTGTGAACAAGTAATAATAGTGTGTAGTTTTCAATTATTTATCTTTGAATTAGTGGGCTAAATTCATTTTTAATCTTGCCATACAATCCTATTAGCCATATGTCATACCCCAAAATTTGTCGTCATATATTTGTAAATGTTATTTTATTTTGAATAATTGACATAGCACAGTTGGTAAGGATTTGAGGTTAAAAGGTACAAGAGCGAGAGGTCCCGGGCTCGAATCCCACTTCTAACATTTTCCGTTTTACTTGCTTTTCAATTTTAGTTCTAGCTTTATTTCCATTTATTCAAAAATCACAAAAATTGCATTTTTTATCATTTTAATTTTCGTACTAATTAAATAGGCATTTTTAAAGTAGTCAATTTTTACTTTTATATATTTTTTAGTTAAAGAATTACCAAAAATCATAAAATATTAAAAAAAAAAAAATCAAAAATAGTATTTTTTTTATCATTTAATTATTATTTTCATATTTATTTATTAGGCATTTTTAAAAATATTATTTTTTTCATTAAAATCTTTATTTTTTGTATTTTTAGTCCAAAAATCATTAAAAAAAAGATTTACAAAGATTTTGTTCATATTTCTAAATATTGCATAATTGTATAGTTTAGGAAAGAATCAACATAATTAGTTAAATATTTGAGAAATCAAAATCAAATTATATTTGATTTAGACTTATGATTTATTAATTAATTAATTGATTCTTTTAATATTTTTGTTAACCTAATTTTTATGTATAAATAGCACTAGATTCTACACTTTTGGAGAGAACTAACAATTCTAACCCTTATTCTCACTCTCTCTCTCTCTTCTCACAAACACAAAATATTTTCTCCTACTTCTCCTTCTTCGGGGTTTCAATTCCGGTTGCAGCACAGTAATAAATTTTCCAGCCTATCAGTCGAATTCTGAAACTACTGTTTCGATTTGCTCCGAATTTTTTCCAGAAGTTCAGAAAAAAATCGTAGAACAATACTTCTTTAGAATAGAATTCTAAAGAATTTCGACCCTCAAAATCGCAAATTCCTCGTTTTTCTATTTTATTTGATTTAATTTCTATTTTCATATTTTCAAAAAAATCTTAAAAAAATTGTAGTTTCGTGTTCTTATTTTATTTGATTTATAACCAGGTTTTTATATTTTTTTGATTTTATTTTAATCACTTTTCTATTTTTCCATTTGTTTTCTTAACCATAACATTGCGTTAGTTTATGAACAGGTTTTCTATGGATTGACCAAGTGGATGGTACCCCAATTGCTTTTTTGGCCAAATCAAGGTACCTCCTTTGGCCAAAGGGAGCAGGTGTCAATTCTTCCTTACATTGCTTCATTGCCCTTGAAAACCTTGGTAAAATCTCTTTTTTTTTTAAACCATTAACCCTGAATTATTTTTAGGCTAATTAATTTATTTTTAGGCTAATTAATTGATTTTTAGGCTAATAATTATTTTTATGCTAATTAATTTATTTTTGGCTAATTAATTTATTTTTAGGCTAATAATTATTTTAGGCTAATTAATTTATTTTTAGGCTAATTAATTTAATTTTAGGTTTGTTAGCCTTGTTTTCAAAAAAACCTTTTTGTTGCCTTTTCTCTCTCCTTTAAATTTTATCCTGCTTTTATTTTCGCGCTCAATTCTTCCTCTATATTGTAACTACCCCAAAGCCTTGTAATAGCTAGGGGTTTCTATTATTTTGCCTCCATTCATCTGCAGGTGTTTATTGTAATCGATTTAGGTTTTTAATTTCCGCCTTTTCTTTCTTGCCTTTATTTTTCTGCCCTACAGGTATTTATTGTAATAGCGTAGGACTTTTAAATTCTGCCTTTAATTTCTGTATTCTTTAATTGCGTGGTTAGTAAATTAGGGAGTGCAACCTTGAACTGAATCTAGATCACTAATTTCCAAGATAAATATCATCGAAGTTAACCACGTGATTGTGCACCCACACACCTTTAGGGTAATCCCTCTTGTTGCCTTTGTTGCCTGTTGCCTTATGATTCTGTTGCCTTTAATTATACTAAATAGTCAAGTCCCTCGATTCCGAGGATACCTAAAGCAAGGTTGCCTAAAGAGATTGAAAATCATCTAGTCCCTCGAAGCTGCCTCGGAAAAATAAGATGATTGTCCTATTGCTAAGGTATCCTCGCATGATGCCTAAGAAAATCAAATGACTATTATATCCTTCCCTTAGACTACCTGCCCTCTTTATGGTAGGGACAGTCTTATGGCAAACGATCCTCTCGATGACCCGATCACATCCACTTGAAAGACTTCCTGCCTTCTCATGGTATGGATAAATCCTTTCGCCCGAAAGACTTAAAGAACAAGAAAGACGAACTTAGGGTAGGTAGTTCTTAATTGCTTGCTCAATTCAAACAAATTCAAATTACTTTTCACACCTCTCTTTTCAAATACTTTCAAAACAAGACTACGCTTATTTACAAGCTAAAGTTCTTAAAACAAAGTTTTTACTATTCACACACGACACTCTCTCAAACAATTCAAACAAACAAGTGAGCTAAGCAATTAAGAGCCGATGGATAACCATGGATGCAAAGGGTGCCTTATACATTCCCTTTGTATAGCCTACCCCCCGAACTCAAAATCTCTTTCAAAGGTCTTTCCTGTTCTTTTTGCCTTTCCAATTGGATAAAATAAAAGTCGATGGCGACTCTTGCTATCTGCACATTTCTTTTAAAGTCAGTTCACCGTATAACAGAACTGGCGACTCTGCTGGGGATGCTTTTGATTAAAAGAGGGGTTACCTTAATGTTTAAGATCACTTAAGTATTTGCTTTGCTTGCTTTATTTTAAAGGTTGCTTGGGAATTAAATGAAGGACGAATCCTATGCCCGGATTCAAGTACACTTAAGATAGGAGTGGCATAGTCATGGCGACCTCTTTCACATATGCGGGAGATGAGTCAATATGAAGTTCACGCTTGAGTTAGGACTCCATAGCTATATGCATACCTTTCTCAAATGAGGGAGGTCTATGTATGTGCCTGTGGGTGCGCCGGAGCTCAAGGACCTTTAGTCACCTTTAACCCATCTTGGCCTTTAGGAACGTAGTGGGGGGAATACTCTTGACAAATGTTGAGAAGTAGTCGCTACCCGATGCTATAATTCAGATAGGTTCTTTCTCAAAGCATCATTGCATGGTGCAAATGCATCATGTCCGAGGGTGCTTTAGAAGGGCTGACAATTCTGAATAATTGGTAGAACCCGTTGCTGATATCATCCTTATCCTTAGAAGTACCTTTGGGGAAGGGTAGTTACGTAGTCAAACTCCATGCAAAGCCTTTAAACCTAAGGACATTTGTGTGACTTGCTTGTGTGTGCTACTAACCCTTCTGTTTCCTTGCAGGATTTGCTTGTAGGACATTCGTCCTTATTACCTTATGCTTTACCTATTGTATTGCATTCGCATGACATCATGACATCATAACATCACATGTTAACTAACCCTTTCAAGGATCTTAGGAATTTAGTGCGCCCAATTTCAGGTGCTAATTATCAAGGACTAAATTCCTATCAAGAGGCAAGAGGATTTATTTTCCTCTGGCCACATGCCTTCCAATTCAGAGACATCATACCTATCAAGGGGCAAGGGGATTTATTTTCCTCTAACCATGTACCTTCAAATTCAGAGATATCCCGAGTTAGAGGCGATGACCCACTTGGTATGGTGAGCTTGATTCTCAAAGAAGGACATTTAAAGCCAAAGACCAAGATTCTTCAGACGAAGCAGTGACCAGTCATTTCCTAATGTCGCAAACTAAATTTCCTAACGATCCTTGAAAACATTGCATCTACATTCATAAACATTGCATAACAGGTTTCCGCAACAGGCTTCCCACTCTCTCTCGCTGTTTATTTCAGCACAAATGGATCTCGAGCAATCAGTCAAAAATCTTCAGGCTCAGAATAGCCAGTTCCAAGTCTTGATTCTGAACTTTGCCAAGGGGCAAGACGAGTTGAAAAACCTTGTTAACCCAGAAGAAAAAGGATCAGCATACGCAGCAAAGTTTATTCCATGGCACATGCCGCTGTCTCAAGTTCTACAACAATTTCTCAATCAGAACTTGATGACTCTGTTACCTCCATATTCAAGTCCTGCCAATCCTGCTCTTGGGTACAAGTACAACGCAAGATGTGCTTATCAGTCGAATAGTCCTGGTCATGATACAGAGCATTGTGGACCATTGAAGGATAAGATCCAAGATTTAATCAATGACAAGATCACTAATTTCAATTCACCTGAGGGACCTCATATGACTGATGTTGCGCATAACCAGAAAGGCCTTAATGAACGCAACCAATTTGTGAGGGCAGTTCTGATCTCTACACCAGCTCCACAACAACGACGCAAGCCAGATGCACCTAAACGTCAATTCACCAAAATTAAAATGACATTGGCTCATGCATTACAACATCTATTGAAGATCGAACTGATTACTCTGAGGGACCCTCCTAAGAATCCCAACACCTCCACTCCTGGCTATAAACTCAATACGAAGTGCGCATACCATTCCAACAGTCCTGGACATTACACAAACAATTGCTGGACATTGAAGAATAAGATTCAAGATTTGATCAATGACGGAGAAACCAAATTCAACCCTCTTGAAACTCTGTGGTGATCACCGCTCCTATGCCTAGTCATGACAAGACTGATTGACGTATGGACGGACGAACTTTTGGATCATTAGATCTACTTTCATTTGCAAGTTTCTTTTCTGTTTGTTTAAACATTTGACTCATGATAGACATTATCTGCTTTAATAATCATCATCAATGCATTGCATATGTTTGTCTTGAATAAATTATTTCGCTATCACTCATTTTAAATTGTGTATTTACTTTGCATATGTTTTGTGTTTATTCAACTCCTGCTAAGCTGTAAGCCTTTTAAGGGAGGAGGACGAAAATGATACCACAAACAGTATGCTTTTGAACGGACTATGTTGACGATGTACAGACATTGTTTCAATTCCTAAACAGTGGAGATATAAGGATGTTAATCCCTCGTCAACCCCTTTTGAGCCGAAGAAGTAGAAGTTTATTTCTCATACAAATTAAACCTTTAATTATAACATGGGGCAGAGTAGTTACTCAGTTAACTCAATTGTACTAGCTGTTTTTTATACAAATAATGATGGGTTCCCGCAACCATTAAGTCAGGCAGTCAACGTCCACCAAAAAGAAAAAGATGTTAAGTCAAAACCTATGAAGGAGACTTATCAAAAATCAAAAACATCCCGCTGACTGTAATCTCAAAATAAACAGTTCAGGCAAAAGTTAGGTTTAACATAGTCAAAAAGGAGGTTGCTAAAAATCCTCAACAAAAGAAAACACTTTAAAATAGGTCACTACAAATCCTCGACAAAAAGAAAGTATTACCAGAAAGGATGTCTGCCTTTCCGAATCAACTTCTGGTGCTGAAACCATCATCAAATGTCAATGTTACGACTTCAAAGCTCTGCTAGAACTCAAAACGCAAAGTTAACTGAGTATAGGATCGAAGAACATCACGAAGAATGGGAAGGGTGCAAATAAACTTTGAGCCTTTTATTCTTTGTTTCTTAAACCGAGAACCAAGCCACGTTACAACCCTTGAAAATCCTAACTGAAGCATGGTTAGCTCGAAAACATACTGTCACCAAAAGGTATCCTGACTCCTAAGGTTTACCAAAAATACTGAGTTGATATTTCGTTTTACAAACATCACGTTTTTACAAATATCACGCTTTTACATCTCCTGTTTTAATGTTTTTCAAAAACTCAAGAGAGACGTATGCATTGCATCTCATGAATTCATTATTAAACATGTTCTGCTACATAATTTCAAATGTTAGCAACAGAAAGAATTTGCACAGGGTATGACTAATGACTCAAAGTTATCCCGACTAACAAAGATTACTCCAAGAAGCAATGTCTCCTACGTATACAAGGGGCATGGCACGTTTTGCCCAATCAATCTCGGGCAATCAAGTCAAGATTCCAAGAATCTGTCAAATGCCAAACAATCAAAAGGCATACATCCCAAGTGGGTTTCAAACTATTTCCCGATCAATCTGGGGCAATCAAGTCAAGATTCCGAGAATCTCTCAAAGATGCCAAAACAATCAGGGGCATGCATCCAAGTAGATTTGAAGCTACTTCCCAATCAACATGGGACATTGTTCTGGGCCTATGATTACTAGGGGCATGTCGCCCATAGTGCACATCTCATAAAGCCCTCGCGAGGCAAATCTTTCCAAAGTCCCTACTAGCAGGCGCAAATCCATGCAGGTCCAGTAGTGTGTCCTAATCAATACAAGTCCAGGAATAGATTTAGGTTTTTAATTTCCGCCTTTACTTTCTTGCCTTTATTTTTCTGCCCTACAGGTGTTTATTGTAATAGCATAGGACTTTTAAATTCTGCCTTTAATTTCTGTATTCTTTAATTGCGTGGTTAGTAAATTAGGGAGTGCAACCTTGAACTGAATCTAGATCACTAATTTACAAGATAAATATCATCGAAGTTAACCACGTGATTGTGCACCCACACACCTTTAGGGTAATCCCTCTTGTTGCCTTTGTTGCCTGTTGCCTTATGATTCTGTTGCCTTTAATTATACTAAATAGTCAAGTCCCTCGATTTCGAGGATACCTAAAGCAAGGTTGCCTAAAGAGATTGAAAATCATCTAGTCCCTCGAAGCTGCCTCGAAAAAATAAGATGATTGTCCTATTGCTAAGGTATCCTCGCATGATGCCTAAGAAAATCAAATGACTATTATATCCTTCCCTTAGACTACCTGCCCTCTTTATGGTAGGGACAGTCTTATGGCGAACGATCCTCTCGATGACCCGATCACATCCAATTGAAAGACTTCCTGCCCTCTCATGGTATGGATAGATCCTTTCGCCCGAAAGACTTAAAGAACAAGAAAGACGAACTTAGGGTAGGTAGTTCTTAATTGCTTGCTCAATTCAAACAAATTCAAATTACTATTCACACCTCTCTTTTCAAACACTTTCAAAACAAGGCTACACTTATTTACAAGCTAAAGTTCTTAAAACAAAGTTTTTACTATTCACACACGACACTCTCTCAAACAATTCAAGCAAACAAGTGAGCTAAGCAATTAAGAGCCCATGGATAACCATGGATGCAAAGGGTGCCTTACACCTTCCCTTTGTATAACCTATCCCCCGAACTCAAAATCTCTTTCAAAGGTCTTTCCTGTTCTTTTTGCCTTTCCAATTGGATAAAATAAAAGTCGGTGGCGACTCTTGCTATCCGCACATTTCTTTTAAAGTCAGTTCACCGTATAACACCATACATCTAAGCAGTTATAAGGCGCGGAAAGTAAAAAAAGCGAAAAAGAAAGTCCTATGCTATTACAGGGCTTCAGGATGGAGGGTTACATATCCAAAAACGGGGATGCGGAAAAGTAAAATCCTAGTTTAAACTATTACAAGGCTTTTGCAGTTACATAATAATAGTATGCGGGAAATAAAAATGCAGAAAATAAAATATCCTAATTGCTATTACAACCTCGAAACAATTACATAATTATAAAATATGCGAGAAATAGAATAATGGATAAATCGATAAATTGAGAAGAGATGGAGGAATGGAGAAATTTGAGATCAGGGTTAGAAAAATTATTTTTTAACCTAATTATTTACTAAATTAAAACTAATCCTAATTAAATAATTATTTAATTAAATTAAATATATACAAAATAAAAAATAAAAAAACAATTGATTAAAACCTATGTCTAATTAATTTTAACCTAAAAATCACCTAAATCCTAATTACTAAATTAGTTATATGATTTAATCAAATTATAAAAAACAATTATTTTTTTGGTATTTTTTTATGATTAAAAACTAATTAATTAAAATTATTATGAAAAACAATTGGTGATCTAAAAAACTAATCCTAATTTCTATTAGGTTAATGGGTTAATTTGTTGTTAGTGTTTAAATAAAAAACAATTAAAAGGTGTAAAAAAAGAAAAGAAAAGAAGAAGCATATAAAAAAAAATAAGGCACCGGATCCAGTGTGGAGAGTCTGAGAGGGTTTACAGTGGAACGCGCTCTCAGGCGCGTTAGATTTGGCTTCACTGAGGGTTGACAGATGAGGAGTGAGGGTGTATGATGCACATGCATGATCCACACACACACCGGCGCTGCCACGTCATCGTCATCTTCATCACTTTTGGGGCCCAGGATTCACTACGAATTAGCTACGAGTTCACTATGAAACAATTGTGAAACCTACAATTGGAAAGTAGCTTCAGATTAGCTACGAATTAGCTACGCTAATTTCGTTGCTAACACCTACGATCATAAACATCAAGAAAAACAAACTAAAAAGAAATAAAGACAACCCAGATTGGCTTAAAATCTCCTTCTGATCACGAATATGGTGTTAGTTTTCCATGAAACCTCCTGAAAATACCAAAACGACGAGCAAGAACTCGTATGCCCCAAACATGGTACCTTGCGATTTATGCGTTAAAGCTTCGTAACAATAACCTTATCCTTCTCTAAATAACATTAGGAGATCAAATA
Organism: Vicia villosa; assembly: GCF_029867415.1. NCBI lineage: Eukaryota > Viridiplantae > Streptophyta > Magnoliopsida > Fabales > Fabaceae > Vicia > Vicia villosa. The sequence continues at coordinate 101,483,445 of NC_081185.1, read as the reverse complement.
AACAATTAGTTTGCATAAAAATATGATGAAACATGAGTTATGAAAATTCAAAAATGTGCATGAATATGTTAAGTTTGAGATGAACGATTCAAGCACTACCAAGCCTGATTCTTTGTTTTTTTGTGACTTGTAACCCTTGCCTCTTGCTCCTCCTTTTTGTCCCCTCTCTTACTGAATGAATATAATATATATAGAAGAAGGATTCAGATTGGAAACTTGGAGAGAAATCAATTGATTGAAAACAAAATTTGATTTGAAAATTTGCATCAAATCTTCCCAATTATGGCCAATTCTATTATCCAATCTTCTTTCACGTTTTTAATGACCCATATGATTGATATTGGATTGATTTTGATTTGAAAATTCAATTATATAATTCTTTGAGACCACTGGATATATGAATGGGAGAGTATCATTATCCTTTGAGACCACTGCTTTCTTTCTTCATTCTTCAACACTAACTGGGGAAGGTGCAAGATTAACCACCTGGATAGTAGAGGTATGCAACACATGAGAGTCCCTCGCTCCTTAATGGTACGAGTGTGAAGTGAGTGGAGAATATCTCCAAGCAAAGTAGATACCGGGTTATGAGTCAAAAATATTTTGATAGCATGCACATCTATGAGCTAATCTGGATTAGGGAACAACACCAAACCATATATCAACATAGCCAATACCTCCTCAAAATCATGATAACTCATAGCATTTAGGAACAATCGAGCTTTATCAATCAGGAACTTAACAAGAAAACCTTTGATTCCACTCCTTGTTTCCCAATTAGACATAATGCATGACTTCTTCATATGTAAGGCTACTGCAATAACTTCGGGCTTTGGAATATTCTCTAAACCTATGAAGGGTGCCTGATCAAGAATGGGTATACGAAGTAGCTTAGAGGACTCTTCCATTGTAGGTACCAACTAGTAATCTGGGAAGGTGAAACAGTGGTGCCTGGGATCAAAGAACTGGAATAGGACTCTCATCATGTCTTCTTCAAAATCCGAGGTAACCAAATTGAGTAGATAACCATGCCTTTTGGTGAATTGAGAGTTTTTGGGAACCATTAAGACCAATTCTTTAAGCTGGGAAGGAACCCTTACAAAGTTGATTCGAATGAAATTTCTAGGAACGAACGCCATGACCTGAAACAAAGAACAAAGATAAATTCCTCGGTCCTTGAAATGGTTAGTGAAAATGATATGTTATGATGTTATGATGTCATGTACATGTTAATAGCAAACACAAGCAAGTCACATAATAGCCTTAAGTTTAAAAGCTTGCATGAAGTCCAAAGGTAAGTACCCTTCCCCACTGAGGTTTATTTGGCTCAACATGTCCTAGAATAGTAACCGGGTTCTCACGGATCTTTCTCGCAGGCTTTATTTTAGCGGGCACCCGGATGGCCGACTTGAACATCCCGAAAGTCGAATCTCAATGAGCGTAGTCTCGAGTATCAAACAACTTCGGATTGTACCAAAGCCGGCTATCTCACTACCTTCTAATGGCCAAAGATGAGTTAATCAGGGTTCTAAAAGATTGTGACCATCATATAAACCATATCGGTACATGCTGTACGGTCTCCATGATCTATTGTCACTTACCTAAAGTATCATTAGGTCCGGGTGTAAGATATTTCACACCGGTAAATACCTAAACATCCCTTTAAAGATAAAGCAGACAAGTCAAACAATTTAAAGCAATTAGAAGTGATCTAAACTCTAAGGTATCTCCTCTTTTTTTTAAACATTAATTCCCCAACAGAGTCGTCAGTTCTGTAATACGGTGGGAGAACTGACTTTTTTGGTTTTTATCCAAATGTGCGGATAGCTAGAGTCACCACCGACCTTTCTTTTATCCAATAAGGAAAGGCTGAAAAGAACATGAAAGACCTTGATAGATTTTGAGTTCGAGGGGTAAGTTATACTAAGGGAAGGTATTAGGACCCTTTGTATCCATGGGCTCTTAAATGCTTAGCTCACTTTACTTGCATTTTTTTGAAAAATGGCGTGTGTACAAAAATATTTCGTAAAAGTTTAACTTTGTAATAATTTTCGTATGAATGTATACAAAGTGTTTATTTTTTGAAAATATTTTGAAGGTGTGAGGTGTGAAAAATGATTGATTTGTGAGCAAGCATTTAAGAGTATCTCACCCACTCAAGGTCGCTCTTATGATTTTCCTTCTCCCTTTGGGATAGGACTGTCCTTACCATTAGTTGGTAAGTAGTCATTTCTTTTGGATATGAAGGGATGGGTGTAGGGTCATTGAATGGTCATCGAAGGCAACATTTGTAAGGATACCTTAGCAATTTCGAATGGACTATCATCATTCATAGGGTCATCGAGCGAGAAGATCATCTTTTCCGAAGGCAACTCGAAGGGTCATCGAGGAACTATGATCTTTTGTACTGAAGGGACTATGATGATTTATTCGTAAGCGTCTTTTGCTAAGATACCCCTACGTTCGAGGGACATGACCATTTGTAAATCAACGAAGAGAGGGTTACCCTAGAGGTGCAAGTGTGAGGAGTGTTTGCTTTCAGTTATTTAATCTTGGATTAGGGTTTTCTAAAATTCATTTTAGTCTTGTCATACAAACCCTAGTTACTAACAGTTAATATTTATAGGAATTTAAAGTGCGAAAAAATAAAATTCCTACGCTATTACAACTTGTGAGTAGTTACATAAATATGAAAATGCGGAATTTGAATCTACGCTATTACAACCTGTGAGAAGTTATATAATTATAAAAAACACGGACTTTGAATCTACGCTATTACAATTGGTGAACAACTACAATTAAAAACAGCAAGAAAATAAACAATCAGGAAAAAGAACGTTAATGTTTGAAAAAAGTTCTAGGGGTAATAGAAACCTAATTATAATTAATTGAAATTAAACCTAATTAATTAAAACCTAATTCGAAATTGATTTTAATAAATCCTAATTAACTAAATTAATCTAAATGCTAAGGTTATTAACCCTAATTAACTAAGTTAATTAATTAAATTATTTAGCCAAGAAAACCTAATTATCTTATTAACTAAATTAAATTAATTATTTATTTGGTAGAAAACCTAATTTAAATTGATCATCCTAATCCTAAAATTAAGACTAACCCTAATTATTTGGCCAAACCCTTATTACTAATGTTTTTAACAAATGACTCATGGTCAGAGAAGGTTTATGATTATGTTAACTATTGGTTAATAGAGTAGAAAATAATGTGAAATAAGCAACGAAAAAGAAGAAGCTAAAACAAGTTGTGTGGGGGTGGGAATTGAACCCGCCCCTTGAAGTCACAAGATAAAGCTCCATCCACTTAGCCAATCACGTTGGTGCGCTAAGGACTGACTTACACTCAATTTATAGGAAACCTATTCATAAACCTAAAATTACATAATAAAACAAAACCACAAAAATTCAAACTAATTAAACACGCGCTAAACACTGTTCATCTTCGTTTTGATGAAAGATTTTTACTTATCCATCAAACTTCTAGCTCGGGTTCCCCAAAATTACGAGGAACAAACTCTAGCCATGGAAACTCATGATACTTGCACTAATTCTCAAAACACATGATCCACAAACATTATATGCATTCATACAAACAATAATATATGATCAAAACATGTTAATGATGCATGAATCAATGTAATCGAATTAAAAAAAATAAACAAACCGCGGGACTTGGTTGAAGTGCTTCACGAGGTTTTGGATGTTGGTGATGATTGAATTAGCTTCATAACAACTTTTGGATGCTTTCTTGTTTGCCCGGTCTTCCCTGTCTTTAAAGCTTTTTTAAGATTTGGAATAATGGTGATGAGGCAAGAATTTTCCCTTATTGGAGCAAGAATTTTTCGTCCTCCCCTCCTCCTTTTTTGGTATGGAATTGTTGTCTACTTATAGTAGATTGAATTAGGTCAACTTGTTTGCAAAGAAATCATGAGATTGGATGATTGGAGATGTGATTGGAAATTTGATTAGAAATTTGATTGGAAATTTGATTGGAAATTTGCATGAAAAGCTTCCATATTTGCTCAATCTTTTACCAAAAATTGTCACATGATTTCTCCATCACAAAGATAAGATTTTGGATTTATGATTTGATTTGAAAATCATATCTACATGCCTAAACTACATTAATTGGTATTTTATTTGATTTATTTTGATTTTAATTGAATAAAATCATAATAAAAAGAAATAAAATCACCAAAAATATATGAATAGATTTAGGGGTCCTTGATAAGGTCAAAATCACATTTAAACCTTAAAAGATAGGTCACTTGGTTCAAAAATTCAAGTTTTGCCATTTTGACTTTCATGAATTTTCTCAAAATTGTCAAACTTGTGCATGTCATAACTTGCTCAATTTTTATCATATGAGGGTGATCTTGAACTTTTCCGAAACCTCAAGATGTCTCCTTTAACTTTCTTGTTGGTCATCCTTTAATTTGAAGCCTTTATCATTTTGTAAACATTTTTGACAAAATGTGTGTTTTTGTTGACTTTCAAAATGACATGTAGTGTACGGGCTCATATCTCTTAAATGAAGCATTTTTTTTTTTTGAAAAAACCTATAAGAGAAAGAGTTGTAGAGAATTGAATTTCCTTCAAAATTAGTTTTGGTTGAGGAATTTCTGATGAGGTATGTGAAGTCATGATTGGTCAAAGTTCACTTGACTTCTCCTTAAGAAAATCCAAATTTAGTAACTTTTGCCTTTTGATGAATTTGAGATTTCTTTGAATCATGATCAACCCTTTATCTAATGATGAATGTGACTTCAAAACCTTGGTGTTGGCCAAAAATTTTGACGTTTGACTGTATGTTGACCATAGTTGACTTTTTACCCAATACAATTGACTGTTGATCATCTAAGCAATTGACTGAACAATCTTGAGCTGTAAGTCTTGAAACTTAACATGGAGATACTATGAGACATATGAGACACCATGAAGTCCACTTGAGGCCTTGGAAGTTCAATTTCCTTTGAAGAAATCAAAACCCTAGTTAGAGGTCCATTGCTTAGGGGGAGGCTTTATCTGATGAAACCTTGAGTACCCTTGAGCAATTGAGAACCCTATGAGCATGAGAAGACCTCGAGAAAAAAAATTTCTTGAAATATGGAGGGAAAATTTTGGGGTACAACTGCTTCCCCTGTTTGATCTTCTTAAACTTGAAGAGATAGATTGGCATGTTCGCCATTCGTGATTTGAAGGTGGAAGAGGATTGAACACTTAAGTGCCCAGAAATTTGCACTCGTTGGTGCAGGAAGTAACGGTGTTGGTTCATAATATTGCTTGAATGGTCTAGAAGATGCCATTCGGAGAGGCGATAAAACATTTTTGGAGATGGGCTTACAGACGTCATCCAAAGGATATGCTGAAGGATAAAACATTTTCGGATGGATACCTGAAGGATATGCTTATCAGGAAAGCCTTTTTCAACTTCAAAGGAGATCAAAGGATCAAAGGATATGTATGATCATCTAAAGCCTTTTTCAACTTGAAGACATGATCGGGGAAGGAAGGATTTACAAAACACAAAGGTTGACTAAAAAAGACTTCTACTTGGATGTAACAATTCAAGAACACGCTATTTACATCCATTTGGAAGAGTTTAAAATCCATGATGCAAGAAAAAGTCTAAATTCATCCTTATGGCTTCTAACCGAGCTATATGAGCTTAAATTTTTTATCAAAATTTATGCCTCCTATTGATTGTATCCTTTCGGAACAAGCCTCGATTTTTTTCTAAAAAATTTTCCATGTTCATCAACCTAGGTGGAATCTTTGAGAACGAGTTCCTAAATATTGTATCTTTCAAATTCATTTAACTCTTCTTACATATCAAAAGATCAATGTTCATCGATGATGGTTTCATCAACTTCCTTTGGCTCAATTTCTATGAATACATACTTTGGTAAAGGAGTGTCAAGTTGTAATTATCTTAGAAATATCTCCAATGACGTCCTGAATCGGATGGTCCTTAATGGTCCTAAATTATTTGGGTAGACTTTGATTTTATAAGTTAGCTTATTTAGATTGATTCATCCCATTTAGACTTTCATCTTCTTCTTGAACTTGATCTTTATCATTGTAACACCCTTCTAAACCCCCGCGGAAAATACAATATAATCAGAGTAATCATACAACAAGGATGTTACAATTAATAAAATAAAGAAATCTCCAAGTTGTTTGTCATGCTTTATTAGGAATAATCCACAAATTAAATAATTCATATTCAGCACAGCGGAAACTCATTCAACAGTGTTATAAAACATCACCAACAAAATCTACGGTACATAATCCAAAAACGGTAAAATAGTGTATCACAAGTAACTCTAAGACTATCGTTCCTAGTGTTACAAATCAGAGCATGACACCGACACCTATTTATTCAAACTAACGACATGACTTTACAAGCCATCCTCACCGATCGCTTAAGCCGCTACTTCAATCTGAAATCATCAAAGTAAGGGTGAGACTACATCATAAATTAAATAGCATTATAAATCATCAGATATATAATTCATAAGCAATTATCCACCCTACTTAGCATATTCAGATTAATCAATCCATACCAATCACAAGCACAAGTCAATAGTATGCACCAATAACACAACACAATCATAACACCGGAACTCATCCTGACATGTCACAATTTATACAAAGACCATGCAGACTCTTATGCATGTGGTACCAAACATGGGCTAAACCCATCCTACTGATCTATTCATCACCGAGATACAGCCCAACCGGCACAAATTCCACACAATGGGAATTATGCCCACCATTTGATCCACAACATCACCGGGATCCATCACCAAAATGCGTATGAATGAATGCACACATATGACATACTTACAACATCACCGATCCGATGAACAACATCGTCTCACATAACTCAACATAGTTATCACCAACAAGTATGTACATGTATCATGCATCATTCAAAGCAAATCAAATTATCATTATACGATCACAACAATCACCACATGATCAAGATGAACAGTGTCATTACCAATAACTCACCAAAAGCAGCACCGAATGATATATTCGGTTTTAGCACCATTTACAATTATATCATATATAATTCACACCACATATAACGTTAAATCATAGTTATATCATTACAACATCACTACATTGTCACATTAACCAAATCATGCACACAATATACAAAACACGCCATAAACGAAATAAATCAAGATTTTCAAAATAAAATCAAGTTATTGATGTTTTCTTTATTTCATATGGTAAAGCATTCAATTTAAGGAACAACGTCCAAGACGGCGTCTAAAACGGACTTACGGTTTGAAAATTAGAGCTGTTTGAAGTTAGAATAGTTTTCAAAACGTGCTGCTGGAATTTGTACTGGAACCCGGTTCCTCCCCATGTGGGAACCGGTTCCTGGACCCAAGATGCTATTTTTAACGTTTTAAAACAGTGGAACCCGGTTCCTCCCACATGGGAACCAGTTCCCACGAACCCAATAGCTCAAAAACATGATTTTTAAGGCTTTTATGCATCCCAAACACATACCAACTCATACTGTAATACGGTGAACTGACTTTTAATTGAAATGTCGCGGTAAGCAAGAGTCTCCATCGACTTTTATTTTATCCAAATATCGGAAAGGCTAAAAGAACAGGAAAAAACCTTTTTAAAGAAAACAAGGTTCAGGGGGTAATTTATGCAAAGGGAAGGTGCAAGGCACCCTTTGCATCCATGGTTATCCATGAGCTCTTAATTGCTTTGCTCTTTTTCGTTCAGAAATGTAGAAGAAGTGAATACGGACTTTAGCTCGTAAATGAGCGTAGCCATTTTGAAGGTTTATGAGAAAGAATATGAAAAGGATTTTAGCCAGAGCAAGGCAATTAGGAGCAATTACCTTAATAATGTAGAAAATAGTTCTTTTAGCCTTTCAAGGTGAAAGGGTCTATCCATGCCATAAGAGGGCAGGAAGCCTTTCATTTGGAGGTTGAAGGGTCGTCGCAATGTCGTTCGCCATAAGACTGTCCCATGCCATAGAGAGGCAGGTAGTCTAAGGGAAGGACCAGAATAGCCTTTCGTTTAGGCAACTAGAGGATACCTCAGCCTTTCGTAGGCAACTTCCGAGGGACTAGATCATATTAGTGTATCGAAGGCAGCATCAGTAGGGACTATGATCTTTGTATTAGTCGAGGCATCATGGATGAGGTATCCTCGTATTCGAGGGACATGGCTATTCTGCAAAAAACACAAGGCAACAGGCAACGAGAGGGGTTACCAAAAAGTGTGCGTGGGTGCAACAATCACGTGATCAGATTCGATTATATTATCTTGTAATTAGGTGATTCTAATTCAATTAAATGGTTGTCACTCCCTAGGATTACTAACCACATCAATTAATATAAACAATATAATTAAAGCAATATGGGGAAGGGGAAAAAGAAACCAGCGGGTTTGACATAAGTAATAATAATAAGAAAAATAAAAGAAGTTAATGTTAGAACAAGATTTGTTCTGATCAATATTCTTAGTTTTGATGATAACAAGGATATGAATTTTGTGTGAGATAATGTGGTACTCTAATACATTGCAATTTCCATTTCAGGAAATATATAAAGAGTATGCACAAATCAGCGCTCAGAAGCTTTGTCTCAGAAGGTTCAGCATGCAACATCAGAACATGGTCTGGCAAGACATCAGAAGATGGTCAAGGCAGAATCAGAACATGGGTCTATGAAAGCATCAGAAGAACTTGAGATCAGAAGCAGAAGCACTGAAGTTCTCATGGTATCACGCTCAGAAGCACTTCAAGTTCAGAAGACAAGAAGATGCTATGCACCAAGCTGTTTGACTCTGATGATATTCAAATATTATATTCACAAACATCAGATCAGAAGAAAGTACAGGTGGCAGGCTACGCTGACTGACAAAAGGAACGTTGGAAGCTATTAAAGGCAACGTCAGTAGACACAGCGTGAACAAGGCTCGAGGTAGTTGACAAAAGCGTGAAACATTAAATGCAATGCTGTACGGAATACGCAAAGCATTAAATGCGCCCAACGGTCATCTTCTCAAGCGCCTATAAATATGAAGTTCTGATGAGAAGCAAGGTTAACAACTCTGAACCAAATTCTGTGAATATTAACTTGCTGAAACGCTGTTCAAATTCAAAGCTCAGAAACTTCATCTTCATCAAAGCTCACTACATTGCTGTTGTAATATATTAGTGAGATTAAGCTTAAACGTTAAGAGAAATATCACTGTTGTGATTATAGCTTTTAAGAAGCATTGTAAAACTCTTATTTGATTACATTAATTTGTAAGTAACTAGAGTGATCAAGTGTTGATCAGGATACTCTAGGAAGTCTTAGCTTGTGTCTAAGCAGTTGTAATTAGAGTGATCAAGTGTTGATCAGGATACTCTAGGAAGTCTTAGCTTGTGTCTAAGCAGTTGTAATTAGAGTGATCACGTGGTGGTCAGGATACTCTAAGAAAGTCTTAGCTTGTGTCTAAGCATTTGTTCCTGGAGTGATCAGGTTTTGATCAGGATACTCTAGAAGACTTAGTCGCGGACTAAGTGGAAAACCATTGTAATCTGTTGCGATTAGTGGATTAAATCCTCAGGTGAGGTAAATCACTCCGTGGGGGTGGACTGGAGTAGTTTAGTTAACAACGAACCAGGATAAAAATAACTGTGCATATTGTTTTTATCATTCAAGTTTTTAGACTACACTTATTCAAACCCCCCCCCCCCCCTTTCTAAGTGTTTTTCTATCCTTCAATTGGCATCAGAGCGCCGGTTCTAAGGTGCAAGCACTTAACCGTGTTTAGAAAAGATTCAGGAAGAGAAAAACGCTTCAGTAAAAGATGGCTGGTGAAGTTCCAACAAATCCAGCTGCATCTACATCTGGCTCTGCTGAGCAATACAATGGTAACAATGGTTATACTAGACCACCAGTATTTGATGGTGAAAACTTTGAATACTGGAAAGATAAACTGGAAAGTTACTTTCTTGGTCTAGATGCTGATCTATGGGATCTTCTGTTGGATGGTTACAAACATCCTGTTAAAGCTACTGGTGTAAGGCTCACGAGAAGCGAAATGACTGATGATCAAAAGAAAGATTTCAAGAATCATCATAAATGTAGGACTGTTTTGCTGAATGTTATCTCTCATGCTGAGTATGAGAAGATATCTAACAGGGAAACTACCCATGATATATATGAGTCATTGAAAATGACCCATGAGGGAAATGCTCAAGTCAAGGAGACTAAAGCTCTTGCTCTAATCCAGAAATATGAAGCCTTCAAGATGGAGGATGATGAAGATATTGAGAAGATATTCTCAAGATTTCAAACTCTAACTGCTGGATTGAGAGTTCTCGACAAAGGCTACACCAAGGCTGATCATGTAAAGAAGATCATCAGAAGTTTGCCCAGAAGATGGGGCCCAATGGTGACTGCATTCAAGATTGCGAAGAATCTGAATGAAGTTTCTTTGGAAGAGCTGATCAGTGCCCTGAGGAGTCATGAAATTGAACTTGACGCTAATGAACCTCAGAAGAAAGGTAAGTCTATTGCTTTAAAATCTAATGTTAAAAAATGCACTAACGCTTTTCAGGCTAGAGAAGAAGATCCTGAAGAATCAGAATCTGAAGAAGAAGATGAACTGTCCATGATCTCCAGAAGGGTAAACCAACTCTGGAAGAGCAAGCAAAGGAAGTTCAGATGCTTCAGAAGTTCAAAGAAATTTGAACGAGGAGAATCTTCTGGTGACAGAAGATCTGATAAGAAGAAGGCTGTCTGCTATGAGTGCAATGAGCCTGGACATTACAAGAATGAGTGTCCGAAACTTCAGAAGGAGAATCCCAAGAAGAAGTTTCATAAGAAGAAAGGTCTTATGGCAACATGGGATGATTCTGAATCAGAATCAGGATCAGACTCTGAAGGAGAGCAGGCAAACTTTGCGCTGATGGCGACAGAAGATGATGGATCAGAATCTACATCAGAATCAGATTCTGAAGAGGTATTTTCTGAACTATCTAGAGAAGAGTTAGTTTCCAGTCTAACAGAGCTTCTTGAATTAAAAGCTCATCTTAGTATCAAATACAAAAAGCTGAAAAAGCAATTTGAATTTGAAACTAAGAAGCTTGAGTTGGAAAATTCTGAATTAAAAGAAAAAGTTTTAAAATTATCCAATAATGTTGGATCTCCTTCTGATTCAGAAAAATCCACTCCCAGTCTGAATCATATTCTGAAAGAATATGATTTAAGTTTCAGGAAGTTCTTATCTAGAAGTATTGGCAGAAGTCAACTAGCTTCTATGATATATGCTGTGTCTGGGAACAAGAGAGTTGGCATTGGTTATGAGGGTGAAATCCCATACAAGCTTGAATCTGTGGATGATATGAAAATATCATACAAGCCTCTGTATAACCAATTTAAATTTGGCCACTCCCATGATATTAAGCACACATCACATGCACAAAGTTTTCACATAACACACACCAAGAAGCATGTGACACAACCTAAGAAATATCATGGAACTCAGAATAAGAAGTATCATACTGTTCCTCCTGCTAAATATTTTGCTAAACCCAAGTTCAATCAGAACTTGAGGAGAACTAACAAGAAAGGACCCAAGAAATTGTGGGTACCTAAGGAGAAGATAATTTCTGTTGCAGATATCCTTGGCGGCAAAGAGGACAGAAAGCAAAATGTCATGGTACCTGGACTCTGGGTGCTCGCGACACATGATGGGAAGAAGGTCTACATTCCAAGACCTGGTGCTTAAACCAGGTGGAGAAGTCAAGTTTGGAAGAGATCAGAAGGGCAAAATCATTGGCTCTGGAACCATAAGTCTTGGTAACTCTCCTTCCATAACTAATGTACTTCTTGTAGAAGGATTAACGCATAACTTATTGTCCATAAGTCAATTAAGTGACAATGGTTATGATATAATCTTCAATCAAAAGTCTTGCAAGGCTGTAAGTCAAAAGGATGGCTCAATCCTATTTACAGGCAAGAGGAAGAACAACATTTATAAGATTGATCTTTCTGATCTTGAGAAGTAGAAGGTGACTTGTCTTATGTCTGTTTCTGAAGAGCAATGGGTCTGGCACAGAAGATTAGGACATGCTAGTTTGAGAAAGATTTCTCAGATTAACAAACTAAATCTGGTCAGAGGACTCCCAAATCTGAAATACAAATCAGATGCTCCTTGTGAAGCATGTCAGAAGGGCAAGTTCTCCAGACCTGCATTCAAGTCTAAGAATGTTGTTTCTACCTCAAGGCCGTTAGAACTCTTGCACATTGATCTGTTTGGCCCAGTCAAAACAGCATATGTCAGAGGGAAGAAATATGGATTAGTCATCGTTGATGATTATAGCCGCTGGACATGGGTAAAGTTCTTGAAACACAAGGATGAGTCTCATTCAGTGTTCTTTGAATTCTGCACTCAGATCCAATCTGAGAAGGAGTGCAAGATCATAAAGGTCAGAAGTGATCATGGTGGTGAATTTGAGAACAAATTCTTTGAGGAGTTCTTCAAAGAAAATGGTATTGCCCATGATTTCTCTTGTCCTAGAACTCCACAGCAAAATGGAGTTGTAGAGTGAAAGAATAGGACTCTACAAGAAATGGCCAGAACCATGATCAATGAAACCAATATGGCTAAGCATTTCTGGGCAGAAGCAATTAACACTGCATGCTATATTCAGAATAGAATCTCTATCAGACCTATTCTAAATAAGACTCGTTATGAACTGTGGAAGAACAGAAAGCCCAACATTTCATATTTCCATCCTTTTGGATGTGTATGTTTTTTTCTGAATACTAAAGATCATCTTGGTAAGTTTGATTCCAAAGCACAAAAATGTTTCCTTCTTGGATATTATGAACGCTCTAAAGGCTACAGAGTATACAATACTGAAACATTGATTGTAGAAGAATCAATCAATATCAGGTTTGATGATAAGCTTGGTCTTGAAAAACCAAAGCAGTTTGAGAATTTTGCAGATTTTGATATTGATATATCAGAAGCAGTAGAACCAAGAATCAAAGCTGCAGAAGCTGGCAGTCTCAGAAGCAATGGATCAGAAGATCAAGTTGCTGCATCTTTAGAGAATCTTAGGATTTCCGAAGAACCAACTATCAGAAGATCACCTAGACTTGCTTCAGCTCATTCAGAAGATGTGATCCTTGGAAAGAAAGATGATCCTATCAGAACAAGGGCATTCCTTAAGAACAATGCAGAATGTCAATTAGGTCTTGTTTCTTTGATAGAGCCAACTTCTGTTGATCAAGCTCTAGAAGATCCAGACTGGATAATTGCCATGCAAGAAGAACTAAATCAGTTTACAAGGAATGATGTATGGGACTTGGTTCCTAGACCAAAAGGATTTAACATCATCGGTACTAAGTGGGTTTTCAGAAACAAGCTAAGTGAGAAAGGTGAAGTGGTAAGAAACAAAGCCAGACTGGTTGCTCAGGGTTATAGTCAGCAAGAAGGGATTGATTATACAGAAACCTTTGCACCAGTGGCCAGGTTAGAATCTATTCGTCTATTAATTTCTTTTGCCACTCAACACAACATCACTCTTTATCAGATGGATGTCAAGAGTGCCTTCTTAAATGGTTATATAGATGAAGAAGTTTATGTTCACCAACCTCCTGGTTTTGAAGACTCCATGTCTCCAAATCATGTTTTCAAATTAAAGAAATCATTATACGGATTGAAACAAGCTCCCAGAGCTTGGTATGAACGTTTGAGTTCTTTCCTTCTGGAAAATGATTTCACTAGAGGGAAAGTGGACACTACTCTCTTTTGTAAAACATTTAAAAAGGATATTTTAATTTGTCAAATATATGTTGATGATATTATCTTTGGAACATCTAATGCTACACTTGGAAAGGAGTTTGCTGAGTCTATGCAGGCTGAATTTGAAATGAGCATGATGGGAGAACTCAAGTATTTCCTTGGGATTCAAATCAACCAAACTTCCGATGGAACCTATGTTCATCAAACGAAGTATGTGAAAGAACTTCTGAAGAAGTTTAATCTTTCTGAAAGCAAAGAAGCCAAAACTCCTATGCATCCAACATGTGTACTGGGTAAGGATGAGGTAAGTAAGAAGGTAGATCAGAAGTTGTATAGAGGTATGATTGGATCTCTTCTATATCTAACTGCTTCTAGACCTGACATTCTCTTTAGTGTTTGTTTGTGTGCTCGATTCCAATCAGATCCAAGAGAATCTCATTTAACAGCGGTTAAGAGAATTCTAAGGTATCTGAAAGGTACTACTAATGTTGGTTTAGTTTACAGAAGATCTAAAGATTACAACTTAGTAGGATTCTGTGATGCTGACTATGCTGGAGATAGAATAGAAAGAAAGAGCACTTCTGGAAGTTGTCAATTTCTTGGAAGTCATCTGATCTCATGGTACAGCAAGAAGCAAGCTACTATTGCCCTCTCAACAACAGAAGCAGAATATGTTGCTGCTGCTGGTTGTAGCACACAAATGCTCTGGATGAGAAGTCAGCTGGAAGATTATCAGATATATGAGAGTAACATTCCTATTTTCTGTGATAATACTTCTGCTATATGTTTATCTAAGAATCCTATTTTACATTCAAAAGCTAAACATATTGAGATTAAACATCATTTCATAAGGGACTATGTTCAGAAGGGTGTTATATCTTTAAACTTTGTGGATACAGACCATCAATGGGCTGATATCTTTACAAAACCCCTTGCTGAAGATAGGTTTAAGTTCATTCTGAAGAATATCAGTATGGATTTATGCCCAGAATGAGAAGATGAGAAGATCTTATGTATGAGTATCTTCTGAAATGAAATTGGATTTTTTTTATAAGAAGTTCTGATTGAAATCAATTAGAAATTGTGATTCAGTTATTACTAACGTTTCATTGTCTAAGTTGATTCAGAATCTCTTTAAAAGCAAAACAGCTGTAACTGGCTATCCAGATGGTAAACACGTGTTCACTATTTCTGGACATGCGTGCGTGCAGTTGAGGGGACGTCTACTTAGGTAACTGTGCAAATCTCGTCTTTCGTCATAATTATCTCTCCTCACGTCATGTTACATTAAATGCCATTTATCATTTCTTTTATTGTCCTTCTTTTCTTTTTTATATTCCTCGAACGTTTCCCTCTTCTTTTTCCCTCTATTTATTCCTTCATTTCGTTGCATTTTTTCAATAAGTCTTGGCTCTCTTTCTCTTTCTTTTTCTCTCTTGTCCAACAAAGTTTTTCTTTGGCATAAACCCTAGTTCATTCATCTTCAACCTAGCGTTCATCATGAATCCTTTCAACTCAATGAGAACGGATGGAAGGGTTAATCAGTTACAGGATGTGAAGCATATCTTGGGATGGCTCTCCAAGTCTCTTTCAAGACAGATCTCTTCTTCAATGCTGTTATCAACATTTATCCAAAGGAAGAAGACCTTCTTGAGTCACTGGAGCCCGTTTGCAACATTAGCTCCCTGTCTATGAACTGTCCCTCACTTCCTCTTTGGTCTCTTGGATCTCTCCTACAGTGGAGGTTCTAGTCTGGACAGGCATGAAAAGTTTTCAAGCTTCCATGGCTGAACAAACTGAAGACCAGAGGGTTCTTGAGTTGTTTGCGCAGTCTTTGCGTAGGATAGAGTCTTAGGCTTTAAGTCTTTGTAGTTTTCTTTCCTTGTTGCATCTGTTTTCCTGCATTCCTCTTTTGTAATCCTTCTTATTGAAATCAATGAAAAGTTATTTATGTTTCTTTCCTTTTGTCTCTTGCTTTACATCTGAATCTTTTATGCTTTTTGATGTTATGACAAAAAGGGGGAGAAAATATATGATAAATGATCTGATTAATATTATCAGTTACCGAGTAAAAAGGCTCCACACATGTACTAACAAGAAGCTGCAAGCTTCATATGTTTCTAAGTTGTGTTGTTGCAGGAATCGAAGATTCAAGATCAACATAAGAAGCAACGAGATGATGAAGCAACTCTTTAGAGAAATAGCTCTTGGATTCTTGAAGCAAGCTGAGTGCTAGGAAGCTTCAGAATCAGAAGCAAGAAGGAAGAATGATCAGAAATTCTGATAATAGAATATGATCCAAATCATTGTCTATTTGCTCTGATACATTGTCTATTGGATCTGATATATTCTATATGGCTTATATGGCTCTGATACATATTTTGTGTTCTGATACACATCTTATGTTCTAACTCATTCATGCTGACTTTTGTCGTTTAGTTTTGTTCTGTAACATTTCAGGATGTAGAGATGCTCTGATGATGCTCTGGTACATTCAACAATGTTCTGATACAATCTAGCATGAAGTGATGTAAGAAGAAATTCAAAGCTCTGAAGCTATCCGAGGGAAGCAGAAATCAGAAGCTGTGAATGTTCTAAAGATCCAGAAAACTCAAGTTCTGAAGCTGTCCTAAATGGAAGCATGAATCAGAAGCTGTGAATGTTCTGAAGATCAAAGAAATTCAAGTTCTGAAGCTGTCCTAAATGGAAGCAGGAATCAGAAGCTGTGAATGTTCTGAAGATCAAAGAAATTCAAGTTCTGAAGCTGTCCTAAATGGAAGCGGGAATCAGAAGCTGTGAGTGTTCTAGGGATCTAAAGAAATTCAAGTTCTGAAGCTGTCCAATGGAAGCAGAAGTCAGAAGCTATGAATTATCAGAAGACAGAAGCTTATGTGATCGTCTCTACCGAAATAATCAGGGAAGTCTTTTATTATTAAAGTTCTTCGAGTATTTATTTCAGGGGGAGATTATTCATCTCAGGGGGAGATTGTTAATCTCAGGGGGAGACATATTCACATGCTTATGCTATAGCTGTGTAATTTGTCTTTAGCCGTCTGCTCTTTCTGATCGCAAATTCATATCATTTATATATGTTTTTGTCATCATCAAAAAGGGGGAGATTGTTAGAACAAGATTTGTTCTGATCAATATTCTTAGTTTTGATGATAACAAGGATATGAATTTTGTGTGAGATAATGTGGTACTCTAATACATTGCAATTTCCATTTCAGGAAATATATAAAGAGTATGCACAAATCAGCGCTCAGAAGCTTTGTCTCAGAAGGTTCAGCATGCAACATCAGAACATGGTCTGGCAAGACATCAGAAGATGGTCAAGGCAGAATCAGAACATGGGTCTATGGAAGCATCAGAAGAACTTGAGATCAGAAGCAGAAGCACTGAAGTTCTCATGGTATCACGCTCAAAAGCACTTCAAGGTCAGAAGACAAGAAGATGCTATGCACCAAGCTGTTTGACTCTGATGATATTCAAATATTATATTCACAAACATCAGATCAGAAGAAAGTACAGGTGGCAGGCTACGTTGACTGACAAAAGGAACGTTGGAAGCTATTAAAGGCAACGTCAGTAGACACAGCGTGAACAAGGCTCGAGGTAGTTGACAAAAGCGTGAAACATTAAATGCAATGCTGTACAGAATACGCAAAGCATTAAATGCGCCCAACGGTCATCTTCTCAAGCGCCTATAAATATGAAGTTCCGATGAGAAGCAAGGTTAACAACTCTGAACCAAATTCTGTGAATATTAACTTGCTGAAACGCTATTCAAATTCAAAGCTCAGAAACTTCATCTTCATCAAAGCTCACTACATTGCTGTTGTAATATATTAGTGAGATTAAGCTTAAACGTTAAGAGAAATATCACTGTTATGATTATAGCTTTTAAGAAGCATTGTAAAACTCTTATTTGATTACATTAATTTGTAAGTAACTAGAGTGATCAAGTGTTGATCAGGATACTCTAGGAAGTCTTAGCTTGTGTCTAAGCAGTTGTAATTAGAGTGATCAAGTGTTGATCAGGATACTCTAGGAAGTCTTAGCTTGTGTCTAAGCAGTTGTAATTAGAGTGATCACGTGGTGGTCAGGATACTCTAAGAAAGTCTTAGCTTGTGTCTAAGCATTTGTTCCTGGAGTGATCAGGTTGTGATCAGGATACTCTAGAAGACTTAGTCGCGGACTAAGTGGAAAACCATTGTAATCTGTTGCGATTAGTGGATTAAATCCTCAGGTGAGGTAAATCACTCCGTGGGGGTGGACTGGAGTAGTTTAGTTAACAACGAACCAGGATAAAAATAACTGTGCATATTGTTTTTATCGTTCAAGTTTTTAGACTACACTTATTCAAACCCCCCCCCCCCTTTCTAAGTGTTTTTCTATCCTTCAGTTAAGGTTTTTAGGGTTACCGACTATTTGAGCTTTGGCGGTAGACAAACCTTGAAAATGTGGAAAAAATAGAAACCAAAGGGCAGTGAGTGCATTATCGATTCATTGACAACTAGGGTTAATCATAATTTGAAAAAACAAAGTAAAATGAAATAAAATAAATATTTAAGATAAAAATAACACTTAGCTTTTGATTTGATCTGATAGGGTTGGTAGTCGGAGGTTGCCTCGAGCATTGACTCTGATCCTCGGAGAATTGACAGAAAAATAATAGGAAGTGAGTGTATGAAAGTTCATAGGCATTCAAGAATAAACCCTAATTTAATAAAAAGGAAGCAAAATAAATATTTAAATAAACATATAATCAGGACTTAACTTCGTAATGGGCGTGGCGCGTAGTCGGACGAACCCTGATGGTAACCCTGAAAAACTGCGCAAAGAAAAAAGGCAAAATTCTCAGTGTAGGAAGGATCCTTGTAAACCCTGATTAGGATGCAAATTAACTATAGTTAATAGAACAAATAAAACCAAACTAATGAAATCGGCAAAAGATAAAATTTTGATTAAATAGCCTGACCCTGATAACTTGATTAATTAATGAAAATATTAACCTAATTTTGACCAATTAAACAACTGAATTAAATTAATTAAATATTTAAACATTATTTAATAACTAAATCAAAGTAATTATTATAAAATAACTATTATTAAAAATAAAATGATTATAATTTTATATGAAAAAGAAAAAAGAAATTGAAAGTAGTTTTATATGAAAGATAAATTAAATATAATTATTGTTGACTAAGTAAAAAATAAATAATAAAAAAAACTAGAAAACTCAGCTTGTGATTTGGTGTGGTAAGCTTTTGGAGGGTCCATGGTGCACCCTTCAATCCTGACACGTTGGATCAGCTGGGATGGAGATCTGACGACTGACTTTGGGTGGTGCATGATGGAGACGTGCGCGTCACACACACCGGATCTGTGGAATAAACATGATAACGCAGTGCAAAAGAAAATAAAGGGAATACATACTTCCCATGGGGATTGAACCCCATCCCTTTTGGTCACGCGCGAATTCTCTCTTGCCAATGGTGCTGTTTGCTTTAATTGTTAATTCCTACAAACGAAATTATAATAAACAAAAAAACACTTTTTAAAAACTGAAAAGCCCGCGCGCGGACCATCTTCTTCGTTGGGATGGTTCTGCAAATGGCACATTATTAGCTACGGTTCTAAAGCGTTGCCTTAGACCTCCAACATTAAAACCTGCAAATCAACACCGATTATAACAAACCAATAACCCAGATCATACGTATATAAACCCCTGTACATGAAAACGCTATTAATTTGGCCTAATTATCTCTCTAACGGCGTAGCCCTAATTCTAGTTCCGTGAACCCTAGTTATGGTGGTTTCTTGAATCTGCGACTAAAACCAAATTAAAGTATCCAGATAGCTTGAAAACATGATTGTGAACATGATTATGCAATCAAATTACGTTTAAAGCTCATGAATTATTGAAATCGAAAATTTAGAAAAAGAGAGCAAACCGAATTCGTCTGCGTCACGATTCTTGGTGTTTCAGGCTTCGTTAGCGATTGGGGAATGACCAGGGGTGCTTTAGGAATATGTTTGGATCCTCAACAGTCTCTGAATCTCTACCAAACTCACAAACCGAATTCAATACTTCCTTGAATTTTTGGACGATGAACCCAGCTGTTCTGCCTACGAATCCTTATGAATTTTTTTCTCCCCTAGGGCTTCAGAAATCTTGTGTATATGTAGTGGAATGAATTAGGTTTACATATTTGATGAGAAATCTTACAGAATATTTGATTGGAAATCCTCCTTTAATCTTGCCTTTTTTTGAACCTTAATCATATCCAATCATGCTAGCTCGGCTCTTTGACTCTTAAGACTGATATTTTGGGCCTCCAAGTGACTTAAAACCATGTCCCACATTTACTCTTGCATTTTAGTATTTTATTCAATTTATTTGGCTTTTATATGAATAAAAATTACAAATAAATATAAATAAAATTCACAAAAATATGGGCATGGATTTATAGACCTTTGACAATGTGAGAAACATGTTTCAAACATAAAAAGTAGGCCCATTTGGCAAAATCTCAAGATTGCCTAATATTTGCTTCATGCATTTGCCTCAAAAATTACCTAACTTTAGCAAGTCATAACTTTCTCAATTTTAAACCTATGAAGATGTTCTTGTACTTTATGTAAAGCTCAAGACGTCCTATATAAGCCACTTTAGAAGCTCTTTTCCATTTGAAGAATTTATCTTGATGATAATGGCTTTGACAAAAAACTGCTCTCGATTGACTTTCACAGAGGACCTATAATCTTTTGATCCATATCTCTCAAATGAAGCATTTTTGGACTTGGCTTGTGAGAGACAAAATTGTAGAGAATCAAATTTCCTTAAAAATGAGATTTGGATGGAAAATTTCTGATGTTCCATGTAGTAGTTATGGCTGGTCAAAGTTCAGTTGACTTTCACCTATGAAAACCCTAATTTAGAAACTTTCGAATTTGTTGATTTTTGATCTTTTCTTGATGAATCATGATCAATCATTGATCAAATGATTAATTATACTTCAAAATAAAGTAGTTGACAAAGAATCAGGAGTTTTGACTGTACTTTGACCACAGTTGACTTTTGGGTCAAACTAGTCGACTGTTGACTTTCTGAGCTTCTGTCTAGGAAATCTTTATGAGTCAGAGCTTGAAAATTGGAAGGAGTATCCCT
This sequence comes from Vicia villosa, assembly GCF_029867415.1. Classification (NCBI taxonomy): domain Eukaryota; kingdom Viridiplantae; phylum Streptophyta; class Magnoliopsida; order Fabales; family Fabaceae; genus Vicia; species Vicia villosa. The sequence goes on along the minus strand of NC_081185.1, from coordinate 101,462,460 downwards.
TAAGGCATATGAGAGGTTATGAGGTCCACTTGGATTGTCAGAACTTGATTTTTCTTGAAGAGAAGCAAAAACCCTAGTTGTGGGTTGTTTGTTTAGGAGAATGGTAGCTTTGAGCAATTGGAGATCTTTGAGCATTTGAAAGTCAGGTGGAATGAAATGTGATGGGAAAATTTTGGGGTATGACACATACCATTACGAAATTGATCACCAATAACATCAAAATACTTCAAATACATGATTCTAATGCACAAACAACATATCATAACACCATGTAACAATACTACATCATCAATTGCAATCAATTCATCAAATCATGCATGTCAGTGTTGGTATTTCACAAAACCTAACATTCCAAATAGAGATTCTAATCCCTTAATTCAATCCTATCATCATCAAAATCATAATACCATATAATTAGAGTAATCACCCCTTACCTTAGGTTTGATCTTCGATCTTCCCCTTTCCAAAGCTCTTCAGTTATTTTCACGTTCTTTCTCTTCTCCCAATTGTTGTAACCCTCCTATTCCACAATTTTCTTCTATTTTATGAGAAATAAAATAACTTTGGTTAATGGGCCTAACAAGTTAACACCTCCCTTTCTCACTAACCACAACACAGCCCAATAACTATTTTCTAATATTTCTCAAAGTTCCTCATAAAATCAATTTATTCCAATTAAATAATTTTCCTACTTAAATTAAATAATTAGAAATAATTTTCGGGGTGTTACAACTCTCCCCCACTAAAAGAGTTTTCGTCCTCGAAAACATACCTCAAGTGAAAAGTTCCGGATAAGAGTCCTTCATCTGACTCTCCCCTTCCTAGTTAACACTTTCTTAGTCGAACCTCAAAATTCATCTGACATAACCAACATAAGCATGTCTCATGCATTCAATCTCAGCTCTTACGTCGCATTTGACCATCCCAAGGTATACCACTCGCTATATCTCCAAAGGTTAACGACAATGAAACGTCGAGGTGCGATCCATACAATACGCTCAATAACTTAATAATACAATTACACAATTCATGGTATGATCACAACTGATCAACACTGTTGTAATGGATTCCATCTACCCACGTACCAACCTTAGACACACTCTTCCATCTTAGCGATAAAGTAATACTTACACTTACTCAAAACAAATTCCTGAGTTACTACATCTATTAAAACATTCCCACCATCGGAACGAGTACACGCAAGTAGTTATAATTACACAGCTCATCAGCCTCAATATACCATTGCTTACAAAATAGCTCAACTGAGTCCCGCTCTCCATTAAGAATAAAATCAACCTCGTCCTTCGTAGAGTATAATTCCTCATTATATTTAGAAATCTACATAACACCTTACAACATCACAAGATTATTATAGCATCATATAATATCAACTCATCGTCTTAACTTCTCCGAATACATACTCGTTAACTACGTACAACCATAATAACATATCCATCATCTCGACAATTATTCAAAATGGTTCTCGTCCTCTAATACAACACCCTTACAGCCACTAGATCCTAAATCCAACACATAGATTAATACATGTTCTCTACGTTGGCTCCTGACATTTTAATTCCTCACTGCCCACGAGTAGTACTCATAACACCATCTTCATCACACTTCCGCTGTGCGACTTTGATTACCCGTCTTAAGTCGCCGTCCTATATGTCGCATCCTTTCATATTCACTTCTTCATATGCCCACACAACATGGTGAGTGATTATTCTCACGGCTTAGCATTCACCACATCCCATACCATTAAGGTAACAAACATTTTCATCCCATCCATATGATTCCGTCTACTATCAACAAGAGATTAAGGGTGATCAAGTCCTCAATTTGTCAATAGATAGCCGACAACCATATTTAAGCATAAACTGTCGTTACTACATAACAATGTCTTTTCTGAGTTTGCACTCAATTTCATTAACATCGTCATAGTCTAATAATTCTCTACGGTGTCCTTCTTCTAGAACATGCTTTCTCAACTCGGTAACATCAGGAACACCAACGCGATTCCCAAACCTCATTACACCATTCTCGTCAATTATGAATTCACCGTCTTTACCTTGGTAATTTAAAGTCAACTTATCGATCAACTCAACATCATCTTTTCGACCTTCTCTAATCTCGTCAAGAATACCATTAGTCAGTTTCAGTATACCCAATCCAACATTATTAGGAGCACCTTCACATACCAAACTTAATTCTCTGAATTGTTCAATTAAATCCAACTCTTTCACCATCAGCATCGACATTTTTAGAGGCTCCCTACTCAGCGCATTGGCATAACATTTTCCTCACCAAGATGATAATTCAAACCAAAATGATAATCTAAAAAAAAAAACTCTAACCATCTCTATTGCTTCATATTAAGCCCTTTCTGATCAAAGAGGTACTCCAGAATCTTATAATCACTAAACACTTTGAATCTCGAACCATACAAATAATGTCGCCACAAACAAAACCACAGTCATCAACTCTAAATCATGAGTCGGATAATTCCCTTTATGCACCTTGAGTTGTCTCGACGCATAAGCTACTACTTACTGATTTTACATCAATACACCACCCAAACCCATCAGTGACGCATCACAATATACCACAAACGGTTCCAAAGTCTATTTCACCTTTTATACTGATTCACTCATCACTCAAATCCATCGGTACTTAAATCATCTTTATCAACTTATTCATCAACAACATATTCTACTCAACTTCGTTTCAAACAATCTCGGTAGTAGGCATTCCTATTCAACACTTTTTCATGCTTCTTTAACCGACATCATAATATCTCCTCATAGGACCACTCTACTGTATTTATAACTCTTCCATAAGGTAGAACATAATCTCTCCTCTTCGTGAGTCCAAACGGCACATTAATCCGACACTCAGAGCTCAAGATATGAATGTTTCCAATCGTTATCCAAAAATGCAATACCGACGCCATGCAGCGACACTCTATACGACATCTCCAAAACTCCTCAATTGGCATATTTAGTTCCTAAAATTGCTTCTCAACAAACCTTTTAATTATTTCTTCAATCCGTTCAACTCCGACACAGACATCCCGTGCAGTACCAACAAACAAGTCTAGTTCTAAGAACAAGCGTAACCGTAACTTCACCTCTTTCCAACATCATCCTGTCTCAATTAAATATGTTACAGCTGATGCAACTATCTTTATAACAAGGTTCATCTCGTTAGCTTTCCGACGCTTCAAACGGAACTCAAATCGGATGTCCAGAACTCCAGTTATGAATTTTCGAAGTTTCATAACGATTCAGCAATTTTCCTGCGTTTTGCTTACGGAAATTCCGCTCCAAACTCATCCTCTTCAAATCAATCACATTATTAACATCCCCTTATCACATCTCTTCGCTTCCAAACTTCTTATAACTTGAACAACACATTTCATCGCCGAAGTTCGATTTCTGCAACATCACGAAACCAAATTCATGTACGCCATCATCAACCTTCTTATCCTTGAGATCATACTCGTCTCTTCGCATTACTCGCGCTTCAAAACGTTCTCAGTAACATCGATAACATCTACCATCATCTCAATTACTTACTAGTAATCCTACGGCAAGGTCTACGACAATACTTCCTTTAATCACCGCTTCAACAGCGACCTTTCACATAGGGCTACTCACACGATAACATCACAGTCCATCACTAGCACTTGAAGCTTCACAACTTCAAAATTCCATTTTCCAGAAATAACCATCACCTACTCCAAGACACTCCAACTGAAATAACAACCACAGTCTACAGCCCATGTCACCTTCACTTCAAAAAACATTAACTCCACACTCTTGTACTGCTGCCCTCCGCATCACGCTAACATCTTGCATCTGAGACATATCCAAGAAGCATAGCTTCTCCCCCGCTAGTTTCAATCCAACTTTTGCAGGCAAACAGTTAGAACACACTGAGTACCGACAATGTTTCACACCCATGCCGCATACCGAAAGGAAAATTAACAACAAGACTCTGGTCACAACGGCCGAATATGCTCTGATACCACTATTGTAACACCCTTCTAAACCCCCGCGGAAAATACAATAATAATCAGAGTAATCATACAACAAGGATGTTACAATTAATAAAATAAAGAAATCTCCAAGTCGTTTGTCATGCTTTATTAGGAATAATCCACAAATAACAAAAGTCATATTCAGCACAGCGGAAACTCATTCAACAGTGTTATAAAACATCACCAACAAAGTCTACGGTACATAATCCAAAAACGGTAAAATAGTGTATCACAAGTAACTCTAAGACTATCATTCCCAGTGTTACAAATCAGATCATGACACCGACACCTATTTATTCAAACTAACGACATGACTTTACAAGCCATCCTCACCGATCGCTTAAGCCGCTACTTCAATCTGAAATCATCAAAGTAACGGTGAGACTACATCATAAATTAAATAGCATTATAAATCATCAGATATAAAATTCATAAACAATTATCCACCCTACTTAGCATATTCAGATTAATCAATCCATACCAATCACAAGCACAAGTCAATAGTATGCACCAATAACACAACACAATCATAACACCGGAACTCATCCTGACATGTCACAATTTATACAAAGACCATGCAGACTCTTATGCATGTGGTACCAAACATGGGCTAAACCCATCCGACTGATCTATTCATCACCGAGATACAGCCCAACCGGCACAAATTCCACACAATGGGAATTATGCCCACCATTTGATCCACAACATCACCGGGATCCATCACCAAAATGCGTATGAATGAATGCACACATATGACATACTTACAACATCACCGATCCGATGAACAACATCGCCTCACATAACTCAACATAGTTATCACCAACAAGTATGTACATGTATCATGCATCATTCAAAGCAAATCAAATTATCATTATACGATCACAACAATCACCACATGATCAAGATGAACAGTGTCATTACCAATAACTCACCAAAAGCAGCACCGAATGATATATTCGGTTTCAGCACCATTTACAATTATATCATATATAATTCACACCATATATAACGTTAAATCACAGTTATATCATTACAACATCACTACATTGTCACATTAACCAAATCATGCATACAATGTACAAAACATGCCATAAACGAAATAAATCAAGATTTTCAAAATAAAATCAAGTTATTATTGTTTTCTTTATTTCATATGGTAAAGCAATCAATTTAAGGAACAACGTCCAAGACGGCGTCTAAAACGGACTTACGGTTTGAAAATTAGAGCTGTTTGAAGTTAGAATAGTTTTCAAAACGTGCTGCTAGAATTTGTACTGGAACCCGGTTCCTCCCCATGTGGGAACCGGTTCCTGGAACCAAGATGCTATTTTTAACGTTTTAAAACAGTGGAACCCGGTTCCTCCCACATGGGAACCGGTTCCCACGAACCCAGTAGTTGAAAAACATGATTTTTAAGGCTTTTATGCATCCCAAACACATACCAACTCATACCATTACAAAATTGATCACCAATAACATCAAAATACTCCAAATACATGATTCTAATGCACAAACAACATACCATAACACCATGTAACAATACTACATCATCAATTGCAGTCAATTCATCAAATCATGCATGTCAGTGTTGGTATTTCACAAAACCTAACATCCCAAATAGAGATTCTAATCCCTTAATTCAATCCTATCATCATCAAAATCATAATACCATATAATTAGAGTAATCACCCCTTACCTTAGGTTTGATCTTCGGTTTTCTCCTTTCCAAAGCTCTTCAATTATTTTCATGTTCTTTCTCTTCTCCCAATTTCTGTAACCCTCCTATTCCACAATTTCCTTCTATTTTATGAGAAATAGAATAACTTTGGTTAATGGGCCTAACAAGTTAACACCTCCTTTTCTCACTAACCACAACACAACCCAATAACTATTTTCCAATATTTCTCAAAGTTCCTCATAAAATCAATTATTCCAATTAAATAATTTTCCTACTTAAATTAAATAATTAGAAATAATTTTCGGGGTGTTACAATCATCATCTCATAGGGATGTTTAGCCATGAACACGAGTTAGTCTCTGATGCCACTTGTTGAATAAGTAACTCCAAACAAAAGAAGGGAGGTGAGTTGTTAAGTGCAGAAATAGTTATTAATTTGAAATTTTTTTACTTTGAAAACAATTTATGTTAGTATAGAGATAAAAGCAACAAAAATTAAGAGAGAAGGAAATGGAGAGGAAAGAAAATAAATGACCATAAGTAAAAGAAATAAGGATAGAGATTGCACCAGGGTTTATAGAGGTTCGGCCTAAACCAATTGATATACATCTTCACCTCAAGATTTTTTTCCTGAGAGTTCCACAATAAAATATAAGAGATTATACATAAGAAAGCGCTTTATAAAAGCGCTGCCATATGCATATAGGCCCAACAATATAAAGCGCTTTCTAAAAGCGCTGTCTAAACCCATTTAAAATTAAAATTAAAAAGCGCTATCTAAACCCATACTGTAGAAAAGCGTTGGCTAAACCCATACATTAGAAAGCGCTTTCTAAAAGCGCTGTTTAAACCCATTTAAAATTAAAATTAAAAATTACATTCTAGGTTTTCATCTTATCACTTTTCTATTTTCTTCTTCCCTTAAGCGCTACTGCTACTCACGACGACCATCGCCACCATAAATCATCGTTTCACGAAACCACCACCACCATAAACCGCCGTTTCACTATTCACTGCTCACGGAAACTACCACGACAGCCCACGCAATTTTACTCGTTCATCTCTTTCACTAATAAGCCTTAAAAACTTCATCCCAGTCTTCTCTCCCTCCGTGCAACGCCAATTTCCCCTCTTCAAATCTCAACTTGCTTTTCTTCTTCTTCGTTTCTTCACTCGTCGACAAACCCTAACAACTCTCAAAGGTAAAATTTCTCTTCTTGTTCTATATTGTTGGTTGGTCAGCTTTTGCTTTTTTAGTTTCTGCAATTTCATTCATGCTGTATATGGTTAATAAGACTTCTTAATTACTTTTAGTTTCTGCAATTTCGTTCTTCTTTGATTCCACGGTGGAGATCGTGAGCGATTTTTGATTCCACAATGCTGATACGTTTCTTTGATTCCTCGATTCCACAGGTACATCACGACCACTTCTTCTTTTTGTGCTTTTCTGGTGTGGTTGAATGATTGAAGTTGCTACTACCTTTTGATAAGTAGACTTTCAAAAGTGATAAACTAATAATAGAAGATTTTCAAAAGTGGATAATCGAGATAAGTGGCCCATTTGCTGAGGTGAAAGTGATTAAGGATTCTGATCACATGGTTATGTTCTCCAAACCAAAGAATCTTAGTTCTATCCTTCTAGAGATTGCACAGAAATACTGATCTTTAATTATAATGATATATGGAATTTGTGTCTACCATGTCCCAAACAATTATGTTTATGGGATTATATTTCTATCATCAATTATGATTGTGAATTCTATTGAATAAGAAAAATTTGAGTGTCCTCTTGTCTGTTACTTCTTTGTTTGTTTTAACAACAATCATTTTTTTCCCAGTTAAGTGAGAAAGGTTCTATGGATTAAATCATAATATGAGAAAGATTTTAGGTAATTTTGCTGCTGAAGAAGCGATTCCTGTGATACTTTAAGTTTAGGTTGGTTGCCGATATGTGATTTGAAGTTTACATCTTTTTAAATAGCTCTGTCGCTTTTTTCCTTCTCACTGTCTAATAGAAATGGTTAAAATGACTGTACTCCAAATGATTTTTCTATAACATGGCAGAGCCCTATAACACTTGTTGACAACATTATATCAACTTCCACTTTACATTTTTTACTTTTAAAGATCAATGACTAGTCTCATATTGATATGTAGGTTTTTTAGTTGTCTTGAATTTCGTACATTAATTTTAGAGTTAAGATAGATTAGAAGTTGTCATGTGTTGTTGATGATTTGTTTGTTTCTTTCTTTATTTAATTTGTCAATGTTTGGAACGATGAATACAATGGACTTAATGAACATAATTGTTTATGTATAGTTGCTGTCCGATTTCATCGTCGCTGATGCATCCCCGGTTTCCAGAAGTTGCTGACTTTCTCTACAGGTAATTAGTTGTTCTTTTGCTATCATTATTCCAAAATTCTGACCGTTTCTGGATCCATTTCGTGTATACTTTGCGTTTTGACATAAACACATTATACCGTTTTGTGCCCTAATTAGTTGTTTTTGTTTAGCTTCATTAGTAAAACCATGGATAAGACATGGATGTATTCCAATCAATTATCGAAAGAGTACGAGAATGGTGTATCGGAATTCGTTAAGTTTGTTGTTGCGCACGCCAAAGACCCCAATCGAATGACATGTCCTTGCTTGGGCTGCTGATATGGGAGTCAGGTTGACGCAGTTTAGTTGGCATCGCATTTAAAGAGTCATGGAATTGATAGAAGTTATACATGTTGGAATTTGCATGGTGAGAAAAGTAACGGGAATGTTGAATCGGGGGATAATACGAACTATGCTTCAAACGACAATGGCATAGATACATACGATTATGATCGAGTCGAAGAGATTGCAAAAGCACTTGAAGAAGATCTTAAGGGTTATCCCAAAATATTTGAGAGGTTGGTAAGCGATGCAGAGAAACCGTTGTATAATGGTTGTACAAAATTCACAAGATTGTCTGCGGTATTAAAGTTGTACAACTTAAAGGCGGGCAATGGATGGTGAGATAAAAGTTTCACAAAGTTATTAGCCCTTATGAAAGATATGCTACCAGAGGATAATGTTCTTCCCAATTGAACATATGAAGCCAAAAAGATGTTGTGCTCTATTGGCATGAGCTATGATAAGATACATGCTTGTCCAAACGATTGTGTTTTGTTTCAAAACGAGTATGCATTGTTAAATGAGTGTCCTAAATGCGGTGTCTCTCGATATAAGAAAAAGTTGTCTCCAGCAAAAGTCTTATGGTATTTTCCTATAATTCTGAGATTTAGACGCATGTATCATAGTGAAACCGATTCAAGACAACTGACTTGGCATGCAGATGAAAGAAGTATTGATGGAAAGCTTCGACATTCGGAAGATTCTCCACAGTGGATGAAAATTGATAATGAGTATCTTGAGTTTGGAAAAGAAGCAAGAAACTTTCGCTTAGAATTGTCTACTGATGGAATGAACCCACACGGTATTCAAAGTATCTCGCATAGCACATGGCCTGTGGTTATGATTTATAACCTACCTCCGTGGCTATGTATGAAGCGTAAGTACATGATGTTGTCTATGTTAATTTTTGGGCCTAAACAACCATGGAATGACATAGACGTATACTTGACACCCTTAATCGAAGATTTAAAGTTTTTGTGGGAGAACGGTGTGGAGGTTTATGATGGGTATAGGAAAGAAAGTTTTAACTTGAGGGCAATGTTGTTTGGAACAATTAATGATTTTCCAGCATACAAAAATCTATTAGGGTACAACATTAAAGGTCAAAAAGCGTGTCCTGTTTGTGAAGATGGAACCGATACGACGCGATTGGACCTTTGTCAGAAGAATGTCTTTCTCAGTCATTGTAGATTCTTAAATTCTAATCATCACTATCGTGGGTGGAGAAAAGCATTCAATGGAAAGGCAGAACAACGTAGAGCTCCACCTATATTGACAGGTTATCAAATTTTTGAAAAGGTGAAAGATGTGAGTACTCAGTTTGGCAAGCCTTTTGCACATACACTTGTCAAGAATGGATGGAAGAAGAGGTCAATTTTTTTTGAACTGCCATTTTGGATTATAATGGTATTCAAGCCTTACATGTTTATGGTATATAATGGTATATAATGGTATTATAATGGTATATAATGGTATTATAATGGTATTCAAGCCTTACAGATTTATGGGATTATTCCCAAAAATATGTTTTCTAAAAAAGAAAGAATAGGAAGCGCTTTTACATAAAAAACGCTTAAAATGTCATTTTTTACATGAAGCAAAGAAAGCGCCTTTTCCTGGAAAAGCGATGCCTAAAGATGCCTTAAAAATACATTAGACAACGCTTTTAAAAGCGCTGTCTAAAGGGAGTCAATAGAAAGCGTTTTTTCCTTAAAAATCGCTACCTAAAGATGCCAACAAAAGGCATAAAAGGCTAGACAAAGTGCTGCTAAAGGCCTACTTTAGAAAGTGTTTTTCTAGGAAAAAGCGCTGCTACAAACCTACTTTAGAAAGCGCTTTTCAAAGAACTGCCTAAAGTATACATAAGGCAGCGCTTTTGCGTAAAAAAAGCGCTGTCTATACCTACAGCAGCGCCACTATAGGCAGCGCTTTTAAGCGCTGTTAATGGCCAAAAAGCGCTTTCTTTGCTCTTTTTTGGCGTAGTGGTTAAAGCACAAGTACTCTGCCTCCATCTTGACTTGTATCTAGGCAAGCTTGATATTTTAAGGTAATTTGGGATGGACATTAGTCGATGAGTAAGATGAGCTCGAAGAGAATAATACACTCTTTGTATGCAAGAGAGGAAATCGTCATGGAGCATGATGTTGCCCATGCACTGATGGTGATGAGTGGTTGGTTCAAGAATAAGACAAGTCCATTCCACCCAACAATTAAATATTGTTATACGTGACCCGCCATTCGCATTATTTTTGTTTAATAACACCCTTCTTAGGGTTTTTTATTAATATATTGTTACCCCCTTTAAGGTTTTTTTTTTTATCAATGAAACTTTATGATTTTGACGAATTATTTTTGAAACTTTGTAAGTATCTTAATTTTGTGTCTTTTTAGTGATTCGATCCACCTCTTCTATCACCGCCTAGATGATTCTGAGAGTTTTAATATCATAGACGGGCTTTGGCTCGCCCAAAAAACTTTGTGGATGAATCCATAAGGTGCAATGACACTGTTGTGAAAAATCTTTGTATGTGCAAGCATACATAGTCAAAGTGGTAACAATTGTAAAAATAAATATAGCAATTTCGCAAAGATTATCTTAAGTTATGTTGATTTTCACATCAAAAGTTGTGAATAGTCATTAGTAAAAAATAATAATAGTTGTTGTGTTACGAGTTCAGAGTAAATAATGATAAGTTAAAGGTAAGGAAGTTTTAACAATATGAGATCATGGTGACAAAGGATTTATTTAATGAGTTTCATCTAGTGTGTTTGTGTGATGAGACATGTCATGACAGATGAGGGCACAAAAACATGACCTAGTGGTGTATGTCTACGACGACAAAATAAATGCAACAAATAGCTATGAAACAAATTCCTAAGTTTCACAATAGCATACGTGCATGTCTTTGTTCAGTTATGATTTCCCAATGATTCAAATTCTTTATTCCTAAAATAACTAAATATAAAATATTCTTATTTACTCTTTTATCCATATTGGTCATAATTTCCATTTATCAAAGAATTCATCAACATTGATAAACTTTTGTCTATTCCTAAGATAATTAACCAATGAAATAAATATGTATCATTAAAACATATAACAAAATATACTACTATAATTACATTTGATCATACAAAAAAAGTTACTTTTTATTAAACTTCACATTACTAACATAAAGAATTTAGCTGATAAGTAATACATCAAAACAGGGCATAAGCTTAACATTTCTAGAATTGTCATTTACTAAGTGATCATAATACTTCCACAATCTTAGTAAGAATCGTAGAACATGAAAAATATTCAGCACACTTATATTTGTATTTAAGTGTCTTAAGTTTGACAACCTTGTTTCCTTCACTAGAGTGCAAGAACATCAATTAGAATTTGATTTGACTACTGATTATTTTCTAACAACAATCTTATATTATATTTAAAGCTTAATTAACCTCGAGCTTCTTTAATTTAATTTAAAATTTTACTTTCATCCTTTATCTAATAAACATTATATTTTACTTCACAAAAATTGGTTATGATGATGTGACAAACCTGTTGGTAGAAGTCAAAAGAATGAAGGAACAATTCGTAAAAAGAAGATTGCCTTGTGTTTTATAAGCTTCAAACTTCATCACATATTTACATGACATAAACACCTTCATCTTTCTTTTCACCTTCAAATCCCAACAACAGAAAGCTTCTCTTCTTCAAAAGACATTTACATGACATAAAGTCATAAATATTATTCATTTTCCTCTTCTTTTTCACCTTTAAATTCCAACAACTACTACAACAATAACCCTTTTTACCTCCAAATTCAAACGTGTTATTTCATTTCTCAAAAAAAACCAAATTCATCATCATGCTCATTTTAGGAAAGCCCCTTTACCACGAACTCAACTAAATTAACCTTCTGAATCAACAAACTTCAACGCCACTCCTCTAAAACAGATTCCACCAACAACCCTTCACACTTCACAAATTAGTCTTATGTTTCATATGTTAGTAAGTCATCATTTTCTTCTTCCATGAAAAGAAAATGTAAATATGAAATTGAGTTTTGGAAAGTGCGGTAGCTTATCTAGTTACTATCACTGTTCCAAAATTAAAATTTATATTTTATTCTCTATGTTAAGAATTTTATTTTATTTTTAAAATGTTTGTTATGTTCTAAAATTATTACTTATTATTCTATTTTTTTAAAGTAATATAAAATGTGTACACACTAAAAAAATTCATATATTTATAATTGTAATGTGTACTTAGTTAGAAGGATTGTTTTAGATATACTAATCAATATTTTAGATTTTATCTAAATAATTATTGAAATAATAGTAATATTTTAACTATTTTAAAATTAAATGTATTTTTTAGCTCAAAATGTATTGTTTACAATTATGGATCTGTTTTTTTAGCTTTTAAAAATTAGTTTTTTTTTTATATATTTTTAAAAATGAATTTTAAGTAAACTTTTTTAAAATAGAAATTATTTAAATATTTTATAAATTCAAAAATTAATTTTAACACCCAATAACATAAAAATACATTGTTAAAGATTAAAATACAATTAAAATTATATAATTTTTACAAAAATTAAATCTCAAAATTTTTGAAAAGTTTAAATTATGTTATGAAATATTAAAATTAAAAAGTTATATAGGAATATCTAACATAATATTTTTTGAGCTAATTAAAATTTTAATTTTTTATTAGTTTTTTTAAATAAATTATTTATAAATTAAAAATATATTATATAAAAAAATATTTTTTTAAAAATGTTGAAACAAATGGACCAATGTCTGGACACGAGAGAGTATATATCCAAATATTAAAACTAATATTCTTTTCTACTTTATATATTTTTTTATTTCTTCAAACAAAAAATATTAATAATATTTTTTCTATATAAATTAAATTCATATTTAATGATATGTTGTATGGAAAGAGTATATATCAATCCAAATATTAAATCAAATATTTTTTTTCTCCTTCATATAGTTTTCTTTTATATAATTGCTATATATACAACTAAAAAAACAAATGAATCAAAGATATGCTTTGAAAAAATACAAGAATCAGCCAGAAACAAAAACTGTTAGCTGCAACCAGCATCACCAAATAGAGAGCAAGCCCTTCACAGTGAAGAAAGCTCTTGACAGGCTGCCACCAATGAAACAACGACTGCCACGTGTCCCAACCCTAGAAGCTCATCAGCCTATGCATTATATTCTCAAAATGGATGAAGTCATGTCATCAATCATATCCAAAATCTATGTTTCCTTTTGTAGAAAGGTCACTGTTATAAAAATAACACAAATACTAAATTGATCACTTCAACATTTTTTTCTTAGTTTTCAAGTCAAGAGTGACGTTTGAGATGACGCTTTCATGCAACTATAGTTCAATATACAAATCATAAAACCTCTTTTAAACCCTTAAGAAAAACACAAACTCTATTACTATAGATAAAAACACAAGAAGGAACTTAGTTGTATGCTCCTTCAGTAACAGAAAGCGTATGAAGATTGAAACTGTTTCTGGGTCAGCTTCTCTCTTCTAAATTCTTGATTTGTTTTCTTTGTGAATTTGCTTGAGTTTTTTTTAAGAAACTAATAGAAAACTAACAAAATTTTGTTGTTTATTTGATGGCTGCAGAGAAAGGAAATCACGCAAGAGACGCAGTGGCGGAAGAAGGGATTCAGTGGAAGATACTCTTGAGAAGTGGAAGAAATACAACAAGCAGCAACAGCAAAAACTTGGTTGTGGAGATAATGGAGCTGAAAAGATTCATAAAGCTCCAGCAAAAGGTTCGAGAAAAGGGTGCATGAGAGGTAAAGGTGGTCCTCAGAATTCAGATTGCAATTTCAGAGGAGTTAGACAGAGGATTTGGGGTAAATGGGTGGCTGAGATTCGCGAGCCGATCAATGGTAAACATGTTGGTGAGAAAGCAAATAGGCTTTGGCTTGGTACTTTCTCTACAGCACATGAAGCTGCTCTTGCTTATGATAAAGCAGCTAAGGCTATGTATGGACCTAGTGCTCGTTTGAACTTTCCTAATGGATTGCCACCTTCATCATCAAGTGGTGGTTCAGGTTCTATTGATTCATTGAAGGGTGAGGAGGATCTTGCAAAAGCTGAAGAGTTGGAGGGTAATCTTCATCAGTATGATAAAGAGAATAAGATTCTTGCTAAAAAATTTGTTGCTGATGGCGACTCAGTAGAGGAATTGAAGGAAGGGATAATAGCTGGTACTGTCCAATGTAAAACCAACAAGAGATGTAAGAAAACTGTTCATCAAGAGTCCTACAAGAATGTTAAATCAGAAACACGTGTAGAAAATGAACTGCCAGAGAGTGAATCAGAGAAGGTTTTGGAGAATTCTGACATGGGTGGAGAGTGTTATCATGTACAGAAAGAGTCTATAGATTCAGCCATGAACTCGGGATCTTCTGATAGAGCGGAAAATGGGATTCTGGTGAAGAGTGAAGAAACAAGTAGAGGATCAGTTGAGGATTTGAAATCCTTTGAGTTGAACTGCAACAACAATTTCTTTGGAAACCTGCACAATATGCTTCCAGATTTCAATCCAATACCAGATTCTGAGAGTTTTAACATCAGAACCGAGGCTTCCCTTGTAAAGAGACATAAGAAGGAAGTAATTGGACATTTCTTAAGCCATGATCAGTCACAAAATGAGCAAAGTAAAAATGGACATTTTGATGGGATGAAAAATGAGCTTAAGGGATTGGAATGCAAGCTGAGAGGCCAATCTATTGATTGCAATAATTATGAGGCTCAGAGATTACCTTGCGTGCAGGGAGTTCATTTGTTTGGTGGTGCCAGTGTTGGACCAACCGATAGAATGTCCCAAGTTGAGGCTTTGAACAACAATACTAATAAAAGCACTAATTTAAAAGAGAGAGGAAACAATGGAAGTGCACCTTATGGATTTAGTTCAGGGCCAAGTAGGAAGTTGAGTGATCTTTCTCAACAGCTGCAGAAATTGGGTGGTTACTTGCCTGAAAATTGGAATAATATGCAGTTTGCAGATCTTGAAGTTGGTTATGATTATAGTTTCTTGAAACCTGATTATGATTTTGGCTTACTAGAAGAGAAGAAGTTACTAGATATATGTTTTTCACATATAGGATCTTAAGGTGGATCTTAAGGTTTCTTGCTGTTTACATGGTTTTTTATTTTTCACTTTGGTGGGTTTATTTGTAGCAGGGTCTTTTTTTCCCACCTCAGTGATTTAAATAATACCATGTTTCTGCTTTCTATTCAGCATCTCAGTCATGTAAAGATGCTTTGTGTACTATGAATTTTCCATTGAATTATAATTATAACTATGAATATGATACTCTTTTGTACTTTTTTCTCTGTGTACTATGAATTTTTCATTGAATTATAATTATAACTATGAATATGATACTCTTTTGTACTTTTTTCTGTGTACTATGAATTTTTCATTGAATTATAATTTTAACTATGATACCCTTTTGTACTTTTTGGAATACACTTTTTTACATGAAACTCTGCCAACCCATAAATATGAACTTCATGTACCCTTTGGTTTCTAAAGTGATGGTTTCTAAAGTGGTCTCTAAAATAATAAGAACTCTAATTACTTTGGTTGTCTAAAGCCTCCTAGTTTATCATTTCCCTATAAAGGAGCATATCACATGACATGGTATAAGGATTCATGTAAGCAATTGATGTACCACATGGCCTTATACATGCAGAGTTATGACTAGTTACTATGTGACAGCAGTTATTCAGTTACACACTATTAGTGATAGCTCACAAAAGAATCAAATTATGAAGACACAAGAATGATTTGTGAAGAAATTAACATATTTAAATATCTATTTACAGACATCTTACTAAATAATATATTTCCTAAAGAAAAGAAACTAAGACTCTCTAACCAATTGGTCAGTGAAGATTAAATAGACAAAACTGATTTTTTTCCTAGAAAGACTTTATATTTATATAAAATATAGAAGAAATTACAGAGCACATGCCATTACCCGACACGTAGCTCTAAGATGCAGAGCTTCCTTCAGCAATGAAAATTGCAAAATACCATAAAGTTACAAGATTTGACTTCTATGCTGCATGCAAGTCATTAAACGATTTTCTCCATCCCTGTGCTCATTTAGCCATTCAAATTCTCTCCTTGTTCCAGAAAGACTTCGGCATTTGATTTTCAGCAATTTCTGCCACATTTTAATAATATATTAGTCCAGTACTGCTACTGGACTGTCATTGAGTTGAGTGCCGGGATTTAGCAGGAGAGGCTACAAAGCCTGTATCCATGTGAAAATCAGTCTTCTGCTCCATCTTTATACCATATCACATCCCATGGGCCACTTTTGCTGCTTAATCTTAAAAAAATGAAAATACATATTATCTCTATCAAAATCTTCTCATGTAATCAAACAAGTATATCCTGCTTTCCCCCATACTCAGTAGGATAGATAAAGACAGAAGAAAAAAAAACTAATGATCAAGATTCAAGACATCATGTCAAATTCCATTTAAACCAATGTCTCCCAAGATTCAAGACATCATGACAAATTCCATTTAAACCAATGTCACCCGTATCATTCAACCATTGCTAGTTGTGCAGGGATCCAAATATGAATAGTACAATGCATTACCCGTAAAACTAAAATATGCACTTTACCTCCAAACTCCAGCTAGAACACGCAACGCCATGAAGAGAAACAATCCTGCCCAGATTCCAGGAAGTCCAACTACTGGAGCGGTAACCAGCATGAAAATTGAAGAAATTAATCCAACCAGCACCTATCCTTGCAAAAGCCAAACAAAATAAGTAAGAAAGAGGGAGTAGAAAAGAAACCCAGTTAAGAGGATAAAACAACTTGAAATGTTTAAGCATCTAATAATCATTAAAGTAGGTAATTACCATCGAGTAAGCAGCATATTCAAAGTCTGATACCCCATAGTAAATCCCATCAATAACAAATGCCAAAGCATTCACTGGTTGAGATCCAGCAACAAACTGCACATATGGGTAAGTTTCAGATACTTCAAACAACATTGCTCTTCAAGCAGGGTATGATTCTGTTAGACCTTTTATAAAAAATATTTATAAGAGGAGAAGGAGAAACTAATGTGGGCAGTAGGCAGTTATTTATTTTTATTAGCACTTACTGTTTTTTAATAATTAATAATTACTAGCAATTATGTAATAGTGTGTATATATGTATTATGTTTCTGTTGAGATCTTTTCTCCAGAGAATATTCAATAAACTTCAATTCTTATTCAGTAAATACATTTTTTACACCAGTTTCTATTAGATTCATCAATCTTGTTGACGGTGGAAGACCATAAATCTTCCACATAAACACGCCATTGCAGCCTATGGCACCGCCATGGCTGGCATTCCCTCATAAATTTCCTATGGCGGTTGTCCAAAAATCTCCCTCGTCACGGCGGTGACATGGTAGCCATTTAACAACACTTGGATTCATTCATATAAAATGAATAACAATCTGAATCTAAACATAAAAACTAAAAAGTCATCCAACTTAAGTTCATTTCAACTAATAGCCTGCGGCAATCAAGCAGCTATAGAAAGTAATTCTCAACAAAAAAATTGTGATTTCTTACCCATAAACCTGACCGAGTAACATCCAGAACTTCTGAATCTGAGCTAAATAAAGTAGAAAATGCTCCAAACCCAAAAAATAAGATCATCGATAAAGTGATTCCAGCTCCTAAACCAATCTGATAGAAATGTAGAACAAAAGGAGAGCAAAAGAATTATGAATCAGTGTATATCCTAATCTGATAATAAAGGGAAGCAGATTATGGGGATAACAACCAGTAACCTGTATCACTCTATATATGACGAGGCGTGCTTGCTCGTAATTTCCCAGTGAGTAACTACTGGCAAGAAGAGCCTGCAACATAAATGCATAACATGTCACAAAGTTTCTGTCAAAAGTTTCTGTCAAATACATTGCACCCATTAATAATTTCAAACAGTTTGTTTATGCCAGATTTCTAAATAATAGGAATTCCACTATTGGTAGACTTTGTAGCATCTCTATCATTTTAAAAAGTATAATACACAATCAATTCTTTCAAAACTTGTCATTTTCCAACTATTTTTTTTAATAATAAGAATATTGGAACTCTTTGCTAATGTCATTTTAGTATCTCGTGGAATGGAAAAATATGGATTTTGTCATGCAATAAGGGACAGTATTTTCAGCAATGCTAAGGAAGTTGGATTACTTTTCTCTTGTCAGCAAATATTTCAAAGTTGATGATACCCAATTTGTTTGATTTAAAGGCCATGGGGAGCCCTTTAATATTCAACACATTGCACTTCATCATTATAAAACTGTATTTTTCTGGATTCATGTGGTTTGCAAACTGGACGAGCTAAACTACCTATGCTATATGCTTTGATAATTAAATTGGTATGTGTTAAAGAGTCTCACATCGGACAATATGTGGCCTAAACATATGTTTATAAGTAGGTGCAATCTTCACCTTACAAACTTGTTTTGCAGGGTTGAGTTAGTCTTAAACCACAATTCTAAGATGATATCAAAGCTGGGTTAAAGATCCGTTGAGCCACATGCTATCAAATTTCTGCTATCGGATCATCTACCATTTATATCCACACACCAAATCCATAGTGTTGGGCGTGAGCGGGGTGTTAAGAGTCCCACATCGGACAATATATGGTCTGAACATATGTTTTAAGGTTGTTATAAGTTTTTGGAGGTCTAGTATAGGTTAAACACATTTCAACTGTGGCAAAACAAATAGAGGTCATATTTATCCATAGTTTAACCGTGACAATTACAGTATGATCCAACCTGACCAGCTAGTGCCAGAGCATCGGTGAGCAAAGAAATAGACAGCCAAACTTGCATGCAAATTTCATGGCCTGCCATAGGTATAGGGCCCTGATTAGCTGCCAGAGATGTTGTGAGTGTCATAGTTATAAACACAGCCAAAGTCCTGGCAATTAGAAGACCGCCTAAAAAATGCAATGATAAAAGTAAAAATTAGTCTGCATTACTCTTTACCTGGCATGTCTCTTCTGTCAAGAAATAGTTGTTAACCAAATAAAAAAATTTCAAGCCAATGAAATTTTGTTAAAAATGCAGAAGTATGCATAATCATAATTCATACATCAACAACAAAAGTTTTTCCCGTTAGATGAGGTGGGTAACAAGGATTACATGATGTGATAATTTCATATCATATATCATGTTCAGTACTATTTAAGCATATAATCACCAAAAGCCAAAAGTTATGTTATTCACTCACATACTTGTATTTAATTGATTCATTTTAAAGATAAGACAATATTGAGATACTCAGTGAATAAAATTTAAAATCCACTTTCAAGCACAGTTGAAGTGTGTCTAGGAAAAATTCAAAGATATAATGCTAATGCTATTCAATAACTTTCCAATAAACTCTCATGATTTCATTATCATTACTAATTTCTTTGAAATTCAACTAAATTGAAAAGCATGTACCAGATTTCAAATAGCTGAAAAATTTTGTCCCGTCAAAGTCAAAAGGGATTAGCAGCACTTTGCCATTCAAATTCCATAGAAGAATGAAAGCGATCAAATATCTGGTGAACAAAAAGAAAAATTATGTTAAAAGCAGAAGATCACATGAATTAAAAGGACATGTGCAAAATGCACATATAGTATTAAGTTTACCGCACTCCTGACATACTCAGATATCACTGTAGCAATTGCAGCACCACTAATGCCAAGACCACAAAGAAATATTAATATTGGATCCAGTATGACATTAAGAAAGTTTCCAGCACCTGGAATGTCAAGATAAGCTTTTGTCATTTATAAATCCAGAAAATCTTTTACCTAGAATTGCACCCCTATTTCTCCATATTAGCACTGGGAGGGCTGCAGGGAGTATTTTGCAGAGTATAAACATGTAAAAACAAGAAATTGGCAGCTCGTAGAGCGGTATAGTAGTAAAAAGTTATAGAAAATCAACAGGGAAATCACAGATATAAACTAAGAAAAAAGTCACACAAATTGGTAGAGGATCTGTTTCTTATTCTACGGAGAGAAAAAAAGTACAATAAGAAATTGTCAGAAGGTTTTCACAGGTAATAAGCTATTTGATTTGCTCAATCCCCAGTTTATTCATTATTCCTTATAGTAAAATTGTGTTGAGCCTGCATTTAATATAGTAGGCTAAGAAGGTCTTTACCATGAATTTGAGATGTTCAAATGATCCTATTGTTGACAAAGTTAAAATTTTCTTAAAAGTATAAAAAGCAAATGTTATGGTTTCAGCAATTATGTCAGCTATGCAATATTCATTACATATTTTCCATGGATCATCTCTGCCAAGGATACTTGTTTATAATTTAAATTTACAAAATCTGCACAATTTTGTCTCTTTTATTTATTTATACATATTTCAGAGGTGTGCTTAAGTGTTCATTTTTGGATAAATAGAACAATTTAAAGGCTATAAGTGATTGTAACTGGAGTCAACTGTATGCAACTTATAAGTAAATGGAGAGAAAGAAAGAAAGCTGCTGCAATACTTGCCAACGGCATATAGAGGCGTCTTTGTATCCTTAAATCCACGAAAAGTGCCTTGTGCAGCTAATGCAATCACAATTGGTAGAGCACCAAAAGCCCTCAATGTAAGAAAAAGCTCAGCGGGTCCTCGTATCGGGGAGTCCTGTACAGCATACGAAGTAAATTCATTTATATAAAATTGACATACCCATGAAGAGCAATATAAACTTTTTTCTCTTTTTTATAACCTCAAACCAACAATAAAGCAACAAAAGGCCAGGATATATTTCTTTTGATGCATAGCATAGAACTGATAACTGATGAATGTGATGCCTAACAGTAAATTTCTAATGATTGCTAACATTTCACGAATTGGTTACAATATGAATAATTAACTGTCAGGCCACAACTACACAATGCAATTAGACTTGAAAACTTTGCAAATTTTTTACAAAACTTAAAGTTATGCAGGAGAACCATTTCCAATACAAATAAAAAAGCTCTGTTTAAAATAAAACACAATTTTACACCTAATTTCATTTTTTTCATCTCAATATTTCCACGTTTCATGAAAATCGAAACAATTATGCACCACAATAGATCATAAAATGATGGGGAGAGAAAAAATCATTTGTAAGCAAGTTATTACATGTTTATGAGCAAAATCAAATTAAATTCAAAATATCACTGTCAATTAAGATAGATTTTTGTTGTAGCTCTACCTCTTCAGTCTCCGCACAAGTTGCACATAGACAGTTAGAACTAATCTGGTTAAATAACTGTGCATCTAGTATTTACAAACAGCAATTTTTATTTATTTATTTTCAATTTCTTTGTTTTGGGTTGGAGAGATTGTCTTCCTGGTAAGTTACAGACATGGAAGAAATTCGAACATGAAGAAGTAGAATACAAATACTCGGCAATATATGGATAAATAATGAGCTTTGACATACATACAGCAGCTATACCCATGATAGTCATAAGAGAGCCGGAGCCGAGTGAAAGCGCTACAGTTTCAGCAATTCCAAGAGCTGCAGCAAGTGCTAAAGAAGTAGATACTGAAGAAAGGAGCTTCTTGCGTTGGAAAATGCCTGAGAAATTTACCATAACTACATGAGACCAAAACTATCCGACCCAACCATGTCCATGAAAACTAGACTTCCTACCAAAAAAACTGTGAAACCAACCCATTCCCATTCATGAAAATTTTCATACCATTTTCGTCGGTTCCACCAGAATCTTCCTCCTTTCCAATCAGCGCTTGCTCCTCGGCAACAAAGGATGTAGTAATATTAAGTAGAGGAACATTGAATACTTTTGACACTAGATTAAACACAGAAGCTGAAACCCCAACTGCGGCGAGTTCAACCGCTCCTGCATAATGTAACTAATTAATAAAAAAAATTCCGCAACAACAACTCTAAAACAAACAAACAAATCCATACAAAATCCGATCATCATCATCATGAAAACTAAAATAATTAAATTAATTTCCACTAAAGTACCTATATGTCCAACAAAAGCTGTGTCGATCAATGATGCAATTGGATCAGCTGCTAATGCAACAGCAGCAGGCAGAGCAATGGACAGCATATCCATTCCAAGTTCATCAAATTTAAACCAACCATTTCTGTTCAGTATTCAGTGATCAGAACCGAATAATCAATCATAAAAACCCTAATAACGAAACTAAGCACATAACTTAAATAGTATAAATGTATAATCATTAATCAATTTCAGAATCACAACTATGCATGAACAAAGCATTGGAGAAGAATTCATCAAAAGGTACCTGAAGTTAGGAAGTAGAGAAGGGGGTTTAGGTTTAGGGGGTAGAGTGTCAACAGAATCATCGTCAGTGATGATGGGATTGTTGTTGTGAGGAGGAGAAGCTCTGAGTGAAAGACGAAGTCGAAGAGGAGGAGGGGTTATGGTTAGTGTTGTTGTTGGAGATTTAAAATTCAATGGTGTTGGGGATTTGAGAGAGGAAATGCAATTGCAAAGAAAATGCGTAGAAGAAGAAGACGCCATTGTTAATTTGGGAGGGAGCATGAAATGAGAAGAATGAATATCTAAGTTAGAGTGACAATTGACAAAGCAGAGCCAAACAAACCATAACCGTATATTTACTTTTTCTATTATTTGTTTTTTTTTTTCTCGATTTTCAACGGATACGTGTATTTCTTTGGCTCGTAAATAAAAATCATGATAAATATCTATATCGTTGGTGGGTTATTGTGTTAAGCCTCGTGGATATATTGAGAAAGCAAAACAATATAAAAGAGAGAGAGGGAGATCTCAAGTCTAGAAAATTTAATGAAACATATTTTCAATTTTGTAGAAGTTTTTTTTTCTAATAATGCAAATAGAAATAGATTTTAAAATGGTTAGATAATTATAAGTGAGACTCATGTTTTCAAAAAAAGTCAGAACATGAATTCCTTTTTCTATGAGATGTGAAATGATGTTTAATGTTTATGTGAAAAAAGAAAAGAAAAAGGTCATACAAAATATTTCAATTGTTTCTTACTTGTGAAGATATCAAAGATGGTTTATGGAAATCTTACACTTCAATACTTCAATTCATAGTTTCGGTCAATCCTTATCCATTATAATCTCCATGGCTCTAAAGACAACAAAGAATTCGACGGAGGTAGGAAAATGTCCGTATGACTTGATCAACAAAGGCTAAGATAAAGTTACCATGGTTATCTCGAAAGATTCCACCACAACCAACTGAAAGGAGATTATGGTTGTATGCAGTATGCACTATCACATTTGCATTTTATCCAATCAAGAGGAGGAGGATGCCATAAAACTTCTACAATTTGAGGAGTTTTTGGAGGCTTAATGGGGATGTTAAAAGCCTTGATGATTTTGAAATCATCCAAGGAGAAAGATGAAACGGTGGAAGACTTAGTTCTAGTCAGAAGCAACTGAACTTTTATCTTGTCAATGGCCTACTTGACATCTTGAGACTTATTTCTAAATCTTTCTCAATTCCTAGCTTTCCAAAGATTGTTGATGATGTAAGTAATTGCAACTTTTAGAATTAAACAACATTGTTTTGACCTATTAGTAGTACAAATAGTCCACCAATCTTTTAAATTATTATTAAAAAGGTTGGATATCTTGACTGTGTTGTAAAACCAAAGCCATAGTTTCTTGGCAAAAGGGCAATAAAAAAAAAGATGGTGAGAAGTTTCCTCATCCTTTTTGCAAATATTGCACATTATGGCCAAGTTGCAACCTATGTGTCTTAACTTGTCATCAGTAGGGACTTTGTCCATCATTAGCTTCCATATGAACATAGACTTGGAAAGAGGTATATCATTAGACAAAATAGTCTTGGTCCAATATTGAGGAATGAATGGAGCTTCGAAATGGTATGCTTCTTTCAGGTTTAGAGAGCTCGAGTGTGACAAGGGCCAAATGATGATATCTTCAAAATTAATATTGTGCAAAACGAATTGGTGAATTCTTTGAAGAAGAAAAAGGAATATTATGCTTCAATTATGAGGAAAATCCCAACAACTATATGAAATGAATTTTGAGACTTTAGATTGAATAGAGGTGCCTTCGCTTTGAAGTAATTCCAAATTGGTTTCCTGGATGAGAGGAGGCCCACATCAAGTATCCTGTCAGAACTTGATGAAGGTACCACTTCTAAGAGACCATGAAGAATGATTTTATGGTGGTATACTAAGGTTTGATGTTGAACCAAAAAGATAAAAAGATATGATGTTTAATTATGCCATAAGATTTGAAATTTCTTACTTTGAGGATTGTAGCCCATGACTCCTAGCTAGTTATCAGATCCCATCCAAGCTTTATATTAGATGCCTCATTAAGTCTCATAAGGGATTTCAAACCTATGAAATTCTTAGATGCTTTCTCTCAATATCTTTCAATAATGCAACAAGCCAAGAATAACATGTGATAGTATGGGTGAGCATGCTCTGAATGATAGATTTAACCAACAAAACTTTTTCAACCATTAAGAGAGTAGAGCCCTTCCAAGCAACCATTTTGGAAATGATTTTATCTATAATATGTCGTAAATATAATGCCTTAACCCTTCCATGAAAATAGGAACTCCAAGGTAATTGAAGGGTAAGAATCCTCTAGAGAAACATGTCATGGTGAGAATCTGAAACAACCTAGCAGAAGGAATGGAACCTAAATAGATAGAAGATTTGGATGTATTGACTCTCTACCCATATTCAAGTGAATACATATTGAAAAGATTGATGAGGACTTGGATGTTAGAAATCTTTCCTTTGCATAAAATTAAGATGCCATCTGAGTACATGACATGTGAGGGGATATCATTTTCTTTGCTACTTTTGATAAGCTTTAGGGAGCCATCCTCAACATGTTTACCGATAGTTATACTTAAAACTTCTTTTGCAAAGAAAAATAGGAGAGGAGATAGCGGATCTCCTTGACTGACTCCTTTTGTGCAGTTATAGAAACCATGATGAACACCATATATGGATACATAAAGGAATGATGAGGCTAGCATGGTTTGTATCCAATTGTCGAAAATTGTATTGAAACCAAATTTTTTGAGAACCTATAGAAGAAACTCCTAACTTACTGTTTCAAAATCCTTTTCTATGTGTGTTTTAAGGGCCAGGTTCCCACCAAAAGCTTTTTTTATCCAGGTGATTTATGGCTTCTAAAGCAAGAAAAATGCAGTCTTTTATGCATCTACCTTAAATAAATCATCTTTGCTCCAAGGAAATCAGAGATGGCATGAAGGTAGTCACTCTATCTCTAATGATCTTCGATATAACTCTGAACTTCAAACTCGCCAAAACAATTTGCTAGAACTTGTCCATTGTGTCAACTTCCTTGAATTTAGGCAGCAGAATTATAGTGTTGGAGTTATACTTAGGTAGAATCCAACCAGTTTTGAAGAACTAAAGAACTGCATTACAAACATAATTATTGATAATAGGCCAATAGGTGTGGTAGAACACTCCTCCAAGGCCATCAGGACCAGTATCATTGTCTTTTCTAAGATTGAAGATTTCCTCTTGATCTCCTCTTAAGAAGGAATCTTAGTGATGGATTGGTTCATGTTAGTGTCCATTAGTGAAATAATCACCTCATCCATCACAGATAAATCTTGAGGAAAATATACAAGAAAATGTTAGTAAAATATGTAACAACATGGTTTACCAACTGTGACATCACATATTACTTATCTAGAACTTAATATACAATGTTACGATCTTAGTTACAGAGGTGGTACTCTTAAATGTTAATCGGATTAATTTCCCCAGAGTCAAAATATATACATGAGTCCAATAAAAGATGGTAAATACATCGGTGGAGCTACATTAAACTCAATCCCACCTAAAAAAATATAAAAGGCTTCGGCTCTCTGCTCGACCTAACACTGTAGCCACTACGCCTATCATTTGTTATCTACTAACAAATAAACATGGGGGCGATTAACTACTTTTTATCAATGGGATCCTTCTACGGGAATTTATTTTAGTAAGATTTCTTAATTATTCAATCATTTATCTACTTAGTTCACGTGAGCTTGAACTCCCGGTCTAATAGCTTCTATCTAAGCGCTCGCCCCTGTGACGTAGGAATAACCCTGTGGCTCATACCTTTAACCAATCTTTGGGTTCGTGACGTTTTTTAGTCATCACTAAATTGGACAATTATTCTAGTTTGGTAAGATTTGAGATAGATTAGCTCCATAAATGGTGTTCCGATTGCCATGACTTACATGGCACGTTGTATAAATAGAGAGTCCACCTATCTAGGATGAACCATATTATTCTCACTTAATGTTTATAATTATAAGGTAACATAATCATACAAATATTCTGAGAAGGAAAAACGACATAAACAAGGTAAAGTAGAACTACACTTATAACGAGCCATCATGCATATTAGACATGATGCACATCACATCACTCAAGGTTGAATCAAACATGATATCTTCCATCAAATATCATAGAAACAAAGTATCCCTATATAATAACACTTAGGCAAAGGAAATTTACCACTTAATTTCTCATGGAAGAGGTAAACAAGTGAAAAATCATTTTTCCAAAACATGTAACCGGTGACACAAAAAACGTAATACCCAGGTGGTAACCAGTTACAGAAAATAGATAACTGGTTACACCCCTTTCTGTTTCATAAATTTTCCATTTTTTGGGTGGTAATCACTTACATTCTATGTGTAACCGGTTATAGGTATGTGAAAACTCAAAAATCCACTTGAATTTCATCATTTCTGCAATCAAAACACAATGCAAACATATTCTAACATATTGTAATGGCCAATCAACATCTATATCAGAACTTGCAAGCATACATACTCAAAGAATCAAACATGACATGCTTTTTATGAAGAACCACGCAATTCAAGTAGAAATATCATAAATTTAAGCCACATTCCCTCATGCATTGATCCTAGATAATTGTAGCCCTACTACACCTAATCAAAATCCACCTTTTCTTAATTAAAACCTAGATTGGGTAGGATTTGAATTGAAGATGGTGACGAACACTTGATGAACCCTTTACTCCTCAAGCGTTTCTCTCAAAGTTTCCAATATACTTTCTCCTTAAAGAGCTCACCTTGACACACAAAGATGATTCATCTTTGATCAAAGGAATTTGCTGGAGGGTGTTCTCAATTACACATTTGGATTATGCAAGTATTATGTTCTTGGGAAATAGTGCAAAATTTGTTTTAAGACTGGGAAACACGAGACCAAGAGAATCTTAGACTATGTCCATTCTAATGTTTGGGGGCCTACAAAAGAGCCTTCTGCTGGATGTTTTAAGTACTTTGTGATATTCAGTGATGATTTTTCTTATAAGGTCTGGGTTTATTTTATGAAATATAAATCTGAGGTCTTTTCTAAGTTCAAAATGTGGAAGGTAGAGGTTGATAACCAAATAGGGAGAAAATAAAGTATTTGCGGTTTGATAATGGAACTAAATATACTGACATGAAGTTCGTACATTTCTGTGAGTAAAATGGAATCTAGAGGCACTTTTCTATGAGAAGGACACCGCGTCAAAATGGTGTTGCAGAGAGGATGAACATGAATCTGATGGAGAAGGCAAGGTGCCTTCATTTGAATGTTTGTCTTTCAAAAGTTTTATGGACAACAACACTCAATATGGAAAGCTATCTAATCAACAGATCACCGGGGCTTCATTGGATAGAAAAGACGTAGAGGAGGTGTGGACAGGTAACCCCATTGATCTGAGTAGTTTATTTTTTAGTGTCTAGCATATATGCTTATGTCTATCAAGGATCAGTCTAAACTTGACCCTAAGTCAAAATAGTGCATCTTTATTGGCTACAATAAAGGTGTGAAGGGGGTAAAAGTTGCAGAATTCGGTTAAGAGGAAGGTATTTGTGAGTATAAATATTGTATTTAATGAGAAGTCGATGTTGAACAGTCAGATGTGATAGTTGTGCTAGATATTGAGGTAGAAAATTCAAGTCAGGACAAGATTCAGGTGGATATTAAGTAGCCATTTGTGAGTCCAAGTAAAATTGTAGCTCAACAACAGGATGGACCAGGCTTAGATTCAGGTAGAGTGCAAGATTCAAATGAAGTACAAGACTATACACTTGTTCTTGATATGGAGCTCGTCGTATTACACCTCTAGTAAGATATAGGTTTTAAGACTTAGCAGCATATGCTCTTCTTACCAGTTCATGAGACCCTTCTACTTTTTAAGAGGCTATGGCTCTCTAGAAGAAAGGTAACTGGATGGATGCTATGTTGGAGGAGATGGAGTCCTTGAAAAAGAGTGAGACATAGGATCTTGTTCAGATGCCACAAGGAAAGAGAGCTATTGGTTGCAAATGGATGTACAAGAAAAATCTAGAAGTAACATAAAAAGAAAGGGAAAATTTCTAGGCTTGCCTAGTTGCAAATGGGTACTCATAGCAGAAGGAGATTGATTATGATGAGATTTTCATTCTGATCATTAGACACACTTCTATCAAAGTAGTGTTGGACCCAGTAGCCAGCAGGAATATGCATTTAGAGAAGATGGTTGTGAAAATAACTTTCCTCCATGGTAATCTAGAGGAGCAAATCTACATGGAGCAGTTAGAGGGATTTAGTGATACTTAACATGGAAGACTTGTTTGCAAATTGAAGATGTCTTTGTTTAGAATGAAGCAGTCCCCAAGGAAGTGGTACAAGCACTTTGATTCATACATGCTCTAGATTGTCTATAGAAGGTGTGATTGTTATTAAGTGTTTATGTGAGGAACCTTGATGATTGGTCTTTTATTTTCATGTTACTTTATGTTGAAGATATGTTGATTGTTTCCAATCATTTGAATGATGCAAATGAGTTGAATACTAAGTTGAAAATTACTAAGCCTCTGACCATCCCTATCAGCATAGAGGTGCCACACATTCTATACTTTTCGACAAATACATTTATCTTTTCTTCATTGTAGGAGCATCCAAAAACCCGTGAACAAAGCTTTCCTGATTTCTTTTTCCGAGTTATCAAGCTCCGTTCACACTCTTGCAAAAGAACAAAATCTATGCCTTGTTATATTTATGATATTGTTGTTATATTTATGAAATTATTCCAAATTGTATTAAGGATATGATCTCAATAAAAATTATGAAAAGAAACCATTTAAACTTTTCAGAAAAATAGAATGGTTGTGAAAACAGCATTCCATTAAAATTGAGAAGAATTGTCATTCAAAATGGAGAGTTGGATACTAAAGAGATTTTTTTCTTATAAACAATGTATAATACATATGAAATTGCCAATTCAGTAGCAATGCTAGCTAATGTGAAATTATTGTAATCAGATTCTGGAGAGAACGAGACCACAACAAAATTTAAACATAATTTATTAAACTTTTTGGTCTTTGAAAGATAAGGCAGGACCCGTGCTGATTACCTCTTTCAAAAAATTGCTGACCAAAAAATGCATCATGAAACTGAAGTGCATGTTCCTTTCCAGTCTCATGCTCACAAATTTCAGCAGGTAAACATCAGAGTATTATGTTCAAATTCTTTCAAGATTGTCCGAAACAGTTTTCATTCTAGGCCTGACCTCAGGGTCTCCCTCAGTGCATGATAGTGCTACATGGAATACAGCGAGTACTTCTTTCTTGGCATGTATTTCTTGAAGAAGTGATGGATCAACCATTTCGGATAAAGGGCTTTCTTGTTCAAACCCTTTCTTAACCCACCTTACCAAGTCGGGTACTTCCACAGAAGTTGATGCTCCCGGAGAAGAATCTGGTGATTTACCGGTGAGCAATTCAAGTAATACAACACCAAATGAATACACATCCCATTTTTGGGTGGGTCTGCAGCCTGGTACTCTAGCTTCGGGAGCTTTATAGTTGTTGATTCGTTCTGTTTGCGATGACTTCAAGTAAGGAAGAGCTCCACCCATAAAACCGCCGGTGGAGGGATTGTTGCCAGTGATGCTGATTAGCCGGTTAAGACCGAAATCAGAAATGAGGGGTTGGAAGTCTGAGTCGAGGAGGATATTGGAGGGTTTGAGGTCACCGTGAACAAATTTTCTTGGACTGCATTCATGGAGATAAGCTAAACCTCTGGCTGTTCCTTTGACTATTCTCAGCCTGATTGACCATGAAAGATTTGGAGATGGTTGGCCATTTCTCCCTGCAAAAATACTTCGAATTAAATGTGAACTATTTGCAGCAAAACAAGTTATTGTGAAAATTATAAATCTATTAGAGTGCAAATGCTGATTATGAATTACTTTTTGTTGCAGTTACATAATTATGCTATTCATATGTAGCAAATTTCTTTTCTTTTATGAATAGTTTCAAACATAATAATCATGAATAGTTGGTTGGTCGGTGTATCTTACATCCTACATAACAGATTATACTATTGACTATTCTAAAAGTCAAAATTAAGTATTTATGTGTTTAATTTTCTTCATAATATCCAAACATAAGTGTAGTAGAAGCAAAGGAGTGAGAAAGCAGTTCTAGTAGGCCCTGCTTGAATCAAGAGATTGTGAAGCGGGTAGAGTGCATTAAAAGCAAAAAAGTTAAGGATTGATGATGTAACAAAGAAAAGCAAAGCTTTCCACCAAGACTCCAAGAACTAAGAAGCTCTAATGAAATAAAAAAGAACCAAAGCTAAGAAGTTAAACTTTTCTGAATGGAATAAAGCCAAAAAAGTGGCACAAACTTGCAAGTTCTTTTTCAGACTACAAATAAATGATACTTTATACAAAGCTACTTTAAATGATACTACTATAAAGGCTGTGTAAAACTGAAAATTAATAGTATAAAATATCCAAACAGCTGCAAACAAAATTGAAGTCAAAAGACACAACACATTGGATCCTCTCCTGTATCTCTAGTCAACTCTCAATCTTTAAACTTAATCTAACAATTGAGCAAAACAATATCTTAACTGTTGGATTAATCCAACAGCTGAGATTTTGTAGCTTCATGATGCAGGAACATGGCTTACTGAGGTGTTTAATTGCAACTTTTGCGCCTAAAAATTTGGTTTGTTTAGTGACCCCATGTGGTGAGAATGAGATAAAGACATAGATAGAAGTTCATGGTCCCAGACATGAATACCACTGCCATCTCATATCTGAGACACATGGCGAATGTCCTTATTTTTCTTCCTAAGGGCAGCTCATTGAAATTTACAATAACACTGACAATATTGTCCTACCAAACAATTTCTCGATTCAATGCCATTACCAATAATAGGTAAGCATCTAATTAAGGTATTCACCTAGCCACACCCATATTCTCCCCTCAAATTTCAAAGTTAAAACTTAAGTAGTAATATATTATAATTCTTCATTTCTACCAAGACAAATAGGAATTTAATATTGTGCATTTGCAGCTAACTAACCATCATGGTCCCATTGTGCCACAAAACAATAAAGAAAATGACAATCATGAAAACAAAGAGACAATGGGAAAAGACAGAACTCCAAATTCGATTGCTTTCTTTCATGAAAGCGAAATCTAGCATATTTAGTAGCATTTTCTATTAAAAAATATTAAATTTATTACTATTTGTCTTGCTACCCATTCTTTCTACAAACTAGATAAGACAAGAAATTGATTTTCCTTTTGGCTGAAATTAAAGGACAAAAATTGACCAAACATCCATCAAACCTATATAAAATAAAGTTCAAGTCCAGAATCCTCTAAATTAAATATTCTACAACCACTTCTTGAATTTAAAATGTTGGCAGAGTTTAATTGAAATGTATCCAAATGCACCTCTCTAAAGATAATTGTGTAATGTCCCGTTAAATCAGCCCAGTTGATAGCTGTGCAGGGACATCAGGTGCAGGGTCGTAGATTAGAACCCCCAAAATCATTTTAGGAGTAACATAACTAACTGATAGTATATTGATGAGATGTGATTGAATGCATGTGTAGAAATAAATTCATATTGATAGCATGTAACGTATAACTCACAATGATAGTGTATATCGGAGTACCAATTAAATTGAAGTTGGTAGTGGTAGGACTACATTACGTAAGATTCCAATTTCACCATGTTATCATTAACTGTCATTCATTATTTTGTTACTAGTACTATTATTGCACTCTCATTATCAATGAAATAGTGCTATCTTCCCACAAGCCTACTACTCTTACTCTGATATTAACCCTGTAGCACCGAGATCTCTTAAAAATGCGTGTCTATGTCAGTGTCAAATACTGACACCGAAACGATACCAATACTTTTGATTGCATTCACTTTATTCATCTTTTCAAATTATTACGGTGTCGACATGTCTGATCAGTGCCGTATCTGGTGTCCGTGGTGGTGAGAGTAAAAATGGAGGTTAAGCCTCCTCAAGAATGAATGCAACACATGAAATCAACGACCCAAAAGGAAAAAGAGAAAGGGATACATACATGCATACTACTACCTAAAAACAAAGATAACAAAATGTAAAGGAATTGAACTAACCTCTAAGAGCATTAGCCAAATTGCCGTTGGAAACGAAATCACTAATCAAAAGCTTTTCATCATGAGCCCAATAATAAGCTCTCAACTTCACAATATTAGGATGTTTCACTTTCCCAATAGCTTGAACTTCAGCAGCAAACTCCTTATACCTCTGTTCACCACCTTCCCCTAATCTCCTCACAGCCACAGGAACACCATTCCCAAGCACTACCTTATACACAATTCCTAACCCACTTTTCCCTAACACATATGCAGAAGCTCTTAACAACTCATCAAGCTCAAAGCTAAAACCTTTATCAATTGCCACCAATTCACCTTCTCCTTCACCTTCCACTCTACCACCACCTTCTCTTCCTCCTTTCTCACTCTCTTCGACATCCGAATCATCACTCTTAAACCCCTTAACACACCCTAAAGACAAACAAAAACAACAGAAACTCGATTTTTCATTGTTTCCACTACCGCCAAATTTCCTCTTCAAAGTACAACTACACCCATTGGAGTTATCTTTCTTTTTCCAATACACATACACAACAAGAAGCCCAATCAAAGCCACACCAGCAGCATCAGCTACTGTTATAATAATAATCAACCCGGGACTCAACCCTTTCTTCGACCGGTTCACCTGTCGTCGAGCTGAACCAGGACCACTCCCTGGTTCACTCGGAGCAGAACCTGTGCACTGTTTCTGCAGAGGAAACCCACATAGTTTCGGATTATTCAGAAACGCGGTAGGTCCCTGGTTCGAAAACGACCCCGTTTGAGGAATTTCTCCACTAAGATCGTTACTACGAAGGTCGAAGCTAACCGTCACCGGCAATTTTCCTAGAGACTTCGGAACTTTACCTGATAGATGGTTGAATGAGAGGTTTAGCGTTCCGGTGAGGGAGTTAAGTAAGCCAATCTCGTCTGGAATCGAACCTTCTAGAAGATTCGCAGATAGGTCGAGCTGAACTAGATTCTTAAGCTTCATCCATGGAGTCACCGGAATGTTGCCGGAGAAATTGTTTCCCGCGAGGATTAAATGCTGGAGCTGTGCACAGTTTCCGAGAGACTCCGGGATTGTACCGGAGATTGAATTTTGTGAGAGGTCAATATTTTGGAGGCGCGGAAGGTTGCAGACGGAGGGAGAGAGGCTACCGGAGAGGTTATTTCCATGGAGGAAGATGCTGTGGAGGGAAGTGGCATTGAAGAGCTGAACAGGAATAGAGCCATGGAAGAGGTTAGTATGAAGACTCAAACGACGGAGATAGATTAAGTTTCCAAGCTCCGACGGGAGGTAACCGCGGAGACCTTTCCCGGCGAGACCGATACCAACGACACGAGCTTCGGTTTCACCGGAGATGTTTGCGCAGCTAATGCCGGACCATTGACACGGAGTAAGGTCGTTTTCGTTCCAGTCGGAGAATGCGGCGGCGCTGTCGCCGTTGACGGCGGATTTGAGTGTTAGAAGAGCAAGGCCGTCGGAGGAGAGAGAAATGACTGGATGGAAATAGAAAAGAAGGAGGATGAAGTAAAGGAAGAAAGTATGTATCATTTAGAATTTGCAGTACGACACCGTTTTGGGGTGTGTTAGTTACGGTGAGTATAGTACGGTTGGTTCAGTTGAGTGTTTGTGTTATGGAAATGGATGAAGATGAGAAAGAAAGGAAGTAGTTGTATTTATTTATCAGAAGAGATGGGGAGGATGGGAGTTTAATTTGGTGGGGTCCGTTTGGCGCCAAAAAGATGGAGAGAGAAAGTGAGTGAAAATGAGTGAGGAGAGAATTTGTTAACGGCGGAAAGAGTGAAGTGAAAGAGAAGAAAAGGGTTATAGTTTCTGTATTTGGATTAATGGGTTTGGTATTCGGTTGAGTTTCAAAGATTGAAATGATTTTTGATGAATGTGTGTTGAACTGTAGTTGCTTCGTGGGTTCTTGATGATGCTGGTTTCTTTTTTGTTATGGTTGTGTGTGGACTCGTAAATAGATATAGTGAAGTTAGGTTTGTGATGGTATATCCAGCAGGTGAAAATGATTAGGGATGACAACGGGTTGGAGGCAGGTTTAAGTACACCCAGATCCGCACACAGTCACTTAGATCCAGATTCGCATTTGTCTTCAAATTCGGTCGGAGCTAATATTTGTTCCTCCGCCCCCGCCCCTAATAAGAAACGTGCTTTCCCGCACCCGTCCGAATAAAACTTTAATTTTTTAAAAATATAATTTTTTTCAATAAAAATAAAAATCAATAATTAAATTAAATAATTGATTATTTTAAAAGAATTTTTTATGTTTTTTATTTTTATTTAAATTACATTTTAAAAAAATAATAATTCTAATAAACATGATATTATAACATTGAAAACTGTAAATGAGTAATAAAACTACTAAAAATTAAATTAAATATAGTTGACGGGTGTGGAACGGGTGCGGGTGCATGACAGGTACTAGCATCACCCACCCACACCCGTAAATAAAAAACCGGTTTTCCCCGCACCGCACTCGCACCCGCCCCTGATTAAATCAGGTTTTCCTCACTAATTTCGGGGCGGAGACGGGTTCGTTAAATTTTTATTTGTGTTTGACTTTTTCTTTAATTATATCTAAAATATTATTTATGAATGGTTGTGATGAATCCATGGTGTAAAACTTTTGATAGTGCTTACCAATTAATCTCTTTAAAGAAGTGTTTATGTTTGTACTTTTTCTAGATTCAACAGGTTATATATCAAATACGAACAATAATTTATGAATAATTAAAAGTATTGATTAAATACAAACAAAAGTATAAATCATACAAATTAATTACTTCTTCATCAAACTCAACCATGCATGTCGTGATTCATATCAAGTGTTCTATAATGAATTGGCCTTGAACAAATAACATGAATGGATAGGGCCAACATAGAATCTAACTTGATTGGTCCCTTGGTACTATATTGACTAAATATCGAGAACATGATTTTGACTTTATTGTTATTTTGAAGTTTCATAATGAGAAATTGAACATGTTTGTCATCATCGATTGGCCACCCTTTTTATGTCACATTGGTTTGTATAAAGATTCATTTGGTCCATTTGGTGCTTTAGGTTTGACGATGTAACACTAACATTGATCTTGAATAAATGGGGAAAAGCCCCATTGGTGAAATAAATTATAACTAGGTTAGAGTTTATTCTAACTAGGTATGGATAAAAAGAGTTCTTTGTTTTTCAGATGTTAAGTGCAAATGAACCAAACATATTATTTTTTTATACAAGTTTTTGTGCAATGTGGTCCATCAAAAGCGTCTGTCATACCCTAATTTTGACCCCCCCTGAGATTTCACACCTTCATACATTTCATCAAACTCAAGACAAGTACTCAGAGCAGTCACTTTTTCATCTGGTACTTAATCAAGGATGTTCAAGGATAAAAAAGCTCGGGCAAAGGATCAATCAATAAAAGGATTAGTCTGTAATTCAATCACAGGACTCAAGAGCTTCATTCTATTTACCTATGATTGATTAGACACCAGTCATCAAGGCTCAGGTTTGCTCACATCACCAAACTAGGGTTTTGAGCCCATCAAGGACTGAAATCAGAGACCACATTTGGGAAACCCTAAAAAGCTCCAGGACATCATTCAAAGGTTTCAATCATCTTCAAATGATTCATATAACAATATCCACTAGGCATTGTACTTCAATTCAAGATCTATAGTCATCAAATTCATCTGGTCGACAATTAGGGTTTTTTACCTAATTCACCTGGATAGTTGACTTTTAATCAGGACATGGGTCCATAACTCAAAACATGGCTCAAGAACTTCTATTACCTCAATATATCCATTCATATCATTCATTTGAGGAGGAGAGCTTGATTCAACACAAAAGTCCAAGATTTCACTTCATTAGGAAAAAGTCAACTGTACAAGATCACCTTTGACTTTTGGGATTTTTGATCAAACCATAACTTTAAGGATCAATATCATCAACATATGATTATTGGAGGCATTTGACCAAAGAAAATCAAGAAAATTTATCAAGGATCAAAAAGTCAACAAAAAGTCAAAAATAGTACATTTTGACCTAGTTCATGGATCTCAAAATTTCACCTACACAACTCAAAAAACTTCCAACATGAAAGTTGTAGATCTTGCAAAATAAAACAACTTCTCACAATGCAACTTTTTTCAAGAGATCAATCATTAAATAGATATGAGCTTTTGAAGTTATAGGTCATAAAAACTCAGAAAAATTCTAAGTGTTTTTTAACCTAGTTTTCTTCAAACTTTGGGCCTGTTTTTCACAATTTTTCCAAGAGATTTTGAAGAAACTCCAAACTAATGAATTGAAGTACATGTTAAGGGCTTTCCAAATTGTGCTCAACCTTCTCCAAATTCATTTTGAGCTAGGAGTTATGATGATTCAAAGTTGGGCTCATGAAGAGAAATTTTAGGTCATGCCCAAATTGGAATTTTTGCAAACTTTGTACCAATGCCTATACCAATTGATTCATCCTCGTCCATGATATATCAGAAGGGATTTGGAGGAATCAAATGCACTATTTCATCATTTTTGGCCAAGTTGCAAGAATTCAATGCCATGTGATTAAGTAATCATTACAAAATTGGAATCTTGATGAATCACCAAAGAATCTTCTCCTAAGCCAATTAGAGTTCAATTCTGCAACAGAATTGTCCCCTAAAATCACACAAAATCGATGGCTAGGGGATTGATCAAATGGAATCAAAATTGCCATCATTGCATTTTGGATATTTTTGAAATTCCTTCATAACCAAGAAACCAAGTTAACCTCATTAAGCAAGCTTACTATCTCCAATTGCTCTGAGCCTTTTGCCTATAAATACAAATTCATACTTCAGTATCAAACCACACCAAAGCAACAGAAATCTTGCTTTCTCTCTTCTCTTCTCATACTTAGGTTTTTCAAAGGTTCTTTGGCAAGAAGACTCGGATTCTTCAAACCAAAGCTCTTCCTTTGAAACTAAGTATTCAAACACATCAAGGGAGGTATTTAGAGGTGATCCAAACGTCTGGAACACTTTTGTACGTGGATAATCATCATCTTCACCTCTCACTTGGAGCTACATCAGTTGGGGTCGAGCAAGAGGTTCTGGGGAGTCTCAACTCAAGCTAAGCATCTCAACACTTTCATGAGAGACCACTGAAGCTATCTGGAACACTGCAACAACTCTGTAGCACACTTTGATCAGAGCTTAACCTCCATTTTTAAGGTAAGTTTCATGAACTTCAAACTCTATAATTCACGCATGATAAATTAAAAATGAAGTTACCAGTTGGTTTCTGCACCTTTAGGGATCATTAACCCTCGATCAATTGCATCATATAATACATATACATCATTTCATTTTAAATTCCAGTTTTAGGGTTCTTAGTGTCCATGCTTGTGAATTTTAAGTTACACTCAGAATAAATGAAATTAAAGGACACCATCATGATCCTTGTCCAAAAACGAGCAAAATCCATCTTTACATCTTTGGATTTGGTTGAGAATTGAGGGAGATAGGATTTCCAGAAATTGAAATCGTGAGGTTGAAGATGAAGATGCTTTGCGCGCGTTTTTTTTGAATTCCAGAGGCAAGTTTAAAATATAATCATATGGAAGCGTGTTTTGAACGACTAAATTGTTCAGCTCACTTGGTTACATGCGTTTCTCACTCTCTCTTGCCCAAGGTCTGGGGTTCAAACCCCCTCTCGGACCTTTTGTTTTGCTTGTTTTATTTTTAGTTCATTTATGTACTTGTTTTCAAATAAAATAAACTGAAGGCGTTTGTCTAACAAGCTGCGCGCGTGGTCCATATGGTAAGAGTTTTGGGTGGTGACTGAGAGGGCGTGAGTTCAAGCCCTTTAGGAGACAAAACCTTATTTTTTATCACTTTTCCATTTCAATTTCTTCACAACTTCAACTAATTAATTCATCTATCAAATTAAATCATTTTCCTTTGATTTTTCACACACTTCTCATTTAATATGTCTATTTTGAGAATATCCAAAAAAATCACAAAAAAAATATATTATTTTGATATATTTTAATTAGGTTTAAAATCATATGTTTTAAGTATGCTTTAATACTTTAAAATATAGTTTTCACTTATTCTTCAAAGCCTAACCTCTTGTAAATATTTTGTGATAAAACCTTAAGCATTTAGGTCTTAATAAGATATAGATTTTGTCTTTACCCTAATTAAATTGACTTTTGTCAAAAAAAAACTGAAGTTCGTTTTCAAACTTCGATCAAATAAAACGACCAAGGTTTTCATTCAATAAAACCTTATGTCCAACAAATCATTTCCAACTATTTTCATAAACAGTAAATAAATCCATGGGTCTCTAATAGAGTGTAAGACTCAACACCTTTTTCTTTTCTTAGTTTGTTTTTAAAAACTATATTTACAAAATCTTTTTTCTGTTTTCAAAACATTCTTCTGGTATTTGAAGGGCATTATTCCCGGTGAAACTCTTTAGATACCTATGTGACCTAAGGTCCATCTTCACTTCTTCTGTTTTCAAAAATCTTTAACTGTTTATAATAAATATTCAACTGTTATCAATAAACAAAAAAGTTATTGGTAAGGCTTTGTACATACATCTTCAAAGGCCTCCACTCCATCCAGGTTAGGCTTTATGGCTTTCAATTTACAATTTTCATTTAAATTACTGTCAAATATAAACTGTATATATATTGTTTAGAACTACGTCTGAGTGTAAACCTTAGGACAGTTAAGCTATATATATATTACATGACTATGGCCTAGGATTGAGAATGTCTTCCCAGTGAAGGCTCTTTCCTAATTAGAGATCTTTAGTTCAAACCCTCAAGATGAATTATTCCCGGTGAAACATCTTGAAAAAGCCTTAGAATCCAAATAGGATACATCCACCCAAGAGGAATTATTTTTGGTGAAACCTCTTACCCTTTTGCTTAGATCCAAAATAAGTTCAAAACCACATAGCTTTCTCTTGTGCTATAACAAGGACCCTCGATGACCCTCGACTAGCCTCCTCTTGGGCTTTGTACAAGGACCCACAGGCTTCTTAAAAGCATTCCCAGCTTACTCTTGAGCTTGTATACAAGGACCCATCAGGTTTCTTATAAACATAAGAACAGGTCTTTAGTCACCTTTTAGCCTACCCTGGCGAGTTTCTTCTACTCTTCAAACCAGACTTTAAACAAGCTAAGAATATCTCAATCTCAGTATTGAGTACACCTTTTGGAATGAGAGACATGGACAGTCTCTGTCACCTTTATCTCCAATAATTTTCCTCCTTAGCAGAGTCTAGATTCCATATCTGTCTATCCTCAGTCAGTGTCAGCCTTAATCTTGGGCTTTAAACAAGAAGTCTCAAATATTTAATCATTCTGCCATCATCTAAATTCCCTGGAAAGGGTCAGCCTCCACTCAGTCCTTCATTTTTAACAAAATTCCCTGGAAAGGGTTAGCCTCCAAAAATTAAACTTTCAAAAGATAAAACTCTCCAGCAGAGTAAAATCCCTGGAAAGGGTTAGCCTCCAAAATCAGTCCTCTAAAGTCATAATTCCCTGGAAAGGGTTAGCTTCCAAAATTCAGCTTTTAAAAGACAAAATCCCCAATAGAGTCCATCTTCAAACCTGGGTCTTTCATTCATCAATTCCTGTTCAACAAAAGCACAATCCTCAGTAGGGTCAACTTTTAGGATAATCCTCAACAGAGTCAAAATATCCCTTTAGAGTCAAAACCTTACTCATAGGTATACCCTTATTCAGAGTCAGCCACAACCTTGGGCTTTGTACAAGGCAGATAATAAAGTCTCCCCGGTAAGTCCTTCACCTTCAAGTAGCCACAACCTTGGGCTTTGTACAAGGCAGATAAACCACATTCCCTGTGTCAAAAGATTCCTAACCTTTAGGATCTTTTCCCCATAAGAGTCATCCATACTCAGTTTTCTTAAGAGTCATCCACAACCTTGGGTTTCATACAAGGCAGAAAATAATATATTTCCCAATTAAGAGTTAGCCACAATTCTGGGCTTTGTAAAGAACACCAAATAAAATCCATCAGATAAACACTCTCCAACTAGAGTCAGCCTCAATTCTGGGCTTTGTACAGAACACCAAAACCTTTTAGTTTAAGTTAATCCCCAGTGGAGTCATCTCCCAGAGTCAATAAAAATCAATCAAAAAGCCTCAAGCTTGGACCTCATACAAGCCAGTTAAAGTCAAATCTTTTATACAGTAGATAGATATAGTTTATCCTTATAGAGAGATATTTCTCCTATCTCACCACATTCAATAATCATTACATTTTAATTTTAATCATTCTCTCATTTAGGATTTTGAAAGACATGCTCTGGCAAGTTAACCCTGGCATGTGTAACTTTCCCTAATTTGGTTGAGTATCATTATTTCATTCAAGACGCAGTTGACTGGTATACTTGCACATACGCAAGTAAGGTCCCCCTCTTTAGGGGTGGGAATAGGCCAGGCCGACCTACAGGGGCCTATAGCCTAGCCTACTTAAGGCCAGGCCAGGCCTATTTGATAAAAAGGCTAGGCTTGGGCTTTTTTAAAAGCCTATTTAATAAAATAGGCCAGGCCTAGGCTATTAAAAAAGCCTATAAAGCCTTGTAGGCCGGCCTATATTTTCATATATATTAAAATTAGTTTAAATAGGTTAGCCTATATATGCATATATATATATATATTAGAAAAAATGTTAAATAGATTGGTCTATATATGCATATATATTAGAAAAAAATGCTAAATAGGTCGGTCTAAATGTTCATATATATGCGACCTATAAGGCTTCTTAAGTAATATGAATTAATTGAAAACATTAATAAAAAAGAGGCTTTTAAATAGGCTTTCAGGCCTGGTCAGGCTTTTAAAAAGGCCAGGCCAGGCTGAAAAAACGAGCCTATAGTAGGCCATAGGTCAGGCTCAGGCCTTGTAAGTTTATCATAGGCCAGGCTCAGGCCTTATAAAGCCTAGCCTAGCCTAGCCTATTCCCACCCCTACCCCTCTTGAATGAAATGAATTCAGCTTTTCTGTCACTCTTTTAATGTTTGTGGTAGAATTGTAGAAATACCTCTCTGTAAAGATGATTTCATGTCTCTTTACTGTAAACAGAGATTTAATTCCAGCTTCAACCTTGAGCTTTAAGCAAGGCACCAAAAATAATTATTTTCCCTAATTAGTTCCCCGAACTACAAAAAGCTCTAACTTCCATTAGGGATATGTAGGCATGAGGTTCACAAGGAATCTCAGCGAGCTAATAAAAAACCAAAAATAGTCAGTCTGTCTGTCTTTCTTTTCATTCAATTCAATTTTCCCTCCTAACACAAAGGAGAAACTTTCCCAATCAATTAGCAACAAACACAAACACATAGACACAGAGAAGGTTCCCGTAGAGTACTATGGATATGTAGGGTGCTTAAAACCTTCCCTATGTATAACCGACCTCCCGGACTCCAAAATTTCTAGTCTAGGTGAATCCCCATACTTAGCAAACTCTTAGGGTTTATTTGAGATCTTTTTCCCCTTCCTCTTTCGTAGGATAATTAAAAAGTTCGTGTGTTATCGTAGGAAGAACTGAAATAAAATTCATCCGACCACGGGCGCATTCTCCTTCCAAATTTTGCGTGAAGGGTCTAGCGTGTCGTCCTCCCAAGTGAAACGGGGAGGTAAAAAAATGACACCACAGTGTCAGTATAATGTAGACCACACAAAGTAATTCAATGGATAGTAGAATTAAATTGATTGACACGTTTTAGATTAGAGAATCTGAAACATGAAAAATCTCCCTAGCATGGGTTCAAATTATAGAATCGGAATA
Organism: Vicia villosa; assembly: GCF_029867415.1. NCBI lineage: Eukaryota > Viridiplantae > Streptophyta > Magnoliopsida > Fabales > Fabaceae > Vicia > Vicia villosa. Next base: position 101,419,713 of record NC_081185.1, on the reverse strand, counting down.
TAGTGGAATTTGTTGTTGAGACACCACATGCATATGAGTGTGCCTTCGTTTTTGTGTTATTTTTCTCATGATTTGTTTATGTGAGGAGCTTTTCTATTTGGAAGAGCCAATGCCACATGCCAAAAATTATAAAGCATTTCAAGCTTAGTGTGGTTGTTATGTGTGAAACTCATACAAAATTTGATCATTCTAAGGAGTTTTAGGGGAAGGAAGGTTATATGGTTGTTTATGAAATAGAGGTTGACGGACACTCAGGTGGTCTATATGTCTTAAATAATGACTCTATATCATATTCATTTTAGGTGATTCAGAGTGTAGTTCAATGTATTACTTTTAAAATGACTTAGGGTAATATGTATTGGGTTTGTTTAAGAGTTCATGTGATCCCCAAACCTTGGGTAAGAGAAAACTTATAGGTCTATCGCAACTTAATGACTCGTATTTTTTATTTGTGGGTGTTATTGGGTGACTAAAATAATATTTTAATTCCCTTCGAACAAGGAGGATACAAATTTTCCCGACCTAAGAAAAATAAGCTTTTTTAACATGATAGCCAAATATAACTTGATGTATTTAGATTTCCTGGGTAGAAAATTCACCTGGTAACCTCAATGTAGTATCATGGAGATTGGGTTGAGGGCTTTATAGTGCACTAACAATGATACTTTGTTTTTTGAGGCTTTGAGGTGTTTTAAAAGTTTGTTTTATACTAAGTATCGTCTCATTTCCCCTCATGTAGCCTATAACACCTCTCTTTGAATATTTACCAGAAGAACACTTTCTTTGCCACAATTATAAAACAAGAAGTCTATCAAGCTCATGAGTATTAAATATGTTATATGATGGAACAAATATTGTTGGTAAGGCAGAGGACTTGATCCAAGGAATGGTGCACTAGACTTTTGGTATGATGGCGTGGGGTGTATGAGAAGTATGATAAGTTAGTGAAAGTATGAGAAGTGATAAAAAGGGGAAATTAATTTGAAATACCTAGATATGGTGCACCTCCTCTCTTATATAGTAAGAGAGGTTGGAATTGCATGCATGGGATATGCGTGTGCTGCACGGTGGACCGTATTATTAATTTGGATGATGTATGATGTGCAAGAGTTTAGAATGTCCTACCCCTAGTGATAGTGAAAGATCACCTTCTCCATGTGTATGCATCCTCAGCATTTTCCTATGGGATTTTCGCATTAGGTCTTCTGGGAGGTCCAAAATAGTTTCCTCCCAAGCCCTTGTCGCTGCTCTACAAGGTTAGGGTTTTTGCTAGGTATGCTCCTAGACCAACTATCACTAGAAGAAAACGAAGAGTCCTGATGGGGCGCCACTAACATTGGGAATATGCGGCATGATCCATTGACACCGGGTGTAAGTCTTTTAGACTTATACCAAATCTCAACAGTTAATAGCATTCGATCAAACGGTCTTATAAATGACTTATTTTTTAGGAGAAATAATAGACTATATATATATATATATATATTATTTTATTTAATATGACTATTTGATCAATTCTTTTAATGATTGAGATTTAGTGTAAGTCTTTTAGACTTACACCTGGTGTCAGCGGATCCTGCCTATATATATAGGTAAGTTATATGAGAATGAATTTGAACCATTAGATTTTAAAATAAATGGTGGAGATTATGTGTCATTCTTTTTTTCTCTCTCCTCCATTATAAAAATAAATGATGGAGGAGAGAGAAAAAGAATGACATATGACCTTCATCATTTATTTTAAAATTTAATGATTCAGATTCATTCTCACATTCTCATATAACTTACTCATTCTCACTAGATATGCCCTATAGCAATGATCAAATTGAACAAATAAGTTACACCAACAATTACACTCTTTATTAACCCTTGATTTTGTTTTGATCTAATGGTTATTATTGCTCTTTTCATGCTCATATCATATTTATTAAAATAATTCTATCTTATCATATTTACATGGGGACGACTCAAGTAAGAACACTTGGTTATTATGAGAAATGAGAACAATGAATCACGACCATTAAATTTTGATTTGTTGATTTTAATGAACTGGATTGGTTTCTCTTTCTATGTTGATTTAAAATAAATATTAAGAATCATAGAAATAGAAACCAATCCAGTCCATTAAAATAAACAAATTAAAATTTAATGGTCGTGATTCATTGTTCTAATTTCTCATAATAATTAAGTGTTCTCACTTGAGTCGCCCCTATATATATATATATCATCGCCATCCAACTGAATATCGTCCTTATCCAACTCAATATCATCCTCATTCAGCTCCACATGATCATCCTCACGTGCATGTATATGTGTGGTAGGTGACGTGCTCGATCCCCTAGTCTGCTAGAAGGATGGGGGCACTTGGGTGGGATGTGGGGTGCAGAATCCTTTAGTCTGCTGGAAGGATGAGGGCACCTGTGTGCAATGTGGGGTGCGGGATCCCCCACTCTGTTGGAAGGATGAGGGCACATGTGTGGTAGGTGGAAAGCTAGACCCCCCATACAACATGAAGGATGAAGGCACATGTGTGGGAAAGCTAGGTGGAAAACTAGGTCCCACACTATGTATGTATGGATAGCTAGGTCCCCCATATTGGCTAATAAAATATGGTATCCCTGATGGGAACCTAGGATACTCATGAGAGGAGAGTAATGGCATAAGAGGTTGAGTACTGGCCATGGACATATGATCTACCTGACTCTGCGGGGGAGGACACAATTTCGACTAAGGTGACTGACATACTACTATCCTCAAGTGTTGGGTCTTCTTACCATTACCACTACCCTTACCCTTATCAGATCAGGTGGCATTTTACCTATTTATAGAGAATACACAATAAATATATATTCATCAACACAAATAATAAATTTAAACAACACATTCTCATCAATATATATATATATATATATATATTCATTAACACATTCAACACTTGGTTCATTAAGTAAAATTATAAAATCATTATTCATTAACACATTCAATATACATTCATTATTCTAAATCTTCATGCTTATCATCCATATCATTATCATCATCTGATGTGATATTATCCTTGGATATAAATTTTTCATGCTCTTCGTCCACTTTATCTTCAACCAACAAAATAAACGCATAAACTTGATTCCCTTCAACCATTGTATTAGACAAAGTTGTAATTCTTTCAAATGCAATCATATCATTAATTTGCTCAACTTCATCAACTTGGTAATCAAGATCTTCTACTAGATCGCCAGTTTCAATATGACCCAATAGTTTTGTTTTGATTGCAACATAACACCCTTGTTTACGTGGCACAAAATGAAGGATAAGGAACATAATAAACTTGCCTAACAATATGTGACATTATGAAAGGGTCATACTCTTTGTACCTTTGGTCCATTTGAATCTCAACAGTACCGTATGTCTTATCTATTTTTGTTCCTCTAGTTGGATCATACCGTTCACAATAAAATAAGAAAACTTTATTTTCAGAGTCCAAATATTTGTATACCAACTCGTAGATATGTTACAAAAATCCATAGAAGTCATCTTCACCACCATATGTAACTCCATTTACAAATACACCACTATTTTTGGTTTTTCCTTTCAGTCCATGTTTTAGTGTGAAATTTATATCTATTCATGAAGTATGTGTGCCATTCATTTGCGCTTTGAATAGAGCCTTCAGACAAGTATCTCAAATGGATTATTTCTTGATTCGGTGCAATAATGCATGAGAATTTCTCCTTGAACCAAGTTGGAAATTGAGCATGTATGTCACCGGATGTTGCTTGTACACCGGTACTATGAAAATAGGAGGTTTTAAGTTTCCTAAAAAGAAACACACTATAAGTTTCAAGGTAATAAGTTTTATATTCAGACTGTAAATAAAATTAAATAGTTGGGGTATACTTACTCAAGATATGGTTTAACTTCAATGCAGTTGATCAAGACATGAACATGTGCGGATTACATTTCTTTTTGGGTCAACCAATGCACACCCTTCTTTCCAGAGGGACGACCTGGAAGCCCGAAGACTAATAAGGTGAATTGACTTCTTTCATTAACATTTTTCAGGATTCCTTATGATTCTTGGAGTTAACATCAAGTGATTGAAATAGTGACTGCAAAAATGTGATGTTTCCTGATGCAAGTAATGTGCACATATTGATCCTTCAACTCTAGCTTTATTTTTCACTGATCGCTTTGAATCACCCATGAACCTTTCAAATGGATACATCCACCTATATTGAACAGGGCCGCCAAGATAAGCTTCATATGCAAGATGCACAGGTAGATGCTCCATGGAGTAAAAAAACAAGACATAAATACTTGTTCCAACTTACAGGGAATGACTGGAATATTTCGGTCCAACTGAATGATGTCATCCACTCTTAAAGTTGACACATAAATATCTCTAAAAAATTGACTAATTTCAGTTAGTGGATTAAGCACATGTTTGGGTAGTGAACCGTGAAGGAAAATCGTGATATAATACGCAGCAGAAATTAAAATTTTCCTTTAGTGATCCTTACGAATGGGCATGATCAGTGATAGAAACGGGTACCTCTTGTGGTGATTGAAACCTTTGATTCCGAATCAAAGGTGTGATCGCAAGCGTTGATGAAGAACAACGTCTCTACTCAGTCCACACAAACAGATCCCTTCATTCTCAGTGATAGCTGATATGAATGAAGGCTTTTTGAGTGAGAGAGAAGAAAATACGCCTAGGATTTCTCATAGCGAATTTTCATTAATTCTAATCTACAACACAAGGGTTCTATTTATAGAACCACTTGTGTGGGCTACAAGCTAAAAGCCCAATTAAGACTGCAAGTTAAAATCCCAATTAAGCCACGTATCACTTAAGCACGTGGTACCTTACCACATTCTGAATTCACTTAAGTGCACCGTACTTTACGGTGTTCCTTATTTACTCTGTCTCTCATCAACCTGTCCTTATGTGTGTGGCCCTGTAGGTTTTCACGACATTGACAATTATATTAAATCATACATTTAATATAATAAACAGTGAGCAGTATCTAGAAACACATCACTACTATCCAAGTCACAAAAATGTCATGTGATCTGACAAAAAACTTTCCATGATAATGCTTGTGTGTACAATTACCCTTTTTTCCTTATGTCTATATTGAACACAAGCCATAGGCCATGTCACCCTTGTCCAGTTCAATATTGGGCTCTTAGACATTTATCCTATTATGCAGGATGGGCAAATTCCATCTAGGTCACTTATGTCCCTCAACATGCTTTGTGAAGTACCAATAAACTATCTTTATGGTCATCTAGTTATGGACAACGTTTGATCAACAATAAAGCACTTGACTCTACATCTAGGATCCATAGTGGTTTCAGGTCGAAGGGTGGTATATGAAGAAACGAAAAACACAATAAGGGGGGTTAGATTGGGTTTTTAAATAAATTAAAAACTTATGACACGTTTGGTTATCCTGGTTCGTTTGAACTCAAACTACTCCAGTCCACCCTGTTAAGGTGATTTCGCCTCTCTCTTATGAGGTCTTAATCCACAAATCAAATCTTTGATTACACAATCACTTAAACAACTGTTTAAGTCTTCTCAAGAAAAACCACAATCTAGTTTTCTCAAGGTAACAAAAATTATAACTTATAACTTAAGTGTGTTAACTAATTGCTTTTAAAAAGCTTTATCACAATTGTGATGTGTACACAATATTTAGCGCAATATACAGATAAGAATAAGAAAATGACAATGAAAAATTGAGAGCTCTTTTAATTGTTGCGTGCGTGTGTAGATATCATTTTCTTCAACGATGTCCTCTTATATATGGAGAGCTTTTTGATCCGTTGAGTGACATGTTTTCTTGTTTTGGAATGATGATGAAATATTGATTAGTGCTATTTCCAAAAATGAAGATTCTGTCTACCGTAATTATGTTACAACCGTTACTGATTGATTTTGCATTGAAGATTGTAACGTTGTTGATCTTCTGATCATCAGAGTATTTGTTGCAACTATTGCTTGTTGGTGCTTGAAGCGTTTTCGGTACCAGAGTTTAAGAACTCCTCGTTTGTCTTCAGAACTTCTTATTCCTGTAAACTTCTCTCAATGCAGCCTTCTGCTTCTGAGAGATCACTGTCTAGAACTTCTTATTCTTGTAAACTTCTCTCAATGCAGCCTTCTGCTTCTGAGAAATCACTTTAAGATGCTTTAGAACTTCTTCAAGCTAAACCATACGATTTGAGTGCATATTTGTTCTTATTGAAAATTAAGTGTTTGTTATCATCAAAACTCTTTCAAAGATGTAGAACAAAACTATGTTCTAACAATCTCCCCCTTTTTGATGATGAAAAAAACTCATATATTTTGAATAAACAATAAGAACATAATTTAAGTATAGTCTCCCCCTGAGTTTGATACTTGATAAGTGCCAAAATGTCGATATTTTGAGTATATATTTGTGGCACTTATCGATTCTATTCTTATGATTTTTGTAATAAAATCATAACTTTTGTGTAAATATGTGCATACTTGTGTTTTTGATTCATTTTTATACCAATTAATAGTCTTCCATTCATTTTATAGGTATTCATGCATCTTTGGAGCATTGAGTAATAAAGACCAAAGGCTAAGCTTCAAGAATGCAAATTCTACCAATTCATCAAAGAACAAGGCTCAAAATAAGGATGATAAAGATTATCATTTTGGTTTCCATTCATTCATTATTGGATAGAGCATTGAATAAGCTTTCCAACGCTTCGAACCGGGCGCAATTCGGAGTTACAGTTCTCAACTTATGGTGAAAACAAGATTTCACTTTTGCTGTCAGTCCGCTGAGCGGAGGGGGTCCGCTGAGCAGAGCTCCAGCGGAGCAAATCAGAGTCTGAATGCAATTTTGAGTCCGCTGAGCGGAGGGGGTCCGCTAAGCGGACCTGCTAAGACAGCAGCTCGTTAAAAGGGGCAAAAATCACATTTTTAGGTTATGGGTTGGGTATTTTTGAGTCCCAACTCCATCATTTTCATTCTTAGATCAAAATTAGCTTAGAAAACAACTTCGGAGGTTGCATAAGGATGATCGAGGGTGGATTGAGCATCGAACGGAGCTGATAAACCGGGAGATTTTCGGTTCATTTCTCTTCTTCTTTGTGTATTTCTCTTTGGTTGAGTTTTGTTTGTATATTTACTTGAATCTTATGTATATTTACCAATTATAATGTTATATTTAACTTGCTTTACAAATCTGTGTTGATGTTATCCTGAATTTTTGCTCTATGCTGGGGATTTGGGTTGCTTTAGAGATAAACTTCTTGAATTCTTATCTAGGATGATAATCTGTTGGTTCTGAACTCTAGAGATAGATTTAGAGCTAGCATTCACTGTTTGTACCTGTTCTTAATGCTTTCGTGTTTGAGCGGCGCGTGAGAGATCGCCGACGCGAGAATACGGATGTTCTCGCGACTTCGCGTTAGAGATAACCTTAGTTGTGAGATGATCTCGTTTGTGCTCCAGAGATGGACGCTTATGTGAGAGATACGTGATGACATAGATGAGTATCGTAGGTTGAGTATAACGGGTTGGTAAGTGTATGTTTGTGAAGAGTGAATATATTTACATTCCTGATAAGTTATTTCTCTTCTAAGAATGTGTTTATTCTTTTCCTGTCTATATCTTTGTTTACTTTTTGCTCATTCAATCCAAAGTTCGAAACCGTAGAAACTGTTGAATGACATCTCTCCATCTCTGAGGACGATAATTCCCGGATCAATATTTCCAAATCTTTTTTTTTGTTGCTTGCCCTATACTGCATTCAACAAAATGGCGTCATTGCCGGGGATGGTTGTGGATTGCATCGCAATAGTTTCCATGGTTTTGAACTTTGTATATAACGTATATATTGTATAGTTTCACGTGTATATATTTACTTGTACATGTTTACTTGTTTATGTTCACCATATAGTTACTTGTATATGTTTGCATACAAGTATACTTTGTTGGTGAATGTTGGTGAAACACGTTGAGATCGGACCAGTTTGTTATTCAAAATCTTCACTTTTCAACTTGTGAATTCAACATTCACCAATTTTCTCTTTTTTGTATGATAATAGTTATATGTGTTCCATATTTGTATACATGTGTTTGTTCATGTACATATTTGTATATGTGTGTTTTCTTTTATGTTTGTATAATTGTTGTATATATTTGTACCTGTAACGTTTGTTGAGTGGTTGGTTAGGAACTTTCTTTAGGTTTGCACGGTGAGACGTCACCATGGCATGATGGAAGGAAGCTACTTTCCAAACACCGAAACAATAAAGGTGTCGAGCTAACGACGTAAAACAAGCGCTTGTTGGGAGGCACCCCAACGGTTGTAAAGTTTTGTTTATTTTTATGTTTAAGAGGAATTTAGGTGAAGTGGTGTGTGATTGGAACTGCTGGTGCAATTCTGATTTTTCTGAGTTCTGATGTGCCCGCTAAGCGAGATCAGCTCCGCTAAGCGAGCATAGCAGAATTTTGTTTTTCTGCTCTGTACCAGTGGGGTTCCCATTCCACCTGGTTCACTCTTTTTCCCACTTTCACCAAGGCTAATTAGTAATATATATTAGTTTTGTTTTTCTAATTCTTTTGTTGGTTGTTTGGATTCAAATTTTGTTCGGTGATTCGAAGATTTTTGAGGATATTTTCCAAAGCTTGAGTGTTTCAACTTGCGGATGTATGGTAGGATATTGTTTTTGAAGTTGTATCATTCAAGGTACTCATTTATTGCTTTCTATAACATAACATGTTTAGGAAATTTTTCATTTGTACAATTACCATATCATTCATTCTTTTGCATTACTTGCTTGTTGATTGAATCACTTTAGTTCCCAAACCATAAATGTGAGGAAGCTTTCCATTGTTCACATATGCTGGAGGCCACAATCTTTGTTTTAACTGGATTTTATTATGCTTAATCATTTGTTTATGTTGATTTTATGAAAGCATGAAAAGGATCAAGGCATTTTGTTTCATTTTGAGCACAACCACTATAACTAAATAGTCAATTCACCTTGAGAGTGTGTGATCATTTGTTAACCCTTTTGAGCCTTTTTGTCAATGTCCATGTTGTTTTTCCTAAATACTTATTTTTGAGTGTTTAGTTCTCATTTTTGCATGGATGATTGATTCTTTGTTTTCTTAAACCCTTAACCATGATTTTTGGTATGAATTTTTACCTTGCCTTAGAAGTAGGGAGTATTCACATGATGATGTGGTTGAATTCAAGTTGGGGAGAGAAATGGTTGCTATTTATGTGGTTGTTGCTATGAGGTTGAAAAGAAAGAAAAAGAAAAAAGTGAAAAGAAAAGAAAAGAAAAAGAAAGAAAGAAAAGTGAAAAAGTTTTGAAAAACAAAAAGAAAAGAGAAGCGACTAATTGTGCTAATAAGTATTGTGATTGGTTTGAGAAACTTGTGGTTATGGAAGAAGTTTAATCGAGGTTTTGTTGTTTGAATCTTTGGTGGATTGATCACTCCCTTAGGTTTAGGCAAGTTTTTGTTTCGATTAGCCTTAGGACATATCCCTTGTTTATTAACCAAGCCACATTACAACCTTTAAAAGTCCTTGTGATTCTTGCTTTCATATCTTCAATGTGATTTTTGGATGAATGCATAATTTAATCTTTTGTTTGCAAGATTGTTGGATGAGTGTTAAAAGTCCGTCACCTTTGTGTGTTCTTCATCCATTGATGAAATTTTGCTAGGTGTGATTCATGATGTGAGCATGTATTGTGTTAGAATGTTTTGTATGCTTTTTGTGCTTAGGATTCGTTTCGTTCATATGTTGTCGTTGTAGGATAATGGTAAGTATTTACTTTGTTTATACGTTTTTGTATTAAGCTATACATTTGTTTTTGGTTTTCAAAACTTGTTGATTCATGATTCTTTGGTTTATTGCTTTTGATTCTTTGATTTTTTTGACATTGTTTGAGGACAAACAAAGTTTCAAGTTGGGGAGAGTTTGATAAGTGCCAAAATATCGATATTTTGAGTATATATTTGTGGCACTTATCGATTCTATTCTTATGATTTTTGTAATAAAATCATAACTTTTGTGTAAATATGTGCATACTTGTGTTTTTGATTCATTTTTATACCAATTAATAGTTTTCCATTCATTTTATAGGTATTCATGCATCTTTGGAGCATTGAGTAATAAAGACCAAAGGCTAAGCTTCAAGAATGCAAATTCTACCAATTCATCAAAGAACAAGGCTCAAAATAAGGATGATAAAAATCATCATTTTGGTTTCCATTCATTCGTTATTGGATAGAGCATTGAATAAGCTTTCCAACGCTTCGAACCGGGCGCAATTCGGAGTTACGGTTCTCAACTTATGGCGAACACAAGATTTCACTTTTGCTGTCAGTCCGCTGAGCGGAGCTACAGCGGAGCAAATCAGAGTCTGGATGCAATTTTGAGTCCGCTGAGCGGAGGGGTCCGCTAAGCGGACCTGCTAAGACAACAGCTCGTTAAAAGGGGCAAAAATCACATTTTTAGGTTATGGGTTGGGTATTTTTGAGTCCCAACTCCATCATTTTCATTCTTAGATCAAAATTAGCTTAGAAAACAACTTCGGAGGTTGCATAAGGATGATCGGGGGTGGATTGAGCGTCGAACGGAGCTGACAAACCGGGAGATTTTCGATTCATTTCTCTTCTTCTTTGTGTATTTCTCTTTGGTTGGGTTTTGTTTGTATATTTACTTGAATCTTATGTATATTTACTGATTATAATGTTATATTTAACTTGCTTTACAAATCTGTGTTGATGTTATCCTGGATTTTTGCTCTATGCTGGGGATTTGGGTTGCTTTAGAGATAAACTTCTTGAATCCTTATCTAGGATGATAATCTATTGGTTCTGAACTCTAGAGATAGATTTAGAGCTAGCATTCACTGTTTGTATCTGTTCTTAATGCTTTCGTGTTTGAGTGGCGCGTGAGAGATCGCCGACGCGAGAATACGGATGTTCTCGCGACTTCGCGTTAGAGATAACCTTAGTTATGAGATGATCTCGTTTGTGCTCCAGAGATGGACGCTTATGTGAGAGATACGTGATGACATAGATGAGTATCGTAGGTTGAGTATAACGGGTTGGTAAGTGTATGTTTGTGAAGAGTGAATATATTTACATTCCTGATAAGTTATTTCTCTTCTAAGAATGTGTTTATTCTTTTCCTGTCTATATCTTTGTTTACTTTTTGCTCATTCAATCCAAAGTTCGAAACCGTAGAAACTGTTGAATGACATCTCTCCATCTCTGAGGACGATAATTCCCGGATCAATATTTCCAAATCTTTTTTTTTGTTGCTTGCCCTATACTGCATTCAACAATACTCATATAAAATTAATACTTCCCTAAATGAAGTCTTTATCTCTAACTAGAGATTCTGATATCTTTGCATGGAAGTTCTGATGGAGCTTTTAAGAATTCCTTCTAGTAGTTTTCCAATGTGACTCGAGCCTCAATGCATCAACTTAAACATTTCAGCCTTTCAGATTCTGAACACGTGTTCAGCCTTAGAAGGTGATTTGGAGTTTAGGGTTGACATCTTTTGATATAGTGAACTACATGTTATATCTTTTGAGCATCTTCCAGATCTTCTAGAGAAATTCTGAAACAATTTTCCTTCTGACTTAAGAAGAACAATTGATCAGATGTTTACAAAAAGGCAACCAAAATTCTTAGGAGTAATCATATAAGAATTACATTTTCATTTTGGACATTATTTCATACTAATATTCTTTATAATGAAGTTAAACCTATCTTCAGCAAGGGGTTTTGTAAAGATGTCAGCCCATTGATGGTCTGTATCAATAAATTTTAAAGATAGAACCCCCTTCTGAGTATAGTCCTTAATGAAATGATGTTTTATTTCTATATGTTTAGCCCTAGAATGTAAAATTGGATTCTTAGAAATACAGGTGGCAGAAGTATTATCGCAGAGTATAGGAATGTTACTCTCATATATGTTAAAGTCTTCAAGTTGATTCTTCATCCAGATCATCCTGCTGCAACAATGCATTCGGCTTCAGCAGTTGATAGCCCAACAGTGGATTGTCTTTTACTGGACCATGGGATTAAGTTATCTTCCAGAACTAGCAGCTTCCAGAAGTACTTTTTCTTTCTACTCTATCTCCACCAAAGTCAGCATTGCAGTAACCTACTAATTTATATTCTCTGGATTTACTATAACAAAGACCAAGATTAGTAGTACCTTTCAAAAACTTGAAAATTTGCTTAACTGCTGTTAAGTGAGATTCTCGAGGATCTGATAGAAATCTGGCACATAGACAGACACTTTATAAAATATCAGGTCTTGACGCAGTTAAGTATAAGAGAGAGCCAATCATACCTTTGTAGAACTTCTGTTCTACTTTCTTACTTCTTCCTTTTCCAGAATGCATGTCGGATGCATAGGGGTTTTGGCTGGCTTACTTTCTGACATATCAAATTTCATCAGAAATTCTTTAACATACTTGTTTTGATGTATATAAGTACCTTCTGGAGTTTGATTGAATTGGATACCTAGAAAGAACTTGAGTTCACCTATCATGCTCATCTCAAATTATGTCTGCATATTCTTAGCAAATTCTTTGCCCAAAGAGGAATATTCTTACTCCAAGAGTAAGTTATCAAGACTTACTGCACATCTTGACCATTAATTTTACTTAATCTAATGGTTAAAAATAATAAGTAATCAAATATGGAGAGAAAAAACTAATACTCATTAATTTTAATCATTAGATTGAGAAGAATTAATGGTCAAGATGTGGAGTAAGTCTTTATAACTTACTCTTGGAGTAAAAATATTCCCCTCTCTCTCTCTCTCTCTCTCTATATATATATATATATATATATATATATATATATATATATATATATATATATATATATATATATATTTCGTTTTAAATAAATATATAGCATTAATTTTTATTTTTTGTTACAAAAATTACAATATTAACCTAATAACAAATTTTACCAAAAAAACATAATATTTAAAAACCAACCAACAATCCAATTAATACTTATATCAAATTTTAAAAACAATTAAAATTGCAAAAAAATACCTCTTCTTCCATTTTTTTCCAAACCTCTTAAATATTTTGAAGGAAATTTTTTTTAACATCGATTGAATTCACAAAATAGTATAAACGTTAAACAAAATTATAACATTAAATTGAAGTAAAATTAGGGAAGAATATTACCTTTAGAAATTAGAACTGAATTTGAAATTGAGATATGAGTGAAAGATAGTTGGAAGTGTGTGTGGAGTGTTAGGAAACAGAGAGGAGATGAGTGAAGAAGATAATGAAATAAGTTGATTGTTGTTTCAGGGAAGCGAAACGGCATTTATATAAACCAATCAGCGACATGAAAATCACATGACAACCTTGTCACGTGATTTTCACGTCGCAAATCCCAACGGTCATAACAATTAATTATTCCACTTGCGTCAGCCTGCACCTAGTCAATTCTATATTAGACCGTTTTTCCTTTTAAAATGTTGCGACGTGATATACACATCACAACATGAAATTTGAAATTGTCAAATTTCCCACCATGTGCACGTTACAGACTTTTGAATTTTATTTAATAGGTTGTGACGTTAGAATCATGTCGCAAATATGTTTTTAAAAAATAAACTTGGACACCCCATGTGCTAACGTTAGTTTTAATTTTTTAATAGTAAAAATCTGTAGTGACATGATTATCACGTCGCAACAACACTTTTTAACTACATATTAATCACGTTGTTAATCACGTCACAAAATCACGTTGTTAATCACGTGGCAACTATATACATATTCTAATTGACTTGCTATTTTTATTTACATCATTTTAGATTTAAATTAATGACATTGTCACTTCTTAATTAAACGCTTATTTGGTCCTCACATTCCACTCAAATCACACTATACTTTTCTTGGCCCAGCTATTGCTATAATTATTTATTCCTTGATCAGATTCTTAATCATGCAAATCAAACTTAGAAGCTAACAAAGCCACACAAATTATATTATGATGCAACTTGTGTTGAGTATTTCATGTGCGTATAATCTCAGTAATGATTCAAACCAGCAAAAGATCAAAACACTTTCTGCATGCCCAATCATATCTTCCCTTTTTTCAAAAGAATACAGCTTAAATTAACTCCTAATGAATAATTAGATAGAAACTAAATTTAATAGTAAAACACTTTGCTTTGTATTCAAGGGATATAGTTGGTACCCAATGAAAGTCCTTCCAACAAAACCAGCTACAAAACAAAGATTAACTCAATGGTTAGATCATCAACATAGGTCCCACACCTAAACAAATGGAAAGAGTTTGTTAAACAGAATCGATATGAAGTATTTAAGATCCATTTATCCAAGAGTTTTCTATTTTGTTATATTTTATCAAAAAAAAAAACTTTTTTTTACTAGACATCCAAGTTGGCATTTTGATCGTGACTTAACATTGGTGACTTTATAAGATAAACAAAAGTGAGATGATGATGATCTGGTTTGTTTATATTTTATAGAAGATGATAAATTAGTGTTTAATGTTTACTGATAAATGTCTGGGTTAAATTAAATTAGTTTAAATTCAATTTAATTTTAAAAAGTAATGAATGATGATGATGACAATGGTAGATTTAGATTTTACCGTGAAATAAAAGGGTAGAGGTGTTCATGGTGCCATTTTATCACTTTGGAGATAAAAAATTTCGATTTAAAAACAATTTATTTGTAGTTTGATTTGGTTTTGAATGATTTGGTTTCCAAATTATGGATTATATTTTTTATTAAGATTATAAATATTAATAAATAATAAATTTAATATAAAATATAAAATATAGTATATTCAAAATTAATATTATAAAATAAGAATGATTCGGTTATGGTTGAAGTAAATGAAATGATAAAAATATAGATTAAATTAAACTAATAAAAATATTAAAAATATAAGTATGATTGAATATTAAATTAACACAACATATCATAAAAATACAAATTAGTAAAAAATAAATAAGTATACAAACATATATATGGTTCGGTTCGGTTCGGTTTTGACCGATTTTGAAAAATTAATTCAACATTCGGTCCAAATCGAGCGGTTTTTACAAAATAATATTCAAACACATTCCTAGCCAATGTGAGACTTCCTCACACTACTCACACTTGTAATTCCTTTTCAACACTCCCTCTCAAGTGGGAGTCTATCCACAATGCTCTCCCTCAACTGAAAGCTCTTTTATTCACATACACTTGTACCACCGTTGGCCCCTTTCAACATGACACCTCTTACGGGTATTTCGATAAAAGTTAGTCGGTCCCTTCACTCGAAACCAAAGACTCGTGATACCATTTATCAGGGGAAATTCGAGGGGTCAAGACGAGAGAACATTTTACACTTTAGAAACTTTCTATTTTTTAAGCAACACACCTTTATGAGAGACACACCACATGTTCACCCAAAATCTTAAGGTGATAAATGTGTGGGTTCTCCCACTTCTAAATGCTCAATTCTCCATATTCCTAACTAATGTGAAACTTTTCCACACTACTCATACTTGTAATTCTATTTCAACAGGTTGGACCTCGAGTTAAAGCTTTATGGATAGAAAAAATTTAGTTTTGAGGGAAGACCTCACTAGTCAATTAGGTTCTCTGTCAATAAAATGAGGAATATTTTACACTAGGATATGATTAAAAAATGTCTTTAAATTTTTTATAAAATTAATTTTATTAGTGTTTGATGTGTTTTTTTAGAAACAAATACTGAAATTCTATTCTTCAGGGGACAGATGTCAAACACGATGCTCTGACAACAAGTATGACAAATTATACCAGAACCAACACAAATATAGTTGTATGAGTTGTGCAAGTTGATGGAGTTGAAAATCAGTATTTGATCCCCATAACATACCACAAATATCTCTATTTAACATTTCCATTTTCACCGCTAATATTAAACACCATCCACCAATCTCCAACTCTCCATTTTCACATTCTCTATGAACCTACCACCAAAAACACAGTTGTTTTTACACTAAAGCAACTTTCCAAAAATCATACATAAAATATTTTTTCAAATCAAAGCTCCAAGTCTCATACATTTTTTTAAAATCAAGGTTCATTTTTTTTTCCATTTTTTTATTTGAAATTGTTATAAATCGAACATGGAGAGGAGTCAAAATAATCTCAACTCTCCATTGAAGAGAGTAAAAGAAAAAGAAGAGAGCGTGGAAGATGAAGTTTTCTCATTGATTGAACAACAAAAAACAATTAGTATAACTTTTATATGGATCCAACAAAGGTGAAGTTAGTTAATGCCACATCATCATAGCTAACTAACTTTCTAACCAATCAAAGGTTAAAAGCTATAATGCATGCATATGTGTATTTAACATGCAGAGAAATAAACTTACACCCCTAATATGCTATATTATCATGATCCTCATTATTTATTAAGGAGAGGAGATAAGATCGTGGATGTGAAGGAATTATTAGAGATCATAATGGTGATTATAAGGGAAGCTTTTACAAACTCTTGGAGAGATGCAGTGCTATCCTTGCAATATTTTGGGGAGTTTATGAAAGTTTAAAACTCACTATAGCCTTGAGAGTTATGAGGGTTGAGGTGAATATTGACTCGAAGGAAGTGTTTACCGCTATTGAAGAAGAGACGACAGGAACCATTGAGTGTGTCGCTATCCTTTGTAGGATTAAGGAAATCATTGCTTTGCTCGAGATCATTGTTATTTCACATGCTTATAGATCCACAAACATGTGTGCGGATGCTCTTGCAAAATATAACTATATTGATAAGACTTTTATCGTTCATAAGAAAGCGTCAGTTTTTTTATGGCGGCGAATTTTCTAAAAATTAGTAATTTTTTTAAGATTTGATGTATTTTTTTTTCCGGACTTAGGTCCTCCTTCTTATAAAAAAACAACAAAGAGAAAAGAGGTTTCAATGATTTTTTTGTTTTTGTTTTTCATCTCTATTATATTGTGTTGGATAATTGTGTTTATTTATTTTATTTTAATGAATGGCCACGTGTCACATGGTTACTTGATGTTTCTTTTGGTTGGAAAAGATGTTTCTTACTCTTGTGTTGCTACTGAAAGTGGAAGGCGCTCCTTTTAAGAGTTGTTCTTAATTTAATTTTATTATTTTTAGTATTATTATTATTATTAATTTAATTTTATTATTTTTAGTATTATTATTATTATTATTATTATTATTATTATTATTATTATTATTATTATTATTATTATTATTATTATTATTATTATTATTATTATGTCATTGATTAATTAGGGTTTATTTGGTTATTGGGCCCAAGGTTTTGCTAACCCACTATTGTACCCCTGTTTTTGTATAGATAATCCGTTAACCATTAGTTAGCTAATTTATTTTAATTATTATCATTGGAATAGTTTATTACTTATCCTTTTAATATGGTTTTGTTTAGAATAATTAGGGCTTTAGATTAGCAATGTTGTTTGGGTTTGGGATTATGCCTATACTTTTGCTATTTCTCACCCAATTTCAATTCAGACCACTCTCTGAATTTAACAATTTAATTAGTCTTTATTTTCTTCAGGTTATTTCTTAATATACTTGAAAGAAATAAAAATACAAAAAATAGTTCTGTCTTTATTTATAAATCGTCGAAAAATACAATAAATATGCTTCCAATTTTTTTCTCTTTAAAACAATACTTATATATAAATCACTTTTTTTTGTCTTTATTCGCACCATTTTGTAAATAAATCACTTCTTTATTGTCGTGCATTTTATAAATTACG
Source organism: Vicia villosa (assembly GCF_029867415.1). Lineage (NCBI taxonomy): Eukaryota > Viridiplantae > Streptophyta > Magnoliopsida > Fabales > Fabaceae > Vicia > Vicia villosa. Next base: position 101,401,887 of record NC_081185.1, on the reverse strand, counting down.
ATTTTTGATGCGTCTCCCCAGAATAACTCTGGAAGAGAAGAAGACTAATCATATTCCTCACCATATTCTTAAGAGTTCAGTTTCGTTGTTCTGTAACTTCATTCATGTTGGGTTTTCCCAAAATTGTGTGCGCGAGACAAATCCACACTCATTGAGGAAAATCGCAAAGGGACCTGGAATTTGTTCCCCTAATCCATCATATCGACCATAGTACTCACCACCATGGTGAGATTTGACAACCTTTATTTTCTTTCCAAGTTGAAGTTCGACCTGAACTTTTAATGACTTGGACACGTCCAAAGACTTGTATTTATTATCAGTTAAATATAGGTAGCCATACCTCGAGTAATCATCTATGATCGTAATAAAATACTATTTCCATTCAAAGTACTTGTAGGGAAAGGACAACATGTATTGGTATTAATTAGTTCCAAGAAATATTTAGCTCTTTCGACATGAAAACTCCTTTTGTTTGTTTGCTTACCTTGGATACATTGAATTCAGACTTGCAAATCCTACATATCAAGGGACCCAAGAATACATTTTGACATAAGCTTTTGAATTCTATGTTTAGAGATAAGTCATAATCGCTTATGCCACAAGTGGCAGAATTTTCATTTAATTTTGGTTTTGTATCATGTGACTCTATTTGCATTATTTTTAGCAAAGATATCATTTTTAGCGAAGAATTCCTCCATAGTTTAAATGAACCGTTTGAAGCTTTCGATCTTAGCAATTGAACCCTTAATCATTTCAGATAAAGATATTTCAATCATCATGAGGCATATCTGGTTAGTTCAGTACCATTTTATATTTTTGTTTCATTTGGGTTCTCAACAGTGGCAGTGAAACGTTCTTCCTATAGGGATAAGTCTAAGTTCATGCATCCAAGAACAATCTCCGTGGATTCTTTCCGAGACTTAAAATTCATCATACTCGCCATAGGGATAAAGTTAAATAGAGCAATTAAATTTAAGAGCGGTAGCAGCGACAACTATATCAATTAAAAAGAACCAGAAACATATAAAAACACTAGTAGGCATGTCAAATAACAATAAAGACATGCACAATATTCTTTATATTCAGATTAAACAAGACCGAGACAAGCTACCAAAAAATGCCATCAATTTTAAATTTGTGATTGTAAGAATTAACTGTAAGCGTTACTCTCCTACAATAATAAAATATTAGTAATTGGTCATGTCAAATAATGAATGTCTTTAAGATAAATATTTTTTTGAAGATTTTATTGATGTATATGCACGTACAAAGTGTGTGCGACAACACCCTACCATTTGGTGGGAAATTGATTATTGTAGTCGCACGTGTGAGGTGTTTGTGATAGCAGCCCTAACTTTCATTGGGGGAATTGATCATTGTAGTCGCACATGCAAAGTGTTTGCGACATCAACCCAGGATTCTTAGTGTGTGCTTTGTATTGTGGGAGAATTTATTATTATAGTCTCACGACCAAAGAGTCTTCAAATGCAACCATGCCTTGTTGGGCAGATGTTCATGCCTCAGAGCTGACCAGTTAGGGATACTGATAACACTGAAACACACCACTTATTCGACTCGACTCGCTCACGTTTTTTTCTCATTTACCTTTATTTCTAGTGTTATTTTGGTGTTTTATCTATGTTCCAGATGATTAATCAAGAAAGAGTCATCGTAGAATGAAACATGACAGATCGGGCTAGAAACGGAGAAAAAGGCATGGTTTTGCACTCATGGCGTTCACCACAGAGGTAGTGATAACGCGAAAATGTATCGTATATTTGACTCAATTTATATGAATTATGTCCTTATTTTATTTTAATTAAGATACTCTTTATTCGTATTATGCCGGTATTTTCTATATTTTCAGGTTTTTACTATTTACAAAGCATGTATGAAGAAAGACGCAAAAATGGAGAAGAATCGAGCTTAAAACCACAAAAAAGAAAAAAAAGAAGAAATGAAGAAAATAATATATATATATATATATATATATATATATATATATATATATATATATATATATATATATATATATATATATATAGGGCATATCATATGAGAATGCCATATTTATATGAGAATGTGAGAATAAATCTGAACCATTGGATTTTAAAATAAATGGTGGAGATTATGAGTAAATCTTTTTTTTCTCTCTCCTACTTCATTTATTTCAAGATGCAGGAGAGAGAAAAAAAAATTCACCCATAATCTCCTCCATTAATTTTAAAATCCAATGGTTCAGATTCATTCTCACATTCTCATATAAATATGACATTCTCATATGATATGCCCTCATATATATATATATATATATATATATATATATATATATATATATATATATATATATATATATATATATATATATATATATATATATATATATATATATATATATATATATATATATATATATATATATATATATATATATATATATATATATATATATATACAGGAGGTGGGCCCCGCCCCATGTTTATATATATATATATATATATATATATATATATATATATATATATATATATATATATATATATTTTGTGACGTTAGTCACATTAAAACATGTGACGAGGGTCACATTTCAAATGTGACGAGTGGCACACAACCAGCCACGCCGGTCGTCACTCCCTTCACGTTGTCGTTCGGCACCCCTTGTTTATAGGGTGTGACGTTTGTCACACATTCAGCAACACGCGGACGTTTCATTTCAGTTTCATCCTATTCTTCAGCCTCCTAAATATCCTCTATGGACTCATTTATGAAACAAAACACAATGTGATTTTCTCCTATATTTTCCCAACCTATAAGCGAAAGCATCAATACAAATACTGGGCATTTTACCAGCAAAGGGGAGTCTTCTTCTCTTTTCGGCAGAGCTTTTTCTTGTTTAGTTTTTAGGCAGTTTTTCTATCATGTAAAAGTGGTAGTTTCTCACATCGAGGAACTACCACACCATTAGATTTGGGTTCTGTTTCCTTTTATTACACAAAGATTATTTGAGAAGTTAATTCCAGTACCTTTTATTTCATCATTTACAGGTTTTATTTTATGCTTTCTTATTTATTCTTATTTATCGTCTCTAATTTAATTGCCATGTCCTTCTTAATTTCAATACACACGTTTAATTTGTTTACACTTAATTCTATGTCCGACTAAATTGTTTTGAGTCCGATATGTGAGGACCGCCGTCTCCGACGGGACTCGGTAATTATTGTGTTGACTTAGTTATTATTATTAATTTATATTTTGGTTTATGTTTTTAATATTAATTTAGGTAGCCTTGTCACAAGAGTGAAAGGTTACCTACCACGATTTCGTCACGAGAGTGAGAGATCTATTAAGGTTCGAATCGGCACTGCGAAAGCGTGGGGGTCGAACCAGATAGTAAAAACTAGGCATTAATTCTAAACACAACGAGAGTGCTTTAGGATTAATTAGAACTTGTTTAGTTTTCAAAACGCATTTCTTGATTTAAGTGGGCGAGCGATAGCTAGATTCTACGGTTAAAGAGCGTGACTCTATTCAAAACCACGAGAGTGTGATGTTTAGTCTTTAAGCTAATATTTTCTACTAAATATGTTTTTAAAATTTTTATAAGCCAACGTATTACAGAGTTCCCGAAGTACGCGGAATCACATTTTGGTCTCTCTTCTCCTATATTTATCTTAATCTTAGTTTTATTTCAGTTTTAGTTCTTAAGTTCTCCTTAATCAAACATTCATTAGCCTTAGCTTTACAAAGCAACAATAGATTGCAGTAGGTTAACATTGGTCTCTGTGGTTCGGCAATCTTTTATATTACTTCGATATATCCGTGCACTAGCGGACACATCAAGTTTTTGGCGCCGTTGTCGGGGACCAATTTAGTCAATTTCGTAACTCCGTTGTTACACCGTATAGACTAAGGCATTAAAGAAAAAAATAATAAAAAAAAAAAATTTATCTTATAATCCTAGGTAGATGTATCACCCAAATTTTTTCTACAACTCCCATTCTCAATATCTCGAGGAACCGCACCCAAATTTCCCATATGATTACCATTCCCAGTATTTCGAGGAATCACAAGAACATCATAAATCCGACCTCGAAATACTATTGGAGAATTTTAATACTGCATCACTACCTGATTCTCACCCAAACTACCTCTTCAACCACCAACCTAAACATTTCGAGGAGTCTCAAGAATCCCATAATATAAACCTCGAATCATCTATTGAGGATTTCAATTCAACACTAACTTATCCTCAACCGAATTTCCTCTACGATCACCACAAACAATATTTTGAGGAGTCACCTGAATCCCATAAATCCGACCTTAAAATATTAATGGATAATTTTATTGAAACGCAAACTCTTGCTAGGCTAGAATCTACGATGATGGAATGCTTTGTGGAAACACAAAACGCGATGCTAACCCACTTTGAAGAACCGCAAGAATCTCATAATTTCAACTTCGAAGCATCAATGGAGGATTCCGATGAGGCGCTAACTCACTCTAGGTTAGAATCGATGATGGAGCACTTTGTAGAGACCCAAAATGTCCAAAATGAAGATCTTAGAAAACAAAGTCTCCAAATTAATGAATCCCTTAGGCAAATGACTACTGTGGTTGAGTCTGTAGCGACTCACAATGAGGCCGCGACGAGTCAAATCTCCATGCTTGAACAAAACATCTAGGACCCTTCCTTGAGGAGCATGTGGATATTGTAACAACCAATAGTGAACAACAAAGTGAAAATCGTAAGGAGAGTTATGATGAGTTTGAGGAGAGTGATGAAGAGTTTGACGAAATTAATATTGAGATTGAGGAGAGTTCCGGTGAGAAAAGATTAATGACTAAGGAAGATCCACCAACACCATCCAAAAGGGAGGATGTAGAAGAGATTGAGAAGGAAGCACCTATTGTAATTCCTCCTCCCTATAACCCACCGATTCCTTTTCTGCAAAGTTAAATGGAAACTACGATAAACTATGTGAAGGTATTGGAAAATACCCACACCAATGCATCCTTGTTTGAAGTCTTGCATAAAAAGAGAAAGTTCGAGGACCATGAAACTAGGGATGTCATTACTATTAAGAGGGGAAGGTTAGTATTTGAGGTGATGGCTGAAATCGCTATGCTCAAACTTCAAAAGTTGATACTTAGGATTGATCCAGAACCACCATCACAAGTTCAAAAGAATGAACCACCCCACATAAGAAAGAAAATAAAAGGTGAGGGATATGTGAGATGGCTTGATAAGTGGCCATGGAAAACGACGATTACTAAAAGTTCAACCGAGGATTCATTCTCGAGAGAACCACCTTGAATGCTTGCACTCTTAAACCGTCGAGCTATCGACGTTAAGCAAAGCGCTCCGTGGGAGGCAACCCCCGAGTTTTTAATTTAATGTTTTCCTTTTATTGTGTGAATTTGTAGAAGTTAAAGAGATGGATCGTTCGTCACGTCTCTGCTACCTCTAGACGAAGAGTCTACAGATGACAATCTTAGAAATGAGCTAGGTGCCCACGGACATTCCTGTGAATGTCGCTGCTGGTGGTGTCACCGATATTATCAACAAAAGCAAAATTAGAGAGGATTTGGCACACAGAGGATCTAGCATTCACACAGGTTTTGTTTTTCCTTTTCCACCTTTTATCAAAACATTGAGGATAATGTTTGTTTTAAGTGTGGGGGAGGAAATTTATCGCTTTATTGTTTTCTAGTTATGTTGTCGAGTCTTTATATGTGATTTTCAGTTGCTATTGAAATCTCCCTGAAATCCGAAATTTTAAAAAATTTAACCACCAACAATTTTTTCTTTTTGATGCATGACGCACATACTTTGAAAGTATAGAGGTTGTCACACTTTAGACTTTGTTAAAAAGACTTGGGGATGTTTCAACAACATCGATACCGTTCTGACAACCTAAACCCCCTCATTATGTGAGATCAATTTGAGTACCCATTATGCCGAGACCTTAGGCTCAAGTTTTCAAAGTAGATCTTAAGTAGTTTATATTAGCAGTCAGCACCATCTTAAGCACAAACTACGTAGGGAGTCTATGAATATAAGTGATTGATCATGTTTTTAAATGATTTAATTGAAAAATAACCTTCTAAGTTAGGTAACCCTCACCCGGTTATTTAGCCCAACGGTTATTAAGCCAATAAGGATTTAATAATAAGCACCCACTGTTGGTTGGCCCAGAGGTCACTGGTACTGGACTTGGTAGGGCGGGTTACGGTCCGATCCCCCGCAACCGCAGTTGGGAAAAATGGGGTTGCACCGCTTAAATACCAGAACCTCTTGCTAAAGAAAAAAAAAGGATCATAGTCGCTAACCGATTTCCCTACTATGTGCGTGTACGGATAACATGCTTAATGTGATTGCGCTTGAATGAAAAGAGTGAAAGAAAAACGAGAGATATACGTTGAGTTATAATGGCATCATTCAAATTGGTTTGTATAAGGAGGGAGTTTTTGAACATTGTGTCGTTACGGTGTCCTTGGATTTGAATATCTAGTACCTATCGATTTAATATTAGCCTAGCATCCACGTATGATTAGGAGTCGTGTCGTGCCTTTGTTTTAAAAAAAATGCTTAATCATTTTCTTTTGCCGTGTTGGTTGATTGCTTGAGGACAAGCAATGGTTTAAGTGTGGGGGTATTTGATAACGCGGAAATGTATCGTATATTTGACTCAATTTATATGAATTATGTCCTCATTTTATTTTAATTAAGATACTTTTTATTCGTATTATGCCGGTATTTTCTATGTTTTCAGGTTTTTACTATTTACAAGACATGTATGAAGAAAGACGCAAAAATGGAGAAGAATCGATCTTAAAACCACAAAAAAGGAAAAAAAGAAGAAATGAAGAAAATAAAATATATATATATATATATATATATATATATTATATATGTATTTAACTATATATATATATATATATATATATATATATATATATATATATATATATATATATATATATATATATATATATATATATATAGTCCCACTTAATTAAAACATATATATATATATATATATATATATATATATATATATATATATATATATATATATATATATATATATATAAAAGGTTTGGTAACATAGTGCCACTTAATTAAAACATGTGACGAGGGTCACATTTCAAATGTGACAAGTGGCACACAACCAGCCACGCCGGTCGTCACCCCTTCCACGTTGCCGTTCGGCACCCCTTGTTTATAGGGTGTGATGTTTGTCACACATTCAGCAACACACGGACGTTTCGTTTCAGTTTTATCCTATTCTTCAGCCTCTTAAATCTCTTCTATGGACTCATTTATGAAACGAAACACAACGTGATTTCCTCCTATATTTTCCCAACCTAGAAGCGGAAGCATTAATATAAATACTGGGCATTTTACCAGCAAAGGGGACTTCTCTTCTCTTTTCGGAAGAGCTTTTTCTTGTTTAGTTTTTAGGCAGTTTTTCTACCATGTAAAAGTGGTAGTTTCTCACATCGAGGAACTACCACACCATTAGATTTAGGTTCTGTTTCCTTTCATTACGCGAAGATTATTTGAGAAGTTAATTCCAGTACCTTTTATTTCATCATTTACAGGTTTTATTTTATGCTTTCTTATTTATTCTTATTTATCGTCTCTAATTTAATTGCCATGTCCTTCTTAACTTTGATCCACACGTTTAATTTGTTTACACTTAATTCTATTTAATTCTATGTCCGACTAAATTGTTTTGAGTGTATGTGAGGACCGTCGTCTCCGACGGGACTCAGTAATTATTGTGTTGACTTAGTTATTATTATTAATTTATATTGTGGTTTATGTTTTTAATATTAATTTAGGTAACCTTGTCACGAGAGTGAAAGGTTACCTACCACGATTTCGTCACGAGAGTGAGAGATCTATTAAGGTTCGAATCGGCACTGCGAGAGCGTGGGGGTCGAACCAGATAGTAAAAACTAGGCATTAATCCTAAACACAGGGAGAGCGCTTTAGGATTAATTAGAACTTGTTTAGTTTTCAAAACGCGTTCCTTGATTTAAGTGGGCGAGCGATAGCAAGATCCTACGGTTAAAGAGTGCGACTCTATTCAAAACCACGAGAGTGTGAGGTTTAGTCTTTAAGCTAATATTTTCTACTAAATATATTTTTAACATTTTTATAAGCCAACGAATTACAGAGTTCCCGAAGTACGCAGAATCACATTCCGGTCTCTCTTCTCCTATATTTATCTTAATCTTAGTTTTATTTCAGTTTTAGTTCTTAGGTTCCCCTTAATCAAACATTCATTAGCCTTAGATTTACAAAGCAACAATAGATTACAGTAGGTTGACATTGGTCTCTATGGTTCGACAATCTTTTATATTACTTCGATATATTCGTGCACTTGCGGACGCATCAGGTAGCCATGACGTGGCTAATGAAACCCACGTTTCCCGCAGCTGAAGGAAAAGTCTCCACTTTTGGAAGCTATAGCGTTCTCCATGAGGTGTGGCGTTCGCCACACCTGATAAAAATTAGAAAGCCCAAAAATGCTTGAATTGGTCACCCACTTCTCCTTATTTTGTCTCACACGAACCCAGTGACCTTGACTTGAATTTTTAGGGTTTTGTAACACTATAAATACATGCTTTAGTCTTATTTTTCAATCATACAAGCTTAGTACAACTTAAACCATATAGTTACCATTTTGAAAGCTTTAACTCTTCGAGGTATCACACTGTTCGTATTGGAACAATTTACTTTAATCTTGCCAGCATCTTACTTCTTTTTTAAGCCTTCCGTCGATTACTTTTGTACTAGATTCAAGTCTCCATCGAAACAGATTATTATTATTATTATTATTATTATTATTATTATTATTATTATTACTATTACTATTATATCGTTTGTTTATTTATATGACCTTTTATTATTTTCCTTCGCAATATCTATTTTCAAAGCTTAAATTTCTGTATTGAATCATTATTGTTAATTTATTACAAGTTCTTGTTCTTACTTTTATTTCCAAGTCTAATTTATCAATTGCATGTTTTATTTTTAATTATTTTTCCGATTCTATTTAATTCTAAGTTTTAATCAATTGCTTTATCGTTTATCATGAGTATGTCCAGTTAATCTAATAATGCTGGAATGTGAGGATTGTCGATTCGATTGTACTCTGTTTGTTATTCCTTTAGAAATACCTTTGGGGCTATTTTGGTTTTATTTCAGTTTTCCAAGTTTAATTTGATCGGTTACTACGAGAGTAGAACCGTATATATGTCAGGTAAAATCAAAAGGCTTTTGGTACTTAAGACTAAATTGTTAAGCTTTTGGTTAATAAACACTACAAAAGTTCTTTGTTAGTCAATTAGGAAAGTTTAATATTTTAAGAAAGTGATTTTAAAACTATTTTCGAACGCGTTTATAAGTTTAGGATCCGGTTGGTCGAGCAAAAGTCGGGAATCCTTTAAAGTTAAATTTTCCAATCAAAACGACTTCTCAACTAAGTAAAAGAATCCAATTTCAAAAAAATGTTTTTTCTACTTTAACGCATTATGCGTCTGGCACGCGAGAGCGGACGATATAATTTATAAAGTAAAATCAAATTTAGAATACGCGAGAGCGACAATTCCTTTTTAATTAATTCTTTTTCAAGGAAGAAAATATTGTCCCATTGGTAGTTCAACTTTAGAATAATATGAGTACCATAGATCGATGCGAGCCGCATTCCAGTATTACATTCTTGAATTAATCTATGTTTCTAAATTTAGGACCCGGTTGGTCGAGCAAAAGTCGAGAATCCTTTAAAGTTTTTCCAATCAAAACCACTTCTCAACTAAGTAAAAGAATCCAATTTCAAAAAAAAGGTTTTTTCTACTTTAACGCATAGCGCGTCTGGCACGCGAGCGCGGAAAGTATAACTTAGAAAGTAAAATCTGGTTTAGAATACGCGAGAGCTATAATTCCTTTTTAATTAATTCTTTTTCAAGGAAGAAAATATTGTCCCATTGGTAGTTTAGCTTTAGAATAATATGATTACCATAGATCGATGCGAGCCGCATTCCAGTATTACATTCTTAAATTAATATAAGTTTATAATTTTATTTTGTTTTTCCTATCCCAATTCCCATTTCGATCGCCTTAGATAAACACCATAGCAATAGAAAATGCTAGATTCACCATTAGGTCTCTGTGAGTTTGACAATCTTTTATATTACTCTGATATGCTTTGTGTACTTGTGGAAGTAACCCATCAAGTTTTTGGCGTTGTTGCCAAGGACCAATTAAGTCAAATATCGTAACCCTGTTATTGCAACATATTGAATAAGGAAAGTCTTTTCTATTACTTTAATCTTAGGTTGATGGATCATCCAAATCTTATCTACAGTCACCACTCCCAGTATTTTAAGGAACCATAAGATTCCTATAAATTCGATCTCAAAATGTTATGGGAGAATTTCATTGAGACACAAACTCTCTCTAGGCTAGACTCTATGATGCAGAGGTATGTGGAAATGCAAACCCTCTAGAATGAGGAGTTTAGAAACCAAAATCTCCATATTAATGAAACCCTTAGGCAGCTGCAAACTGTGGTCAAGTTCCTCACGACTCACAATAAGACATTGGGGACTCAAATCTCCTTGCTTGCGCAGACACCTATAGTATCCTTCCTTGAGAGACATGTGGATGTTATAAACACCAGTAGTTGAGTCGTGATTCATTGCTCTCATTTCTCATAATAAACAAGTATTCTCACTTGAGTCGTCTCATATATATATATATATATATATATATATGGACATCTGTCTTTTTTTATTGCATATTTTATGAAACAATATTATTAAAAAATTACTTCTAACAGTAGTAATTATAAATTTAACTGTATTAGACAAATGCCAAAAGTTAGATTAGTTGTAAGTTTTTAGACTCTTTATAGAAAGTATCTTAGTATAATTTTAAATATCACATTCTTATGATATAATACTATAAGATCATTTCTCAACAGACCTCGTGGCCTACTTACGCACCACCGAATTAATGAAACTGCCCTTGTATTTCCTTAGATGCATCTCCGGAAGTACCTTTTTTTAAAAAAAAGTTGGTTTTTTCCGTAGATGGATCTACAGAACCCTTAAAACATAGTGAAACGTGGGATTTTCCAAATTAATTGAGAAAATTAGAATGTTCCGTAGATAGATCTACGGAACAGTTCATGAACTTAATTAATTTGAGATTTTTCCAACTAATTTGTAACTTAATTTGGGGTTTTCCCAATTAATTGAGAAAATCCCAAATTTCACTATGTTTTAATGATTACTTAGATTTCATGAAAGTTAATTAATTTGGGATTTTCTCAATTAATTGGGAAAATTAACAATTAAATTACAAATTATTTGAGAAAATCCAAATTGTTTAATTAATTGGGAAAAATCTTCTGTAGTTACATCTACGAAAAGATTTGATGGGTAATTGGAAAAAAAATTCCGTAGTTATATCTACGGAAAGGTTTGATGGGGTTTGACAATAAAGTGTTCCATTTTCTCAATTAATTGGGGGATTTTTTCAATTAATTGAGAAAATCACAAATTTCACAATGTTTTATACGCTTCCGGATGTGTATCTACGGAAGTAGAGGACAAAATTAGAATTTTACATAGTGTATATGAGATCCATGGGGTTGGTTGAGAAATGGTCATACTATAAAGTTTGTCGTTAACAAATAATAAAATGTATTATATTAGATTATTATTATTTTATTTTCAAATAGACTTTCCCATTTATATTGTTTAGAGGTTCATGATTCATGTACAACACTAAATCAAACCATATTAATGGTTTGATTTAATTTTCAATAACCACTTCAATAAAAAAATTATGAATCGTTAAAGAGGTTTCAATTCAATTTAAAAATAATTTAGAATCACTTTATATTAATAAAAGAGTTTAAAGGTAGTACACTAACTGTGTAAATTAACTTTACACATACATTCAATCAAATTCCTTACACTTGTCATGTCATATTAGTTTTTTTAAATTAAAATTGTGTTTTAATTGGATACATAGTTGTGATTGGTTGACACTGTAAAAATATTTTACACTGTCAGTGCATATCCCTTTTCTCTTAATAAAAAGGTTTTAAATTATGAATTCTTTTAGAATAACATTTATTAACGAAAAAATTATTTTAAAAAGTTTTTTTATTTTAGAAATTAAATAAAATCAGATTTTATTTTTTTATTTTTAGTAAATTTATTTTTTATTGATATTTTATTTTCAAGAAAAATATCAAATTTTATTTATGTAGAGAAAAAAATTTTCAAAAAAAAATATTATTTTTTTACTTTTCAAACAAAAAATTAATTTAAATTTTTATTAATTTTCTTGAAAATATTGATTTCTAGAAAATTTTATTTTTTGAAAAAAATTAATTTTCAATTTTCTTAATAATATTTATTTATTTATTATTACTAAAAAGTATTTATGTTTCCAATTTTTAAATCTTCTTTATTTGGGTATAAAGTAACCAATGAGGATTGAGCATTGAGGTGATTTCCTTTCATTAGCCAATGGTTTCGTTCTCTATATAAAAGGGGTTTTAATCTCAATCATATACCACAAAGAGAAGCAAGTAGACATGACAACTACAAATAATTTAAGAACGCAGCAAGGAAACGATGAAGAAGATTCTAACCACTCTAATAGTTCCATCGAATTGCCTATATCGTCATTAAGTATGGCTTCATAGGCATATGCTTAATCTTTTAATATTGTTAATTTTATGACGGCTGATCGCGCTTTTCGTAACATTGTCACTGCCTATTTTTTAAAATTAAGCATCAAATTCTTAACACATAATTTTCTTGTATTTGTTTTTTTAAAGATTATTTTCCACTTTTTGATTAAATTTTTTAGAATATACAATGTCTCCCTGAGTATACTCCAGTCATTATTGTGCATGATGTTATTGTTGTAGCAATTCCATGACCGGTAAATTACAAGATTGAAAGATTTATCATTTTTCCAATATTCTCATTCTATTTTTCATTTGTTAAAATCTTAGTTAAAATTTCTAAATTTCATTCAATTATTTAGTTGTTTATTTGAATGGGGGAATTTACCGGAATCGAAAAACAACCTTAATTGCAGCAACTTTGGGTGTCAACCATTTTAGCCTCTAGCACATTTATTGTGTTGGGTTCTAGGTGGTGTGTCCAGTCACCACCATTTTCTCATTTCAAGTCAATTTTTTGAATACAGGTTTCATCTCTTGAATGATGTTTAGCGTCTCTTGTTATTTATATCCTAATTGAACTCATGTCATACCATGCATATTTCAAGTTAATTTAAGTATCTTCCGTTATTCCTTTTCTAAAAAAATAACTTCAACTAAGTATCAAATTAGTACCACTGTTCATTACATATGTTGTCATTGTTTTATTCTCAAACTTTAAAACCTAACTATTATAATATCGTCACATCATTGATTCTTTTTTTCTTCATATGTACACCTTATTCTCCAATCATTTTTGAAACCAACTACGATTATCTAATACACTTTCCCTTTATATACATGAAACACATTGTTCTTCAGTTGGATTATCCCTTTTGTGAACTTTCCGTTGATATTATTTGTGTTTCTTATGGTAACTTTTCTTCACCCATAACTTTTTCATTTGCAATTTATCCCTCTTTATGGAAAATATTCATATTTCCAACTTCCATAAATTCAAAATTGCTAGCATTCTCAACAAAAATAATTTTAAATGTCATAAATCCAAAGTTGCTATCATTGTTAGCAAAATCATTTCCAACTTCCATAAATCCAAAGTTATTACCGTTATCAACAAAACTATTTCCAATTTCCATAACTCCATAGTTGCTATCATTGTCATCAAATCTATTTCCAGCAACATCAATAAAAGGCCTTTTATTGAAACATCTTAACGAAAATATGAACTCAATTTTCCTATGCATTTTTTTCAACAAAAATTTGGGATTTTAAGGACCCATTTCAAACGAGTTCTTCAAGTTATTCTGCCTATTCTCTTATGTTTCTAATCTTTGCACTAGATTTCCCATATTTTAAGCTGAAATATGGGAAACCTAGCATAAAGATTAGAAGCAGTGAAGAACATGCATAATAACTTGAAGAAGTTGTTTGAAATATTTTTATAGAATCCAAAATTTGTTGAAATATGCATAGGAAAATTGAGTTCATATTTTCTTTAAGATGTTTTATTAATGGGCATTTTACAGATGTTGCTAAAAATAGTTTTGTTGACACTTGACAGTGAGAACAATTATGGAGTTCTGGAAGTTGAAAATAGTTTTTCTAATAATGGTAACAACTTTGAATTTATGGAAGTTATAAATAATTTTTCTAAAAATAATAGCAACTCTGGATTTATGGAACTTGAGAATATTTTTGTTGAGAACGATAGTTAATTTAAATTTATGGAATTTGGAAATAAGATTATTTTCTATAAAGAAGGAGAAAATGCAGATGATAAGGTTATAGGTGAAAGAATTTTCCACAAGAAACACAAACGATATCAACTTTTGGAGAATCCAACTATGATTATCTAATTGACTTTCCTTTATATAGTTTTATGTCTCAATGGAGTGTGTTTATTACAAGATTAATTCTATGTAAGTTTGAGATTGAAGGAGAAAATAAAGTATCTTACATCATATTTTGGGATTATCTTTATATATATTTACTCTATCATAATTTGTTTTCCTATTTGATAAGAATTTCAAATCTAGTAGTACCAATGCATATAAAAGTTAGGCACATCGAAATTTGTAAAAGTATAAGTAAACCATAGGCATATTCAAAATTAAAAGGAGTATATAAATTTGAATATAGGCTTAGGACTCTATAAAATAAAAATTTAAGATTCTCTTTTAGTCTATCTAAGGTTATTTATCAACATGTATAAAAATTACAATTTTTCCATTGTATGTGACTGCAAAATGTAAAGTATTTATTTTTGCAATATGCAATTTGTTTGTAGCTGTAATAGTTTTATTTCAAAGGATCGTTATACTCCTACATATAATTTATATTTCAATTATTGTCAAGTATGTTTTTAGCATCATTTTATTTAACTTTACTGTAATAACCCTAATTGCCTATGTGGGATTAACATGATGTAATAGTTGACTAATGAGATAAATAGTGGCATATTTCCAAATAATAATTCTTAATCAGAAGAGTTAACACCCATTAGCATAAATATTGGAGTTATAAAACCAATTAGAATGGTTTATGACTCTAAGTATGAGAGTGGCATCATTAACTGTTTGACCTAAGTACCAAGGGAAAAACTTCCCATTGGCCTAGTATTTAAAGTGGAAAATTGAGGATAAGAGATTATTTCTCACATTCTTCTTTTCTCATCACACCCGAATTCCTAGAATAAGTGAGAGTGAGAGATAAAGCTAGAGCAAAAATTGGATAGAGAGTAAAAAGCAACATTGATTCAAGTTATCTTATGTGCATGGCATAGTGTTGAAGGAATTGTTGAAGGAGCATAAATATCAGCTTAGAAACCACCATCTTTATTCTTAAACCTTCAAGAACATGTTCTACTTAAGGTTTTTGATTGGCAAAATAACACTAATAGAGAAAATTCATGTTTGGAAATTAAGGAAATTTCATAAATACATTGCTATTGATGTGAAAGCATGTACACTATATGAAATGTGATATATGATATGGTTGCATGTTTTGTTCTACTTTGAGATGTTTTGTTAAATATGTTACTAGTAGAATGAAAAATAGGACATAAGGAATGAATATTTGTTGATACCATGAGAAATGTGTTCTTGCATGTTTGTAAATGACGTGGAATATTGTAAGTAAGTTACTTATTGTTAATGTGATGAAATGTCTTGTTTATGAAATGTATGGATTATTTGATGTGTTTGACTAGAATGCAAAATCAAGTCAATGCTTGATTATGAAGTTATAAGGTGTGAGAAAGTACCAAAATGTGAGATTTCATGTTTCACGGTTGGGCACCATTGTGTCCACTATCACGGGAAAACTGTGATGCCCTTGGGAAATTATAGGAGAGGGTACGCCAGGGCTCAACACGACTCGTGCTACCTAGCATGGGCAGGCCATGTTGTAACGCCCCAGACTGCTTTCGGGATGATCGACTGACCCCACAAACCAACACGAGTCTTTTCAGTATGCTTTGACCTCACTCGCATGCTTTCCGGGAAACTTCCCAGAAGGTCACCCATCTCAATACTACTCCAAGTCAAGCACGCTTAACTATGGAATTCTTATGGAACGGGCTACCGAAAAGAAGATGCATCTTGTTGGTATAGGTAGTACCTATCAATCCTTATAAGCTTTCCTTCAGCCATGTAGTCCCATACCTGCACGGCTTTAGGATCCCTCTCATTCCGATGTGGCGACCACCCTAGCCCCAATTGGCTCCAGGTGTTCCATGCGATGCAGCCACCCCTCGCCTTTTTTGGCCTCGGGTGTAACATGCCCACCAGCTTCCGCATGGTTCGTCCTCGAATCACATCGTACTGGGAGAGTTCTGGCTCTAATACCATTTGTAACGCCTCAGACTGCTTTCGAGATGATCGACTGATCCCACAAACCAACATGGGTCTTTTCAGCATGCTTTGACCTCACTCGCATGCTTTCTGGGAAACTTCCCAGAAGGTCACCCATCCCAATACTACTCCAAGTCAAGCACGCTTAACTATGGAGTTCTTATGGAACGGGCTACCGAAAAGAAGATGCATCTTGTTGGTATAGGTAGTACCTATCAATCCTTATAAGCTTTCCTTCAACCATGCAGTCCCATACCTGCACGGGTTTAGGATCCCTCTCATTCCGAAGCGGCGACCACCCTAGCCCCAATTGGCTTCAGGTGTTCCATGCAGTGCAGCCACCCCTCGCCTTTTTCGGCCTCGGGTGTAACATATGTCCCTCCCTAGTTTTTGTACAGAGAGGGGTATGCTTATCAAGCACGAGTAGTATCCTTTGACATGTACATATCATGTTCATACCCATGATTTCATCAATTTCATGACTTTCCAGACCCTAATTATTATTTGAACATCTATCATTTGTAATGACTAAAGATGTAAGAGTGTTCGCAAAGAAAAGTAACAAAAATCACAGGGAAACTCACCAAACATTGGTATGCCATGTGAAGCCCTAGTTTATTAGGTGTCACATTGCTATACTTATCACGAAATAACATGAGAGATCAAGTGAGGTTAAGACTACGAGAAAAGGAACACAGTTAAATTTAGAAGTTCTTACCAGAGTGGGCAGCAAATTAGTTGTTTGTTAAGGATGTTCAAAATGCTAATAAATGTTAGTTATTTGCCAAAGACTTCGACATGAAAATTCTAGATCCTATTTTTCTACATGGCTTGTGTAATTAGGATATCATATTCCTCATAATGTATGAATCTTAAATATTCTTCGATCTTTCCTTTGTTTTACAAAATAACGCGCGTGCGTAGGGTTAGTAAAATGAGATAGGAATAGAGAAACCCTGGATCCAAGTGGAATCATGGTGTAGTCCACAACTCCATTGAGATGTAGCATCTCACCCCATTCATGTTATTATTTCAGGTAGTTTTGGTAGAGGTGAAAGTAAAGAGAAGATGATATGTAGACTTTGAAGACTTGAATGTCTATATTGTATTCCTCTACTTTTGTTATATCCCATGTCCGAGATATTTTATCTTATTTGGATTGAATTTTGGAATTGTATTATGTACTTCATTTTAAGATTTTTATGTTGCACATATACTAAAATTTCATCTAGACACTTATGTATGCACACAGTACCACCTACTAATGCTTTGATTTAATACAATTCTATACATGTATTATATTGGGGTATTCAAGTTAGTATGTGTGTATTTCTAGTATGATATTTACTTTCATAATATATGGTGCCAGACCTCATATGTGTGTATTTCCGGTATTATATTTACTTTCATAATATATGGTGTCAGACCTGATCAATTTGATGTCTAAATATACGAAAGGTAGGGTTATGGAAAAGCAACGACGAGGATGCAGAAATTCGAGGGCGAGTTGTAGCCATAATGTGAAAATCAGTCAGGAATTAGTATGTGGGGAAGGACATTGGGCACATATGATGATGTACTATCAAATACAAGAGCAAAATCATCAACGCCAGCTGCAAATACAACAACTATAACACTAGTGGCTAATGCAGTATCAATAGCAAGAGTTCATGAGAATGATGGCGTGATGTATGCAGTTGGAAAGAGAATAGATAGAGCAACAAGAGAATGATTTAGAAGATCCAACCATCTAATGAGACTGAAATATTCTCTAGGAAAGAAGAAGATGAGTCAATACTTAAAGTCAAGTTGGGCACCCGAGTGTGAAACTTGAAATAAGTTTCACTTTTAAGAATGTACAAGTAAATTGAGGAAGTGTTATCTTTGTCGCAAAATAAGCAACCTAGTAAAAGAGTGTCCTAAACTAGAGGCTCAAGGGGAGCAAGGAAGGAATTTTAGTGGATAAGAACTTTCTTACTTGATGGATTCGAGCAAGACCGTATAAAGTAGTGATTTGGCAACATGTATGTGTAAGGTTTCACGATCAATTTTTTTTTTTTTGGTTTTGAAGCATCATTTTCCTTATATCATTTGAGTTTGAAGTAGTTTACTTTGGAAACAATTGTACTATCTTCTCAATAGATGTGGCCTTAATCTTGGTTAATAGAGTGGCGACCTTTGAGCATGAAAATGATCATTTGTTAAGCGAATAATGGTATTTTGGTTGAACTGATGTGGCTGTTCTCCAAGAAGATAATCGAAGTGTGGAAGATGGGTTTAAAAGAACCTATCAAGTTCATTAAGCATTGAATATGGAAGGGAAGATATGCTTGTACATGTATCCTCAATGAACCTAGCAAAAGAGATCCATTTCATTCCATTTGTAGAATGAGTTTTGTTGAATACTTAGAAATTCCATCTATATCCTTAGAGCGAAAGTAGAATCCCTCAATGGGGCCAAACTAGTTTATTCGTACCATTTGGGTTGCCTCTAGTTGAACTTTGAGGGTTGGGAGATCAAATTGTAGAATTATGGGCAAAGAACTCCTTTCAACGTTGTGTGATTTCGTGGGGTATTTCTGTCTTGTTAGTAAAAAGAAGGTTGATGGCATGTGTATTCCTATCTTATTACATTAACTGATTTTTCCAGTTATAATTTGACTAATTCATGGTAATCTTTATAGATGAATTTTTGATTTACTCCCTACACTACAAGAACACACGGAAAATATAAGAGTTTCACTGTCAGTTTTGTGAGAAAAGAAATTTGTTCAAAACACAACAAAAGTGAATACTAGATGTTAGAATTCAAGTTCCTCGTTTACATTATATCTCTAAGAGGTGTGGCAGTAGATCATTCCTAGGAAGAATTTATGGTAAAATAGGAAGAAACCTATGGATACGTCTGAAGTTTGAAGCTTCTAAGGGTTATCTGGATATTATCAGATATTTATGATGGGGTTCTTTTAATTAGCTTTATCGTTAACCAGAATCACTCGTAAGGAAATTATGTTCCATTAAGGTTATGAGAGTGAGTGTAATTCCTAATTTTAATCATAAATATGAAGTATTTTGTGATGCTTCGGATAAAGTATTAGGATGTGTGCTAATGCTTAGTGGCCAAGTTATAGGTTGCACATCACAACAGTTGGGGACTAGTGATATTGAGCTAGCTGCTTTTATATTTGAACTCAAGGTGTGGTGACATTATTTATATGGAATACACCTTGAGATGTCAATGATGACATGAGTTTGAAATACCTCTTCGACCAGGAATAACTAAATGTGAGTTAGTGGATATGGATTGAGCATCTAAAAAATTATGGCATTGAGTTGAAGTACCACCCAGGAAAATCCAATAAAATGGTGTGAAGCAGAAATGAAATGTATGAAATTGAGTTGATGATGTTAGAGCATATTCTAGTGAAGTTTTAGAATTTTGACCTATAGTTTACATGGAGTAAGGCCAGTGTTTCAACTAGTAACCTGAGTATCACATATAACCTGAGAAAAATAATTTGGCAAGGTAAATCCTCAGATGTAGAGTTGCAATCTAGGATAAATCATCTTGATTTTACTTGATATACAGACGAAGTCCTTTTGTTTATTAGAGGATGTGAGTACCAAATGATACAGAGTTAAAGAGGTTACTCTTTTAGGAAGCCCAAAAAAATGATTTCAACATTAACCATGGTTCCTAAAAAATGTACCCAAATCTGAGGAAACATTTCTGGTGGCTCGATGTATAATATACATGAGAAGTGCCAATTTGTAGTGTTTTTTGTATATATAGTTTTATGGCACTTATTGTGTTTTTGTTGTATTACCATTGAATAATTCCTAACTTACTATATAAATACTTACTTTTTTTTATACTCATTTTTTATTCATTTATGTACAGACTAATACTTTTCCATTCATTTTGTAGGTATTCATGCATGCTTGGAGCATTGAGTAATAAAGGCCAAAGGCTAGGTTTCAAGATTGTAATGTTTAACAATTTATCAAAGAATAAGGACCAAATAAGGATGATATAATTAGCAATTTGGTTGATATTTAGTCATTGTTAGATAGATCATTGAATAAACTTTTCAACACTTTGAACCGGGCACAAATAGGAGTTATGGTTCTCAAGTTATGGTGAAAACAAAATTTAATTTTTTTCAAGTTGCCGCAGAGTTCGCTTAGCAAGCTTCTGCTACCGCTAAGCGAGATATGTTGGGAAGAATTGTATATTTAGGGCAAAAGCACATTCTTTAGGTATGGGTTGGGTATTTTTGAGTCTCAACACTATCACCTTCATTCTTTGACTAGAGAAGCTCAAAAACAACAATGGATCATGCATCTTGATGATTATGAGGTGGTTTTGCTTCAATCGGTGTTGACAAACCGAGAGATTCTGGTTTACCATTTCTCTTCTCTATGTATTTTCCGTTTTTTGGGTTTGTTTGTATATTTATTCTGAACATATGTATATGTATCGCTCATGGCGTTGTATAAAGCTTCTTTACAAATCAAACTTGTTGTCTTCCTTGATCTTTTTGCATTTATGTTTGGATTGTTGTTATAGAAATATACCTCACAAATCTTGATTAAGGATGGATATATAATAGATTCTAGATTCTAGAGATACATTTAGAGCTAATAATTACTGTGGGTATCAGAGCTTAATGCTTCAGAGTTCGAGTTGCACGCGAGAGACCGTCGATGTAACACCCGTAATATAATCAACTATTTAACTAAATTATTTTTGAGTTTTTGTCGTGAATTGTTGTGATTAAGTTGGTAAGTCGATTAGTTAATTTGATTAGTCGGTCGATTACTAATAGTAATATTTAGTATTATTAATATTAGAAATACTATTAACATAAATATTAGTATTATAGGAGATTAATTGTGTTGGGCTAATTAAATAGTTGTGTGTGGGGGTGTATAAATTAGTTTCAATAGAATTAATAAGAATAATATAGTTATAGGTTAACTTTCATACTAGAAATTAGGTTAGTGGTGGTTTGTAGGGGAATTGGTACGTGAGAAGTTACAGAGCAAGGAAGAGGCAAAAGCTAGGCTTCCATAGAAATTGTAGAGCAACCTTATGGTGAGGTTCTAATCTTATAATTGGGGGTATGATGGATTGTATGCGGGGATTAATCGGTAGAAAAAATTGTTGTCTTTGTGTAATTGATGTTGTTATGTGATGGTGTTCCACTGTTAGTTGTTTCTAATAGATTGCAGAGATTAAACCGATGAATTTTGATGTTGGGGAATTATTCCATAATTGATGTAATTATTATGTTGTAGTATAACTCGGTTAATTGAGATTGGAATTACAAATCAGTAAAAATAATTTGAGGTCCTGCAATTGAAACATAGTAGAAACATAAAAAATCTGCGTAATAATAGGTGTGCCGAGGGATACACAAATTGTCCCGAACGGCACAGGAAAATAATGAGTTTACCGAGGGGCACATAAGGAATGCCGAACGACACCCATTGAATAGGGGAGTGTGCCGAGGGGCATACTTGTTGGTGAGGGATCTGTGCCGTGGGGCACACCCTTTTTGGTCCAAAAGTCAAGCACTTCATATGGTACCCTTTATTTTAATGAATCAATTGGTAAATTTTATTATAATGGTTATATAGTAACTTTACATTAATTAAATATATAATATAGTCATAATAATAATAATAGTAGTTGTTACATTAATAACATATTTTGGATTTTGAAACATTTATATAGTTAAGTTAATTATTACATAATTAGTATATAATTATGTTAGCAGAGGTACATATTTATGCTAGCAGTAAAATATAGAGTGAGTGTTAGTAGAATAACTATCAGTAGTAGGGCACACTAATAACATTAGGAGATATTTAACATAGTCAGTTATATTTAGCAGGAAAAAGACAGAGTATCAGTATAATTAGTAGAAATAAAAATGGAGATAACAGAGTAGGACTAACAGAACTTTTAGCCGATAATTAACTACCCGTTATAGTTGATTGACCGGATTTTTACGAAACACTTATAGTATAATTTTTGTTTGATTCAATGTGTTGTATATTTTGCCGAAAAATGCGAAATTTTTGTTGTTGTTGACTTTTGCTGAATTGCTTTTGATTTTTGGTGAATATCAAGTTGTAGGCCTATGGTCAATGTTGATGTTGATGTTGTTGTTGTGTTGCTTTGTATTGTTGTCATCGCATTCATTCTTGTCGCATACATAACATATTCAAGTTGGAGCTGATGCTCGTTAAATTGTCCTGGATTGGCAAATATTAAGTTGAAGGCTTATGCCTTGTTGACGCCTCTATTAACTGGCGGATTTTAAGTTGGGAGTTTTGCTCTATTGGTACCACATGCATGTTCATTGTATAAGTCGCATTTCGTGTCGCATATTTGAATTGTCGTTGTTATAATATAATGATGTTTTATGCTGTTGAATAGTGATGATTTACGTTGTTTGAAAGTTGTTGAAGTGGTGATTTTATATAATTTGATCTAGTATATTGTTTACCATACGCTCAATTATATTGTTAGTTATCTCACCCTTTCTGTTTGAATGTTACCCCTATGTTGGTAACGTGCAGGTAATCCCGAGTGAAGGTTGTCTAGTTCGAGTCAGGTGTCGTCGCTCTGATACGTAACACCCGGAGGGATGAACGCTTGTTATTTTATCGTTGTTATTATATTCAGTTGCTGAATTTTTGAGTTGATTTCTATGACGTACTTTGTCGTTTTTAAAATTGTTTCAGTTTGATGAAGATGTTATGTCATTTAAGTTAAAGTTTATGAATCCGCTACGTGGTAATTTAAAAGTTGTTTTATTAGGAAGACTAAAAGCTGTTATTATTTGTTCATCCAAGTTTTAATGTGCTATGTATCTGTATCACATGCGATAAATGCCGTTGGTATAAGTTGTAAGTGTGACATCCTATTTAATTGTTGAAAATTTGAAACTCTTATTTTATTAATATTCGTCGGATAGAATTGGGGTGTTACAATCGACGCGAGAATATGGATGTTCTCGCAACTTTGCGTTAGTGATAACCTGAGTTGTGATGTCTCATTGGTGCTTCAGAGATGAACACTAATGTGAAAGATACATGATGAGTTTAACGAGTATTGTAGGTTGAGTGCAACTAATCGATAGCTTTAAGTTTGTGACGAGTAGTTTAAATTCATGCCTAATAAGTTTCTCCTCTCCAAAGAATGCATTTATTTTCTTGTTCATACATTAATACTCTAACCCATTCAAACCTAAACTCATTAACGCGAGAAATTATGAAATGACAATTCAATAGCACTAATCTCTATGGAGACGATAAATTCCCGGAATAATATTTCTAAATCTTTTGTTTCTTACCCTTAACCACTTCAACATTACCCGAGTCATCCTGATGTACGAAGAAATATATCGTAGAGTATGTGGCAAGATGTTTGATCTACCAGCAAATTAATATTGAACATCAGAGGCCAAGCGATATGTTGCATACATTTGAAATTCCTTAGTGGAAATAATAAAGTATTTAAATGGATTTATTAGTATGTATACCTCTTACACTAGGAGGTCATGTGTCGATATGGGTGATTATGGATAGATTACCCGAATCAGCCCATTTTTTACTGTCAAAACAACATATAACGTTATTTCCCTAACATGATTTGTCATTGCGAAAATTGTCTGATTGTATGGTGTTTTGTCCAGTATTGTATTTTATTGATACACAAAGTTTACTACAAGAAATTTGAGAGCTTTCCATCATGCGATGGGAATGAATCTGACTCTTAGCACTACAAATCATCCTCCATCAGAGTAGTGCAACACCACAATTGTTCAAGTCGTTGATGAAATGTTGCAGGCATGAATATTGGGAAATGGGGGAAATTTGAGAGATCACTTACCATTGATAGAACTAACCTATAATAATAATTACAATGCAAGCATCTGGATGGCTTCATATGAAGTCTTGTGTGGGAGAAAATATAGTACGCCTTTGTGATGGGCTAAAGTTGTGGACAAAGGGAATCTTAGACTAGAGATAAACCAAGAAAACACATTAAAAGTTATTTAAATCAGTTAAGGAGGCCTTAGGAATTTGAAGAGGGGGATCATGTATTCCTGAAGGTCACCCGAGTAAGATTTAAAGGGACCTTTTAAGTCAAAGAGGTTAAGATTGAGATATGTTAGACTTTATCAAGTGTCTTACCAATTTGCTTTGTCACCTTCACTATCTGGTGTTCAAGATGTACTCCATGTATCTTAACTTAGGAAGTTATTTTGAATTCTTTCAAACGACCGTTCAAGATACTATTAAAGTGAAGGCAAGTATATCCTCTCAACCTCGAATGAGCTATATTATGGATTACATAATAAAGGAATATAAAAGAAAAAGTTACCTCTTGTGAAAGTGCTATGGAAAGATTCATATACTAGAAAAACCACGTGGGAAGTGCTATGGAAAGATTCACATACCAGAAAAACCACGCGTAAATGGATAAGGAACTATTTAAGATTCATAAGCCTCTTGCAGAAGAGTTATGAAAATATGCACATACCAGAAACGTGAGAGGTATATCCTTATGTATTCATGTGATTACCTAAATTCAATAACGAACATTTATTTAAAGGGGGAATGTAATAATACTAATTTCTTATGGGAGATTAACATGATGAAATAGTTGACCAATGAGATAATCAGTGGCATGTTTCTATACCCTAAATCTTAATTAGAAGAGGTACCATCCATTAGACATAACTCATTTTGCTTTGGCTAGTATTTAAAGTGGAAAATTAAGGGTAAGAGCGCATTTTTTACATTATTCTTATCTCTTCACACTAGAATTTCTAGAGCAAGTTAGAGTGAGAGAGAAAGCTAGAGCAAGAGTTAGAAGAAGAGGAAAAAGAAACATTGATACAAGTGGATTCTCATGTGAATGGAATGTTTTTTTTAAGGAAATCTTGAATAAAGCATAAAGATCAACTTATAAACCATTATCTTTATTCTTCAATCGTCAAAAATAGGTTCTACTTATCAAGGTGGGTTTTAAGTAGGGTTTTAATTGGGAAAATAGCACCAATAGGGAGAATGCATATTTGGAATTAGGGAAATTTCATGAATCTCTTTCTATTTGTGTGAATGCATGTACACTATATGAAATGTGATATGTGATATATTTTCATGTTATGTTCTAGTTTGAGATGTTTTGTTAAATGTTTTTCTAGTAGAATGAAAACTATGACACAAAATGTTCTTTCATGTTTGTGAATTATTTGGTAGTAAGCAAATTCCTTGTTATGAATGTGATGAAATGTATTATTTATGCATTGTATAGATTGTATGTTATGTGTGGCTAGACTAAAAAAATCAAATTAATGCACGATCATGAAGTTATAAGGTGTGGAAAAGTGCCAAAATGTGATATTTCACATTTTATGGTTGGGCACGACTGTGTTCAGAGACACGGCCCAGTCGTGCTTCCCTAAAAAATTATTGATGAGGCATCTGTAGGCCCAACATAGGCCATGCTAACTAGCACGGGTAAGCCGTCCCTCCCTGGTTATTTATATGGAGTGGGGTTTGTTTCCCTAACACGAATCGTGTCCCCTGACATGGGTAGGTCCTGTTGGCACCACTGATTTCTCCAATTTCATGACTTTCCAAAGCCTAATTAGTATTTGTACATGTATCATTTTTTATGACTAAAGTTTTGGGAGTGTTGTTTAAGAAAATTGCTAAAAATCACTTGGAAACTCAACGAACGTTGGTACACCATGTGAAACCTGTGTCAGTTAAGCGTCGGATATTTATACTTATCACGAAATAACATGAGAGATCAAGTGAGGTCAAATGGACTGGAAACTCATGAAAATCATGTGTGATAAATATTGTAAAATATTACGTACGAAAACGTGAAAAACTCGATAGTTCCATTAATGTTGGAAATAAGAGGATTGTCTCAATATTATTTAACTAATATAGATCAACAAGGATAATCCTAATGAATTATGTGTGTTTATTTACCTAAAGGAAATTATTGGTAACCGAGGAAACCCTAGGATCGATATATAGTCTGATAGTGAGAAATTCTCGAAACTTTAATGACACTTCAACCCTAGGTCAATGCCGATGTAAAAATTACGAGAACTATAATGAAACTTCAACCATAGGTAAATCCATAAGTGCTTAACTTGATGGGCAACAAATTAGTCATTCATTAAGGACGTTACAAACACTAATAAGTGTTACTTCGACATGAAAATCTGAGCTCCTATTGTACTACGTGACTTGTTTAATAAGGATATCATCTCCCACGTAATGTATAAAGCCGAAATACGCTTCGATATTTCCTTAATTTTATGACATAACTTGCAAGGGTAGGGCTAGTAAAATGAGATATGAATAGAAAAACCATGTAGATCCGAGTGGACTTCCAGTGTAGTCTAGAACTCTACTGAGATGTGTCATCTCACCTCATTAATGTTGTTATTTCAGGCAGTTTAGGCCTAAGTAAACATAAAGGGAATATGCTACAAATACTTTGAAGACTAATTAACACTCTAATGAATTATTATTATGATTAATTAGGAGATTACTAATAGGGATTTTCGCTAGAGTTTAACCAATTGAATGGAAAATGGTATATTGGTACTTTGACCCCTTAAATAGATATGGGGCATTCTAACTCCACTCCTCATTCCATTTATTGCAAAATCAGAACCTAAGTGTGGAGGAGGGAGGACACGTGAACTTGGACCAAGGAGGAGTAAAGGTTAAAGTCATCTTGCATGCAACATGAACAAGTTCAACTCTTTGATTCTTTTCATCATCTAAACTCGACTCTGAACTCACCTTCTTCTTTGAACCATCATTTATTCATGAATCCAGGAGAGTCCTTAGTTAGGACTTAGGGTTTTAGAATTTAGGTCATTTTTCATGATCATGGAAGTGTTGTGGAAATTTGCTAAAATCATGTCAGTTGTGCGATTATGTGCTTAAATGTGTTGTATAACTTAAATTGGATGTTAAATTTATGTTCCTATTCATAATATTATTGATACATGTGATGTTTGAATTTGGTTTTTGTGTTTGAATGTCGTGATTTTTCTACATTTTTACCATTCTCACTTAGCGAGATGATGTGGCACTAAGCGAGCCTTCATACATGGTCATTTCCAGTTACTGGGTTAGCTCGCTAAGCAAGATTTCATGCATAATAATGTATGTTTTAAGGAAGGTTTTCTAGGCGAGCAAAAGCTTTGCCAAGCGATACCTCGCTTTGAACTCGTTGCTCGTCGCTAAGCAAGGGAACTATTTTTGGGAAAGTTTTAGTTTTTGAAGTTAAAATTTCCCTCTTTCTTTTCTAGACGCAGTTTCAGTTCTGTAACTCTGTACGGGACACCTTCAATTGTGTTGTGAATCTATCATATATATTTATACCATATTGGATACTTTCATGTCTTTCCACTTCTTTTTCCCATTGTACGTTTGTTTTAGTTGAATATTCAGATATGGATTTTTTTCGTATGCTCGAACAAAGGAATGGGCCTAAGCTACTAGGTGGTAAATCACTTGGATACTCACCTGAGCTATTGATTAATGTACTTGTGTAGCCTTGATTGGAATAATTCATATGGATACTCACCCGAGTTATCAAATGTGTGCTTGTGTTGCCTTGTTTGGTGTAATTTAATTGGATATTCACTTGATTTATTGATTGGTGTGCTTGTGTAGTCATGTAGGCATTATACATTTGGATACTATCCACATGTGTGCTTGTGTAGCCATGTAGGCTTAATTCACTTGGATACGGGCATGGACTATTGCTTTGTGTGCTTATGTAGCCATGTAGATGTTTTTCACTTGGTGACTCACCTGTGTAATTGATTGGTGTGCTTGTGCACCCATGTAGGCAATGTGCACTTGCATACATACCACATGTGTGCTTATGTAGCCATATAAGGGTAATTCACTTGAACACTCACCTGAGTCATTGATCGGTGGGCTTGTTTTTGGAACTACGCATTTGGATAGTCACCAAAGGTGTGCTTGTGTGGCCTAAGTAGAAAGGTGGACACTACTCCTGAATTGACTCAATATGCGGGTATGAATATGGATACGTTGTATGATACTAATGTTATAGTGGATCTAATGGTTACGGAATTGGTGGTCAATGAGCTCTTAATATTGTGTTATGTATTACTTGTGTATTTCTAAATTTTATAAGTAAGAAAACTACTGATCAACGACGTGAACCGAATAAAATGATGTACTTTATAGAGCGGAAACGACCCATAAGATATGAGGACTCACTGAGATTTAGTAATCTCACTCCAATGTTGTTAATAATTTTCAGGTAGCTCGAGGAAGAACAAAGGCAAGAGTAGGATGTCTGAGTTGGCTTGGAGATATTTCAGTGGTGGATTTTCTGTTGTGTTTTGAGCTCTTTAGTACCACCAGATGATGTATTTTGGCCATGATGTATTTATGTTACTTATATATGACTTTCTTGTACTACATATAACATCATTATGTATTGTTCTAGACATATATGCATGGGGTGTTTCGGAAATAATTAATTTTAGTTGGGGTATTTCAAATTGAATCCATCATTTAAATTAAATCATCAAACATTATTTTAATAATGATTTCCCTAATTGTCTTTAATATAAAGATAAAATATAAATAATAATATTAAAAGTAGGTAAAAATCTCAATGAGAACTTTGACTTAAACATATATTACATAAATATCTTGTTCACTTAAACATTAATTAAATATTATAAAAGATAAGGTAAATCTGAGCCATTAATTCAAATTCAATGGTTATTATTAAAAGTTTACAGTTCTCATTATAGTCAAAGTTCTCATTTCATACGTCCCATATATATATATATATATATATATATATATATATATATATATATATATATATATATATATATATATATATATATATATATATATATATATATATATATATATATTGGACATATGTCTATTTCGATTGTAGCTTTTTAATATTTATTATATGTCAATATATTTTGAGGTATTTAATGTATGAGAATTATATTTTATTTAATTTTGCTTAAGTCTTTTTTATTGCATATTTTATGAAATAATATTATTCAAAAATTATTTCTCACACAAGTAGTTATCGGTTTTTAGACTCTTTACATAAAGTATCTTAGTATTATATTTTTATGATAAAATACTATAGTGTTTGTCAGTATATGTTAACAAATAATAAAAAAGTATTATAAAAAATTATCATTTTTTCAAAGAAATTTTCCTATCTATATTGATTAGAGGTATTCATGGTTCATGCACTGCATTAAACTAAACCACGTTTGATTCAGTTTTCAATAACCACTTCAAAAAAAAAAATAGTGAATCATTAAAGTGGTTTCAATTTAGTTTTAAAATAATTTAGAATAAATTTTATTAAGCAAAATTTATTTTTAAAAAGTTTTTTTTTCAATTTTAAAAATTAAATGAAATCAGATTTTATTTTTTTTATTTTCAGTAAAAGTATTTTTTTATGAAGAAAAACATTTTTTTTCAAAAATAAATTTATTACTTTTTTTATTTTCATATAAAAAATTTATTTAAATTTTTTACTTTCTAGAAAATATTGATTTCAAAAATATTATATTTTTTGAAAAAAATTAATTTTCAATTTTCTTAATATATTTTTTTATTTTTTATTACTAAAAAGTATTTATGTTCCCAATTTTTTAAATCTTCTTTATTTGGGGATAAGGTAACCAATGAGGATTGAGTTTTGACGTGGTTTTCTTTCATTAGCCAATGATTTTGTTTATATACTATATATAAAAGGGGTTTTAAGCTTAATCGTATACCGCATAGAGAAGAAGTAGACACACCAAATACAAATAAATTAAGAATGCAGTAAGGAAATGGTAAAGAAGATTCTAATGAATCTAATAGTTCCATCGAATTTCCTCTATCATCATCAAGTATGGTTTCATATGTGTATGCTCCATCTTTTAATATTGTTAATTTATATGATGGATGGTTGCGCTTTTCGTATCATGGTCAATACTTATTTTTTAAAATTAAGCATCAAATTCTTAACATATAGTTTTCAATTATTTGTTTTTTTATAATATTTTCCCCTTTTGATTAAATTTTTTAGAATATACAATGTCTCAATGAGTATACTTCGGTCATAATGGTGTACAATGTTATTTTTGTAGCAATTCCATGACCGGTAAATTACAAGACTGAGAGATTTATCATTTTTCCAATATTCTCATTATATTTTCCATTTGTTGAACTTTTAGTTAAAATTTCTAAGTTTCATTAAATTATTTAGATGTTTATTTGAATGAGAGAATTTACTGGAATTGAAAAACGATCTTAATTGCTACAACTTTGGGTGTCAACCATTTCAGCCTCCAGCACATTTATTGTGTTGGGTTCTAGGTGGTGTGTTGAGTTTCCACCATTTCCTCCTTTCAAGACAAGTTTTTGACTTTGAGTTCCATCTCTTGTTTAATTTCTAGGGTTATACAATTTTTTTTGTTGAGCCAGCCACACCTTCAATGATTTTTAATGTCTCTTTTTATTTTATATCCCGATTGAATTCATGTTAAAACCATGCATATTTCAAGTTAAGTTAAGTATCTTACATTCTTCGTTATCTAAAATAACGACTTCAACTAAGTATTAAATTTGTACCATCGTTCATTACATATAAGTCATTATTTTGCTCTCAAACTTTAAAACCTAACTATTATAATGTCATTCCATTATTGATTCTTTTTTTCCTTCATATGTACACCTTATTCTCCAATCATTGTTGAAACCAACTACGATTATCTAATACACTTTCCCTTTATATATCTCCTTTCAGAAAGCTTATGGACAGAACATACATTGTTCTTCAGTAGGTTTATCCCATTTGTGAACGTTCCCTTGACATTTTCAGCACTTCTTATGGTAACTTTTCTTCACCCATAACCTTGTCATCTGCACTTTCTCCCTCTTTATGGAAAATGTTCATATTTCCAATTTCCATAAATCCAAAATTGCTATGATTCTCAACAAAGATAATTTCAAATTCCATAAATTAAATGTTGCTATCATTGTCAGCAAAATAATTTTCAACTTCCATAAATCTAAAGTTGTTACCAATTCAGCAAAACTATTTCCAACTTCCGTAACTCCATAGTTGCTATCATTGTCAACAAAACTATTTCCAACAACATCAATAAAAGGCCTTTTATTGAAACATCTTAGCGGAAATATGAACTCAAATTTCCTATGCATTTTTCAAAAAAATTGGGATTCTAAAGAACAATTTCAAATGAGTTCTTCAAGTTATTCTACCTTTTCTCCGCTGCTTCTAATTTATGTACTAGATTTCCGATATTTCAAGCTGAAATGGGAAATCTAGCACAAAGAATAGAAGCAACAAACAGCAGAATAACTTGAAGAACTTGTTTGAAATGGTTCTTTAGAATCCCAAATTTGTTGAAAAGATGTATAGGAAAATTGAGTTCATATTTTCATTAAGATGTTTCAATAA
Organism: Vicia villosa; assembly: GCF_029867415.1. Lineage (NCBI taxonomy): Eukaryota > Viridiplantae > Streptophyta > Magnoliopsida > Fabales > Fabaceae > Vicia > Vicia villosa. Next base: position 101,369,758 of record NC_081185.1, on the reverse strand, counting down.
AAAGGCCTCTTACTGATGGTGCTGAAAAATAGTTTTGTTGATAATGCTAGCGACTAAGAAGTTATGGAAGTTCGAAATAGTTTTGCTGATAATGGTAACAACTTTGGTTTTATGGAAGTTGGAAATAATTTTGCTGACAATGATAACTACTTTAAATTTATGGAACTTGAAAAAAAAATTGTTGAGAATGATAGGAATTTTGTATTTATGGAATTTAAAAAAATGTATATTTTCTATAAAGAGGGAGAAAATGAAGATGAAAAGGTTATGGGAGAAGAAAAGTTACCATAAAAAACATAAACAAACTTTTGGAGAGCCCAACTATGATTATCTAATCCACCTTCCCTTATATACTTTTATTCCTCAAAACGGGGTGTTTCTTACAAGATTAATTCTAAGAAAGTTTGAGCATGAAGGGAAAAATAAAGTATCTTAAATAATCTTTTGGGATTATTTTTCATATTTATTAACTCTATCTTACGTTGTTTTCCTTTGATAAGCATTTGAAATCTAGTAGTACCAATGTAAATAAAAGTTGGTGCATAGAATTTTGTAAAGGCATATCTATTAAACCATAGTCATATTCAAAATTAAATTGAGTAAATAATTTTGAATATAGTGTTAGGACTCTATAAAATATAAATTTACGATTCCCCTTTGAGTCTATCTAAGGTTATTTAGCAACATGTGTAAAAATTGCAATATTTCCATTGTATGTAACTCCAAAATGTAAAGTATATATATTCTTGCAATATGTAATTTGTTTTAATTGTATTAGTTTTATTTGAAAGGATAATTATACTCCTGCATATGAATCATATTGCAATTATTGTCAAGTATGTTTTTAGCATAATTCTATTTAGCTTTGTTGTAATAACCCTAATTACCTATGTGAGATTAACATGATGAAATAGTTGATCAACGAAATAATTAGTGGCATATTTCCAAATCCTAATTCTTAATCACAATAGGTAACATCCATTAGCATAAATATTGGAGTTATATACTAATTAGAATGGTTTAAGACTCTAAGTGTGAGAGTGGCATCATTAGCTATTTGGCGTAAGTATCAAGGACAAAAAGGTCCCCTTGGCTAGTATTTAAAGTGGAAAATTGAGGATAAGATCTTATTTTGCACATTCTTCTTCTCTCTTCACACCAGAATTCTTAGAACAATTAAGAGAGAGAGAGAGAGAGAGAGAGAGATAGATCAAGATTTAAATGAAGAGGAAAAAGTAACATTGATTCGAGTGGATCTTATAAGCATAACATAGTTTTGAAAGAATTTTTAAAGAAGGAGCATAAAGATCAACTTAGAAACAATTGTCTTCATTCGTCAACCTTCAAGAACATGTTATAATTAGGGTTTTGATTGAAAGAATTTCACTAATAAGGAAAATTCAAGTTTGGAAATTAAGGAAATTTCATGACTTTCTTGCTATTGATGTGAATGCATGTACACTCCATGAAATGTGATATGTGATATGTTTGCATTTTCTATTCTACTTTGAGATGTTTCATTAAATATATTTCTAGTATAATGAAAACTAGGATACAAGGAATCAACATTTATTGATATTGTGAAAAATGTGTTCTTGCATGTTTGAGAATGATGTGGTATGTAAGTAAATCCTTGTTGTGAATGTGATGAAATGACTTGTTTATGCATTGTATGGATTTTATGATGTGTTTGGCTGGAATGGAAAATCAATTCAATGCATGATTATGAAGTTATAAGGTGTGAGAAAGTGCCAAAATGTGAGATTTCACATTTCCGGGTTGGGCACGATCATGTCCACTAACACGAAAATTATAGAGGATGTTTTATTGTGGTAAAGAAGAAACAAAAGTAAATTTTTTGTTTTTATCGTCTCTACAGGGATTAGTGTGAGGGATCAAATGACGTTCAACAATCTCCATGTTTCAAAGCTTGGGTGTGCAAAGGTTGTTTACACGTATAGAGTACAAAATGTAAAAATGAAAAAGTAAAGTATAGGAGAGAAGCTAGATTTTAGGGATTGAATTTCATTCACCCATAGAATATGCATTTTACCAATCAGTTAAATACAATCTAAACATTCATTAATAACATCATGTATCACTCACAATCGAGGTCATGTCTAACGGAAATTTGAGATATCAACAGTATTGTCTAATCGGCGATCTCTCAATCTATCAAATAATACTGAAGCATTAAGAATCGATACTCCATATGAATGCTCCGCCTAAAGCTATGCCTAGCATTTATAATCTAATAGAGGGATATCCCCAATATTAAATCAGGAAAAATTACAAATAACACCACGATCAATAAAACCTATAACAATATACATTCTCCTAATCTTGGCATGTGAACAAACTTAATCATCTCTATAATCATTTATCACTTGTCACCATAATCTATGTCTAGAGCAGCATTGCAGGATTATACTTGTTGATTAATAGAAGACATCTCAACATATTAAATAACACACAAACGTTAAGAACTGATACAAAATGAATATAAACTCCTAAATCTATATCTAAAGTTTATTTATCGATAGATGACAAATCTTAAATCAATAGTTTAAAATACATCTCTCAACACAAATCAAACATATTTGAAAAATGATTAACATCTATATTAAATCAAAACAAAGCTCACAATATAAAGTTTAAAAGACATACACACAACAATGGTGAAATCACCCAAATTCCAACAAGAAGAGGTATCATACAAAGGGAAGAGAGAAGATGAGCGAACCCCAACCTCAATGTCTCAAAAATTAAAGTTAATCCAACTTCCAATCTTCAAGATTCAACCTCCCTTGTTAATTTCCAATCATCTAACACTCCAAAATTGGTGTTTCACCTTAAAATATGGTGGAAAACCTAAAAATGGTGAAATCCCTCTCTCAAACTTCGGTCACCCCTAAAAAATCTGATGAAAACTCTATTTATACACTCAAAAAATTGCAAATTGCGCTAAGCCCAAACAGAGCGCGCTTAGCACGGATCCACTTAAAACACATAAACCGCCTTAAATAACGCTTAGCCCCACACTTAGCCTGGATACTTCTTCCTGGAAACCTCTAAGTGTGCTACACCGCGCTTAGCCATCTCTACAGCATAACATTTCCCTTTAGTTTGCATGTTGAAGCTTTATTTGTGGTCCTCAATGTCCAATGCTTCAACAATGCAATAAATCCTACAAAAAGATCCAAAAATGATTAATCTATACAATATTTACATGATAAAACTATAAAGTTAATATTTACAATAAAGTTGATGTTTTAGCTTATTAATATAAAGAATCAATCCAATAGGTGCCACAAAATACCACTACAAATAACTACAATTTGGAAATTATCAGAGGGTATGCCAGGGCCCAACGCGGCCTATGCTACCGAACACGGGAAAGACATGTCCCTCTCTGGTTTTTGTATAGAGAGGAGTTTTTTGCCCCAACACGGGTACTGCCCAATCATAAGGAACGCTCGAAATACAACAAAGCCGCCACTGAACTTTATTTATTCCAAAGGAAAGGGAAAATATCAATAAAGTCCACGAAACAAAAGAAAAAATTATCGTCACAACCATATCAAGTCCAGGAGTTGGTTATGCAAGGGGAAGGTATAAGTACCCCTCACACCGATTGTACTCAACGAGACCCATTGAGTTAGTTTGGCAAAAGAGTTTTAGCACTATGTTAGTTTGCAATCTTCTAATTACTACGTGAAAAGAAAGAAAAAGCTTTTTAGTTTTTTTATTATTATTGTGCTCGCCAAGATTTCAAAATCATGTGCCTACATATTCCCAAGTGCAATGGAAAAAACAAAGCTTCATAGTTCTTCGTAGAAAACCACATATTTGTTGGTTGCTTTTGGTCTAGAAGAGGAGACATCTGGCTAAGTTAATCAGGACACGATTAACATGTGCTCAGTTCCACTAAGAAAAAACTCATAAAGGTATTCCTTTCTAATCCTTTATGTTGTACTCTTGAAGAGCATATATCTGTAAGTTTCCTGTGATCAATGAAACCAAATAAGTATTCATACATAGAGCAGTTGTTGGAGCTAAATATTGTGTCTCAATCACAATGAAATATGGTTAAGAATATGCAATGCCCTAGTTGTTATCCAGAAAAGGTAGTATGATTTGAAATCAAGGAAGTCAGATGGATCTGACTAATTCAGTGTTATGCTATGACTAAGTCTGTTCCAGAAACCTAGCTGAGGGAATCTCCTCTATAGGTACACACCATGGCATCCTTCATCTCAAAATCAGAATTAAAGTCTAAAGAAAAGGTTATTGAGATGCTGGCTATTTTATCCCTTGATGTGTCTGGATATTGTTGACTATTGGATTATTCTGTTACTAACCCGAGTATTGTCAATTTGACATTAAAGATGTTAACCAATAACCATGAAAGATGATGTCACGTCTGATGTTACAACATCTCAAGATCTTCAGTTATTTTATGTATTTGCCAAGAACAGAAAGTATAAATGTGAAGAGGTAATCAGTTAGAATAACCTAGTGTGAGTAGCAAATTCTAACTGAAAAGCTGGTAAGTACTTTGATGGGAGACTTAGTACTTATTAGGTTTAGAACCTGGATGCTGAGAAGAAGTTCTTACAAACATGAGTTCTCAATTATCTGCACACATCAAAGAAGGCAAGAGTCTCTGATGTGGGATACTAATTCTGTTAAATATCTTGATGGGAGCTGGATATTTACAAAGTCTGTATAAAAAAACTCAGACGTGTATATTGAAGATCAATTTATGGTTATACAATCATAGTTTCTTCTATTTTCAAGTTACAGAATGTGGCAATATGGATCTTGTGTAGCAAGCAAACTGAGGTTTCTAAACTTGGAATCTGTGACAAATTCCAAATGAAGAGATTTTCAAGGACAAACATCGAAGATGTCCTAAAGTTGTATATCTCAGGGGGAGTAAAAGAGTAGGAATATCAGCAAAGACAATGTTTTTCTACTTCTATTCATTTGAAAAGTCCTTCAAAGACTAATCTTGAAGAAAGAAGAACAAAGTCACAAAAAAACCTCAAAACATAACTCAAGTCATGTTTATTCTCAAAGACCAACAAAGAATATTCTTTGCATTATCATCTGACGACATGAATTGATGATGTGTATCACTTGTTCTGATCTAAGTGCATGATCCAACCTATGCACGAGTCCACCTGATGCAGTTTGTTCTAAAATAACATTTCTTGATCAAGACTTTGGGTGAAGTCCAGGTATGTTGTTTAAATTGCTCAGGAGTATAGAGTTTGTTCGTTTTGTTTGAGTCTTGTTTGAGTCCCTCATGTTCTTCTTTCGAATATGAGAAGTGTCTAGAGTCTAGCTTATGATTGTCTATTTGAGTCAATCATAGGGTTTAAGGGTAGTGTTCAGGCATTGTTAAGTCCGACGTCATTCTTTACAACTGCTTCGTAAAGAATAAAGAGTCTTGTTCTGAGTCGTGAACACAATTCGTTTCTTGTGTTCCAAGTCCTCTATAGAGAATTGTTATCTCTATGGATAGTGTAATACGGTGAACTGACTTTATTTCGAAATGTTGCGGTAAGCAAAAGTCGCCACCGACTTTTATTTTATCCAAATTAAATCAGAAAGGCTAAAAGAACAGGAAAAACCTTTTAAATAAAATAGGGTTCGGGGGGTAATTATGCAAAGGGAAGGTGTAAGACACCCTTTGCATCCATGGTTTTCCATGGGCTCTTAATTGCTTTGCTCTTTAGTTTTGAAGCCAAAAGTTTCAGAAAGGTAGAAAAAGAGAAATAAGGATTTTAGCTCGTAAAATGAGCGTAGCCTTATTGAAGGTTTAAGAAAAAGTGTAAGAAAAGATTTTTAAACCAGAGCATGCAATTAAGGGCAAATTACCTGGTTTAGATGAAAAACGTTCTTTTTAGCCTTTCATGGTGAAAGGGTCTATCCATGCCATAAGAGGGCAGGAAACCTTTCATTTGGATGTTAACGGGTCATCGAGAGTTCGTTCGCCATAAGACTGTCCCATGCCATAGGGAGGCAGGTAGTCTAAGGGAAGAACCATAATAGCCTTTCGTAGGCAGCCAGAGGATACCTCAGCCTTTTCGTAGGCAACTCCCGAGGGTCGAGGTCATATTGGTGTATCGAAGGCAGCATCATTTAGGGACTTTATGACCTTTGTATTTACCGAGGCAACATGGATGAGGTATCCTCGTATTCGAGGGACATGGCTATTCTGCAAAAAACACAAGGCAACAGGCAACAAGGCAACAGGCAACAGAGAGGTTACCCCAAAAGTGTGCGTGTGTGCACCAATCACATGATTAGTTCAGAATATATTATCTTATAATGATTAAGTGATTCTATTTTAGTTCAGGGTTGCACTCCCTAAAATTACTAACCACATCAGTCAATAAACAAATATAATTAAAGCAATACGGGGAAGGGGAAAAAGAAGCCAGCGGGGGGAAAGGGGAAATGAAACCAGCGGGTTTATAATAAGGTTTGGCATAAGTAGTAATTAAAATAGAAATAGAAGAGGTTAAAGTTTTTAGGGTTACCAACTATTTGAATTTCGGCGGTTGGCAAACCCTGAAAAATTGGCAAAAGGAAAAATACGAAGGGGTGAGTGCGTTATCAGTTCAAATGAAGATTAGGGTTAACCCTAATTTGATGAAGGAAACAAAATAAAATGAAATAAAATTGATATTTAAAATAAAAATAGAACTTAGCTTTCGATTTGATCTGATATGGTTTGCAGTCGGAGGTAGCCTCGGGGTTAACCCTAAAAAAATGGCAAAAGAGATAAAATGCGTGAGGGTAAAATAGTCCATTGACTTTCGAGGTTTTAGCCCTAATTACAGTTTTGTAATGCAAATAAAGAATAAATATTAAAATAAAAGAAAATAGAGTCGGGACTTAGCTTCGTAAAATGCATGGCGTGTGATCGGGGGTCATCGGATAATAACTCTGAAAAAAACGCACAAAGGAAATATTTTCAGTGTAGGGAATGATCCTTGACTGTTGGCATGAGCCCTATTTTAACCCAGAAGGGCAAAATAAAAAAATAAATGATGTTGCAGAAACTCTGACAGGTTAATGAATCGAATATAACAAATGTTTAAAATAAACGTAAGGTTAATCCTAATTATTAATTTAATCGATTAATAAAAATACTAATCTAATTAAATAATTAAATTAATCACTTAACTATTCTAATTTAAGTTAATCATCTAATATATAAAAAAATAAAAGTTTAATTTTTATTAAGTGGGAAAAATGTTTTATTAAAAAGAATTTAAAAAAAAAGGAAAGAATTTGGGTGAAAATAAATAAACATAGTAAAAATAAATAGTTAAAAACTAAATTCAATAAATAAATAAAGAAGAAAAAGAAAAAAATAAAAAATAAAGAGGAAAAGAGACTTAGCTGGCGCTGGATCTGGTGTGTACGCATCCAGAGGGTGCACCATAGGAAGGCGTCCCCAGGATCTTTGGATCTGATAGTGGTGTGATCTGATGGTGACTAGCAAGAGGCGCATGACCCTCTCCCACACAGCGTATGCAGGCAATCACCTGTTTGATATTCTGTAACAAAAATAATTGCAGAAGAGGAGTGTCGAACTCGCGACCTCTGGGTTATCACACATACACGCTGGCTAACACAGCTACGATGTTGAAGTGATAATGAAATAGCGCGTGATTAAAATATATTAAACCTAAATTATGAAAAGAAATGCGCGCGATTTGCAAACCTGCCAATAACACGACGCCAGCACCTCATCATCTTCCTTCGTATTTCTGCAGAATAGGTAAGGACTTTTACCTACGGTTCTTTCCGTGGCCATAACACCTGTACAAAGCAAAACGCAAAATACCAACCATAAATTCAAAACAAAGACACCTATCGATTGCAAATAGAGCCCTGAGTTCAATGGTATATTTAGTTTCGTTTGATTTTTCCTCTAACTAAAACCCCTAATTTGAAGCTTTAGAACCCTAAACATGGTGGAATCTCCATCCTGTACTCAAACATCAATCAAAATATCCAGAAAGCATCGAAACAATATTATAAACATGAATATATAATCAAATCAAATGCAAAGCGTGTGTATATATGGAATCAAATTCAAAAATTATATGACTCATTTTTTTAGCGTCAATTTACGTTCTGGAAGCTTTGATCTATTATGATGGTTGGTTTATGTTCAGAAAACAACGAGGAATTAATTGGAATACTTTGTCTCCTCTGAATCAAACTACAACTCAGTCTCTTATCTCCTCCTTTGTCACGTTTTTTTACTTTGGAATAGGGTTCTGGCCGCCGCAAAATTGTGCCCAGGGTTTCAGAATTATTGTGTATATATAGAGCATCCAATTTTGTGAAGAATTCTGATTCAAATCTTTGTAATTTTAATCATGAAGATTTGATTTAGAACCAAAGTTCAATCTTGCTATTTGGGTCTAGATTTCGATTGGAAATTAACCTCCCACGGTTTGCAGCCCTTTTTGGATATCAAATCTCACATAAATTCAAGCCAATGTACTTTAAATAATTTATTTCATAACTTATATAATTTATTTTTGAATTTCTATGAATAAAAAATCAAAAATAAATTAATAAATAGCAAGTAAAATTATCATGAAGTATGAATAGGGTCATGGGCATGCTTAGAATCCAAATTATGGGTCCATTAGTCAAAAAATGCAACCTTATTCCGATTGACTTTCATGCGTCTCTTGAAAATCGACTAACTTGTACAAGTCGTATTCTCTTCAATTTTTATCGCATGGAGATGATTTTGTACTTTGGAGAGGAGTGAACTTGTACTGTCTTGAGTAATTACAAGTCAGGTGAGTGAAAATATCTTGGAATATGACAGGCAAATTTTGGGGTATGACAGATAGTCAAGAGTTTGTTTGAGTTCAGATGAACTTATGTCTTAGGTATCAACATCACAAAGTAAATATTTCCTGGTAGAAGGTCTGGGAATATATAGAAGTTTGAAAAAGCAACATTATTGTCTAGAGTGGCAGTTTGGACATAATGTGGATTAGAATGGACAGGTTCTAATATGGATGTAAGTAATGTGTTCTTGCCATACATAATTACTTTCATGATGAAGATTTCACTTAGTGAAAATGACTATGAAGACAAAAGTTCTATGATTGGATCAACACAACTAAGGATAAAGGAGAATCTCTTCTGTTCAAGGATTATGTTAATCAATGTGTGAGACTGAAAAACACCTTATCAAGAAGGATTTCAAAGTATCTTAAGCAGACCATGATCTGATTCAAACATGGTAGGGTTATGCTCAACAAAATTCCAGAAGTGGCAATTCTGTTTATTGAGATTATGGCAACCTCTCTGTGTGATTTAAGTATCAAGGGGTCATCTGTTGATCATTTCTGAAGGAGATAAGCTCTTAAGCTAGGATCTGTTGAAAAGAAAAAGGGGATGAAACATGTGGAGAATACTGGTAGTACAAATGTCAGACACAGTGTTATGACATTCTACTTCTGGTGTAAGTATTTATTGTGAGGAACAAATTTGCTATAATGAGTGTGTTCAGCAGGATTGTTGAACAGAGGGTGCGGCTCTTGAAGATATGAAGATGAGTCTTATATTTTCCATTCATCATTTCAAGCTTATTCCGTCTGTAGGAGCTCAAACTATCTCGGATAGGGGGAGTAACTTCTTTTGTTAAGAGAAATTTCTTGGTTCAAAATACTTTTACATCATGAAGAAAATGTGATACTTTTGTCAGTTATTTGAATGGTTCAAATTAACCATGTGCAACTGGTAACCACTATTCCTTCTCTACACTAATGAGGTAGTTGTGTGCTAACAGTCTCAAGGTGTCCAAAAACAACAGAAGTCTATGTCTATGAATAGTGAGTAAGTAGGGAGTCTGTCAATTGGTCCAAGTGATGCTATGTCTTAATCTTTAACGGAATCTTGGGCTATGTGCCTGAAGGAAAGAAAAGTGACAATGTCTGACATAATGTCATGACATGTTTATAGACATTGAATCTTCACAGTCAAACAAGGAAATCTGAATTGAAGTTTATCTACACATCAGCGGTCGGTGTAAAGTTCATTCAATGACTATGCATGCACTGGTAATTCAAGATAACTCCTATCAGAAAAACAGTCAAAAACTGCTTTGAAAAGAGTAATCGCTTTTGGAACTGTTTCCTAATTAACCGTTTGACCATTGAACAAGACCAAAGACCTTCGCTATTTCCTATAATCCCCATTTTCTATATAATAGCATCTCCGTGAATTACAGAAATCAAACTCTCTCAAAATGTCGTTCGTGTGCGTTCTTGTGAGTCGAGTCTGGGTTTGGTATTGTGATGGGTTGCTGTACCAAAACCATCTTAGAAAAACAAAAACACGGGCTGGGGATGTTGATGGTCTCTACCATGGGTTTTTCTGCAATAACAACAAAGATGTTCCACTATGTACAACCTTCAGTACAGGAATCATTTTCGTTGTGATTTGTGATCTGAGTTATGAACACAAATTGTGATTTGTGTTCTGAGTTACAAGGAATAACAGCAAGAATCCAGTCTTGGTTCTCTTGAGAACTCGAGCTAGGAGTGGATTTCTTGACACAGACAACAAGTATCTCCCAGGATTAATTGTTATATCCAATTGCAATATATGACATATTGTCGGTCTTTGTAATATTATGGCTAAAAAGAGGGAGAGATACAGATGTTGATTTTGCTAGTGAAAGCAAACATGACCAAGTCCTTGTTGTCTAAGTTGCCGCTGACTATTACAAGAATAGTTTTAGCCAAAATAAGCCAAAGAGGGAGATTGTTGATGCTCAGTCTGTCCTGTATTATTGTCTAATGTTTGGCTAAAACATATAATAGCAGCAAATGGTCAAAATGTGAATCTTGCAGGTTTATAAAGAACAAAACAGGAACAAGCAAGATATTAGATGGAATGTCATGACATCAACTCATGACATCGCGCCTGCAGAATTGGAAGGAAGATTTAGTTTGTACTTAACAGATACAGAATATTTTATGTGAATATTATGTAATCCTATGTGGCGCATATTTAAAGGTCAAAAGAATAATTGAAGAATCAGATCAGAAGATTGAAGATTCAGGAAGAATCAGATCAGAAGATTTGATTCAGCAGTTTCTAATTTAGGAAACTCAGGATTAAAAGACCTTATTTGTAGCAGAATATTTTCTGCATATTTGTAACAACAAGAGTGCTACGATTTGTAAGCCCAAGTCCAATTGGGATCAGGTTATAAATAGGAAACTTTTATAACCTAGTAAAGATAGAAAACCTGGTTTTAACGATGTAATCATTAGGGTTTCTATAGGTAGACCACCCAGGTTGTGGGATGGATGCCTTGTCCTTCTCGAAACCTGTAGGTTAGAGAAGTGATTGTCCTCACTCGAAACCTGTAGGTAAGAGTTAAGTATTGTAAGCTTGATTGAAGCTGTGAAGCAGATTAAGTATGTGTTCATTGTTAATTGTGTAAATAGTTGTTGCAGGGTTGTAACAGTTAGGTATCACCAAGGATTGAGCAGAGGTTTTCTTATCTTGGATGGAGTTCAGAGATAGAGATTGCATTGGGTAGTGACTAGGTAAACCAGAGGTTGTTTATCTGTAAACCAGAGGTTGTTTATTTAAAATAGTACTACTGATAGTGGAATCTTCTTCCTGGCTTGGTAGCCCCCAGAGTAGGTAGTTAGACCGAACTGGGTTAACAATTAACTGTGTTATTTATCTTCTGCATTGTTTGTTCAGTTATGAATGTTATGAATTTGTCTATAACATCAGGTTCAGAAGTGTTAGTTGTTCCTATACAGAACCATGTAAAAATCATAATTTGGTTATGTGTGCTGAACATGTGTGATCCCAGGACTTATTGACTCTTTCCTAAGAGTAATCAAATAATGATGGATCCTTGTATTCTTCTTGTGCTACATTAATAACAGATCAGATGTCTTGACATCAAGATTTACATCCGAGTCTGTCATACCAGAATTTTCAGCTATGTCCACCATTCTTCTATCTTCATCATTTTTCACACTTTTTCTATTCAAATTTTCAATCGGGTTATGATTGGTCATGGGTGTAGCGGTTGATTGGTGTGGTTAATTTCTCAACAACAACTTTTTATTTATATTCAATATTCTAGGGTTTTCAAGATGAAAAAAAGTTTACAATATCCTTTTGCTTAGTTAGTTATTAATAGAAAATTGTGATGAACATCAAACTAAAATTGGAAAAAAAAATTATGTTTACATTTTTTAAATTAAATGGAATCAAAATAGGCCGAAACAGATAAAATTCAAACGCACAAAAAGCCAAAAAAATGAACATACCAAAAGTATCTACGCGCAACATAGTTCAGTAAAATTGTCCGATAATGTTCAAAAGAGCACGAAAAGCCAAAAAAATGAACATACCAAAAGTATCTACGTGCAACATAGTTCAGTAAATTTGTCTGGTAATATTCAAAAGAGAAATTAAAAATACTCGAAAAAAACAGCTCTGATTGATTAAAAAGTGAATGCGCACAAAGCCGAAAAAATAAAACGAGCACACGAAAATGAATGACGTGCACCAAAGTTCTGTAAAACTATATGGTGCAGGTTAAAACTCAAAACATTTTTACCGTTAATTTTACACGCAACGGCGAAATGCTTTTACCAGCCGGCTTGCAGAAAAAAAATTTATTCTGATCGACCTTGGGTCGACTTCACATAATGCATCAAGCGATGGAAATGAAAAAAAATGCATGGAATGCAATTAGATTAACTTTTTGATATTAAAATGAAATGAAAGTTGACTTTATATTGACTAATGCATGCATGACTGACCAATGATGTAAATGCTTCAAAGAATGAATGACTTGGGGAAACATTAGTGTATGACAATGGGTAGACCGTGTTGGCACTATTGATTCCCCAAATTTTTTAACTTTCCAAACCTTAATTAGTATTTGAACATGAATCATTTGTGATAACTAAAGGTGTGAGAGGGTTGTCAAAGAAACTAACAAAAATCACTCAAAAACTCACCGAACGTTGGTACGCCATGAAAAACCCTAGTCGGTTAGGCGTTAAATTGTTGTAAATCATTATGTGCAGAAACACCCTAGATATCAAGTGAGGTTAAATGGATTGGAAACTCTTGACATTCATGTAATAATTATCGTAAATCATTACATGCAGAAACATGAAAAAATCGATTATTCGATTAATGTTAGAAATAAGAGAAATGTCTCTTAGTATTAATTAACTAGGATATATAAATGAGGATAATTCTAATGTCTATTATGAGTGTTCACACCTTCATTCATCATAAATAACACACATATAACTATCATCATAGAATTTATCATGTAAGCATTTAGCTGCTTAGTAATCATCACAACACACATCCTCAACAAGATTATGAAATGTCACATAAAATGTAATGCAATGACGCTGACTAAATGCATGTAGTACCAATTATGAACATCTGGTTCATTTCCCTCCATGATCCCCACCGTCACCATAGTAACACTTCACTAAAATCCCCAGACAAGGAACTTTAGCTACTCGCACTTGAACCATAACCATAGGAAACAAGGCCATATCATAAATAGAATCAAAGTTCCAACATCATGAGTACATGGACACTTAGCATGCAACAACAATAACATACATATGTTCAACCTCAGCTAGTCAAGTATGTCCTAAACATCATATTCATCATCAATAATAGCATGCATATATATATATATATATATATATATATATATATATATATATATATATATATATATATATATATATATATATATATATATATATATATATATATATATATATATATTTGAGCATGCAACATCATTAAGGTATCATCACAATATCATCATAACAACATCTTCATACAACAAGTCATCAAAACACACATAACACACAACAATCCACATCCCTAAACACATTATGCATAAGAATACTACTAAAATAATCCATCTAATTTAATCATGGTATAGTTCAGCGATTCAGCTTCCCAACAGTTCGAACGACGCATCAAATAGAGTCACAAAACTCAGTTACGATGTGTTCTACCCGCACTACCTGTTTGCTTGCCCAACGACACATTTAAGAAATCCTCACCTGGCGCTCATCCAAAAAAAATTATGGATTTTACTCCTTCCATTGCTTCATTCGCTCGGAGAAGCCTTGGCAAAATCCCATCCTCATGCTCTCCCGGTGAAGTTGTGCGAATCAACAACTTCTCAGTTGTGATTCGCTTCAGTCGTAGATCATTCCATGGTCGATTTTCAAGCATCCTACTCATCCAAAATGCATCATAATCATTATAATTCATGGTTTAGCATCAATTCAATAACATATACATGTTGGATTTAGATCATGGCATCTCAAACATCGTTATCAAAGATTATTCATACACAATTATCATCAATCAATAGAATCACTAAACTTACATCTACACTATCCTAATACCATCCATAATCAACCACTATCACCCATCTTTACCTTGTTATTCCTAGAAATTAATCTCTCAACATCCAACGAACGGACGTTCTACTTTGCTTTCTCCTGCCCTCACACTTCTCATACGGTTCTCCAAATTTTATTGTACGATGTAAAACTGATTCTCTATTCTCACTTATCTCTTTTTCTATTAAAATATTGTCCTAGTTTAGGCTTTTCCCAACAGGCCATTACTCACTCACCTTGCTAATATCACTCTTCCGTCAAAATCTCTACACTCTCTCTTATTATTATTATTTTAATAATTAATTGACTAATAATATAACTCATATATTATTTTACTCAAATACACCTATAATTACCTTACTACGTCCCTAAATCAAGGACTATCATTCCCACCCAATAATCGAATAAACCGAATAAATCACATATCATTCACAAATAATTATTATAATCGACAAAATTTTAATTTGGAGGGTTACATTGCAGACATGCATATTGGGAAATGGGGGAAATTTAAGGCTCCATATAAAGTCTTATATAGGAGAAATGTAGAACGACTTTGTGATAGATAAAAGTTAGGGATAAGGGGATTCTTGGACTAGATATAAACCAAAAACCGCATTAAAAGTAATGCAAATCGATGACGGAGGTCGTAGAAATTTGAAAAGGGAGATCATGTTCTCCTAAATTTCACCCCAAGTTAGAGCTAAAGGGACCTTTCAATTCAAGGAGATTGAGATTGAGATATGTTGGACTCTATCATATCATAAGTCGGGTAGGTGAAGTAACTTACCAATTAGCTTTGTCATCTTCAATATTCGGGCTTTAAGATGTACTCCACGTATCTCAGCTCAAGAAATTGTTACGAATTCCTTTCTATCGACCGTTCCGGGTACTGTTTAAGTGGAAGACAATCTATCCTTTCAACCTAAATCAAGTCGTATTATGGATTACATAATAAAGGAACTATTAAATAAATAGTTCCCTCTCGCAAAAGTGTTATGGAAAGATTCACATACTAGAAAACATGTGTGGGAACTAGAATAAAAAACGTGAGAAGTATATCCTTGTCCATTCTTGTGAATACCTAAATTATATGAGGAACTTATATTTAAAGGGGGGAGGATGTAATAATCCTAATTTCCTATTTGAGATAAGCATGATGAAATAGTTTACTAATGAGGTAATTAGTGGTATGTTTCAAAACCCTAAATTTTAATTAGAAGAAGCATGCATTAGCCTAAATCGTGGAGTTATGAAACTAAATAGAACGGATTACGACTCTAAGTATGAGGATGACATTATTAGAATTTTAGCCTAAATACCAAGGGCAAAAATGTTATTTCCTTTTTCTAGTATTTAAAGTGGAAAATTGAGGGTAAGAAATCATTTTGCAAATTATTCTTATATTTTTACACTAGAATTCATAGGGAAAGTGAGAGTGAGAGAGAAAGCTAGAGCAAGTGTTGGAATCTTGAGCATACCCCAACTGGTATTGAGAAAGGACATGGTTGTAGTTAATTCCCCATCTCACTCCAATAAGAGGCACATTACGGAACTCTCCACAATTGTAAATAATATTGATGCCATCATAATTTCTTGAGTACCAGAGAATATCATTAGATGTAAGACCCATCAATCTCTGTGACCACTTCAAATTGATCCTTGGTATCCATGTAAGTTCCTTTTTGCAGAAGATGACTGATGAACCAACTGTAGAGAAGAGGAACACAACAAGGAAATGTTCCACCTTTCTTGTCATTTCTCAAGTGTACAAAATGATAAACATCTCCAAGAAGAGTAGGAACTGGATTCTTCATCATGAAGTTATGAATGGCGTTCATATGCAGAAAGTACACCATATTTGGGAAGAGAACAATCCCATATATTTAAAGAGCTAAGATATCATTGAATGCATTCCAAATTCATGAATTAGCAAACTCATTGGCCCTAGCAACAAAGAACCCTAGAGGAAATCCAAAAAGGCCTCCCTTAACCTTAAGGTTAGCTTCCACCATAGCTTTTCTCAAAGAGAAATGCAAGCAACACTCTCTTTTCAACACTCTCTCTGACACTCACTTTCTTATTGGTTGAAACATGTGTGGGTCCCACCACTTTATGTGGGATCCATTTCCAAAGTGAGGGACCCACACATGTTTTAACCAATAAGAAAGTGAGTGTTGGAGAGAGTGTTGAAAAGAGAGTGTTGCTAGCACTCCTCTTTCTCAAATAAAGAGCATTGGCAATCTGATGTGACTTAGGAACCTCCTTGGAGCTATGGAAAGGCATTTCTTCTCTGATAGAGATACCTAGAATATATGAATATTCCTCCAAAGTGGGTGCAATATGATAGTTTAGAAAAGTAAAACATCTCAACATAGGGTCATAGAATTGTAGTAGAGTGTGAATAATACCCTTCTCATAAGGAGTGAAAAGAGTCTGGAGAATACCCATGATCTTCCTATGCTCTTCCTTCAAATTACCCATACTGTCTGCAGAAGCTCTAGAATCTAGCTTATGGAGAATTTTCAGAGTTTGCATCAAGTACTTGTACCCAATATTACTCTTCTAACCATTGTCCATCTCTAAGAAAGCTTAAAACAAGACACAAAGACAAGATAACCCTAGAAATAAAAAGAACATGTATATTATGGTATAAACATGTTATGATGCTATGAATGTAAAGACATGAGATCAAGGCCCTCATATATTCTGGATAACATATGTACTCATTTTTTGTGCCAGGTTTAAACATCATAAGTTCAAAGGTTCGCTTCTGTTAGGAATCACAAGAAAACCAGGTTGGAAAAAGGTCAGGGTTTCTTGCAAAAAGCCCATACCATATCACAGGTGAGTTCTGTGTGAAAATATCTTGTCTGGTGCATATACATGCATGACAGAGGCATCTCTAAGAAAACATAGTCTGGGTATGGGTCTCGTGTCAACTCAATGCAACAGCCGCTACACGAGTCAACATGACTATCCACTCTAATACTGTGTGTATACTGAAGCATGTTTAGTAGGCTTGTCTCTCAAAGTATCACCAAACCCAACAATATCCATAATATACAACAATAAGGAATGTAATGAATGAAGTCAAGTAAAGCATATAGATAAACACCCAAAGAAAGAAAAAAAACAAGAGCTAGGACTAACGTTCCTAGGATTTCTCCAACAAAGTCGCCAACTGTCGCTACACAAAAAATCATTGAGTCGCCATCGAATAATATTTATCCCAACAAGGAAAGGGGAAACAAATGATCTCGCAACCAAATTCGGGTTTCAGGAGTTGATAATGCAAATGGGAGGTATTAGCACCCCTGACATCCACTTTACTCAACAGGATCCACTCTGGTTATTCTAATAAAAGGGTGTGTATATCTAATCTTGAAATTGCTAAGAAATACATGAATGAATTAACTAGAAAAAATAAAAGGTTTTTATTATTGAGTTCGCCAGGATATCTTGAACCTTATGCATACGTATCCCTAATGTGCAATAGAGAAATCAGAGCTCCTTAGTTCTTATCGAAAATGTTTGTTTCTTTTTTGATAGACGATACTAAGTTCACATTCTTGCAGTTAGACGTATGGATGCTCGTAAGTCTTATGCAGTGTCTGTTTGCGTAGACTGAAATTAGCATGTCCTTTCTGAAAAGTTTTTAATGGGAAAAACCCAAAGGCAAAATAGTTTGAATTTTTTGGAGTATTTTGTTAGAAGATACATCAAATGGTCCCTCAAGGCTGGGGATATTTGACTATTTATCTTTTAGTTTTGAAAATATTTGAGATGCGTATAATACTAAAGTCTATGACATGAGGGGGAATACTTTGTACCAATGAGCCAAGCGTCTCATGTACAAAATACTCTAAGAAGGGGTAAGGAATAACTCTCACTCATCTTTCCTCATGTACTCAAGGCTCGTGACGTATTAATACATATCGTATTTATTACATATTTCTGTCTTTTAAAAGAAAAGAAACATGAAAAAGGAAAAGCAAAAGACTAAGGGAAACTAAAGCCCTAATATTATCATGCAAGAGGTAGTCCTAAGGTTGAGATTGTAGGGAACCCTAGCTAATGTTAGCATGTTTGGATTAAAGCCTAATGTCTATCTTAATTCAATCTTAATCAAAGATTAAATTGAATTAAGAAATGCTAAGCGGACATGTTAACACATAAGCAGACAAGCATCCCCATCAAGAAAGGTATCATGATAACATCATAATCATCAAGCACAAATAAATCATCATGTAAAATCTTAAGAAGAGAAATCAAAATCAAGTCATGGAAGGAAACAAGTATCATGGCAAAATCATCTCAATACCGATCATCAAGTCACAAAGAATTCAACCAAGGACTTCATCAAGGCATGGCATAAGAAATGATTCAAAAAAACTTCAACACGTGAATTCATTAAAAGCATACAAACCTCCTAAATTTTGAATACATTTCTCATGCCTCAAGATTAACATCTCAAGTTAATTGTCAAAGCAAACCCTCAAGGTCATGGCAATCACACAAAATAATGCATCCATTATCAAACAATCATCAAAGTGACAAGAGAAATTAATCAAAGCATCACTAATGGCATGGAATTTTTTAGATCACAATCAACATGAAAATGAAGAAAATAAAATCCAAAGAACCAAAATAAAGCTAAAATGATTCTAAAATAAAATCATGCTTCATTAATATTTTTCATCATTTTTTTAATTTTAAACAAAAACAAAACGAAGAAATAAAAGCCTATAAATTAAAATAATATTCCTAAATATTAATCATGTAATTCTAAACATTTAGACAATTTTCAAGCATTAAAATAATAAATGAAAATAAAAATCAAACAGAATAAAAGAGAAAATGAAAATGAAAATAAAATTGAAGCATGAGGTACAAACTAGAAAATATGGTGTGAATAACAACTCTGGGCACAAAGCTCAGTCCATCAGGCCAAAAATATCTATTGTAGTTCAACCAAAAACTATAACATTGGGCTCAGAACGGGGGTATGAGTAGAAAACCCAACAAAATTGCATCCAAAGTACAACAAATATTTTTTTCCATTTATCTAATGTTATTATTATTATTATTATTAAAAAAACAAAAATAACACGCGACGACTAACCAGAGCATGCCAACCCTGAATTTTGAATTCAAAAAGTGGCGCCAACATGCCACATCAACTTCTTCTTCCTCCAAACTCACCGCCATTGCGCTGGTCGCCTCACGAAGGCATCGAGGGTGGATCATCTCCATAAATAAAAAATAATACATCAATCTAACTCGAAATTGCATGCTGAATTCAAATATGACATTAGATTTCACAAATTCTTATTCTAACTCTCAAATCAAAACAAAACACAGTGAAAACCTAATTCATTCAAAGAAAAATTAAATCACAAGCATACATAATCAATGCCTATTTTCATAGGGCTTTATCTCATGTCATTAACATCCATACAATTGTATCAAGAATGAAGTGAAATGATTATCAAATTACTGAGAATGAAGTACATGGAGGGTTACCTATCATAGACTGTCTGATTCGCCTTCTCAGTGATGATTAAGATCGGAAAATGATTGGAATATCTTGAGTGAAGTTCCAAAAAGAATAATATGTGAATAGTTTTGCTTGAAACTTACTAAAACATTTGATCTAAGTCCACTTGCAATATGCAAAAACTCAAGTTGAACTGAGGTAATTGAGAGTGATGAGAGATGGATTTTGTATACGGAGGCTTCCTCTTAATGTGTGGATGAAAGATGAATTAATAAAGTTCAAAGAAATGGAGAGAGAATTGAGATTCAAAATTGTAATTTGAGAGAGAGAGAGAGAGAGAGTTTTGGTGATTTTTGTGAACTCTGATGGTGGATGATGCAAATGGAGGGAACAAGATCATATAGAAGCTGAATTAGGTTTGGATAGAGGTATGAAACAAATGTTGAGGCTTGGAATTTGTTAACTTGGCTTAGAAGTTTGTTACCAATGAAAATGAACTTGAGGTTGCAGGTTCAAATCAGGACAGTTGCAGGCTTGGATTCACTTGTTTTTGGCTTGTGTTTAGCTTGAAATTGGTTTGTATTTAAGTACAGAATCATTAACTTGCAACATAAACTTTCTAAACAACTTTACACCTCAATTCCACTTTTCAAATTTTTTTGCTCACTTGGTTAACTTTTGGTGAGGTGTACCACTTGAATGTTGGCTCATTTTTGGAAAAGGTTTGGTACTTTTGATCAGGTGTGGAGAGATGTAGTGGACCTGAGTGAAACAAAACAAAAATGAATCAAAATGGGATTGGTTTGTTGACAAATTGAATTTGATTCTCCAGGTGCATGATAGTGACTTTGTTTCACTTTATATCCTTGTTCAATGCTCCATTTTGCTTGATTTTGGATTCTTTGGAAATAAGACATGGCATAGAGAAAATTTGATGTTGAAACTTTAGTGAGAAAGTGCCTATATGACTAGATATTTTGATCCCAAATCCATGTTTCAAAACTGACTTGAAATCCAAATTTTCACCAAGTGTTTTGGCACATTGGGACATAATGTTTCACTTGATTTTTCAACCATCTCTTGATTGATTCCAAATCCAATTTTTGCATTATGTTAAAGTATCAAATGAGATCTTCAATTGCAGCCCTTGATTATCCTAACTTGAGACTTGAGTAACTCACCATAACATTTCAAAGTCACTTACTTTACATGCCATTTGTGGACTTGGTGAAAATTCCAAATTTTCTCTTTTTTCCCTTTTCACCATTTCTTTTAATCTTTCATGATTCCACTTGATATTTGACAACATTTTGAACATGCTATGAAAAATTTGACTTAACACTTCAATTTTCACCAAAAACCCTAAAATCAAGCTTTGACTTTTAGGCCTTTTGTTAACTTTTCCAAACAAATCAAATTATTTTCCTTCTTCAACTTTACATGATATCTTTCTCAATTTGAATCAAACTCATTAACCAATAGGAAGCATATGGACACATGAACCTCCACTCAATCCTTAGGATCAAATTTTGGTTAAAAAGTCAACCTTAAGTTGACTTTGGCCAAAACCAAACAATCTTGAATAACTCTATTCAACACAAACCCTAATCACCTTCATTGAGATGCACAATGATGATAAGGGTACCTTAAGATGTAGAGAACCAATACAAACCCTAATTTATGACTATCACAAATGAATCAAAGCTCTAAGCACTTGATGATCTTAAGAAAACTTGAAGATAGATGCCTTTAAAACTTGATGATGCTTGCCAAAGAATTGTGATCTTGATTATGTGAGTTCAAAACTTTGCTTATGATTCAAATGAATTCCTCCTTTGAAATAGGGAAAACCAAAATCACAAGAAAACTCTTGTTCCCATGTCTTAGGATCTCATGAAATGCACTATTGTATAGCATCATGACCTAATGGAAAGTGAAGATGAATGTGAAGCAAAAGATAATTAGGGTTAGAAACATGAGGGAAAAGTTTGGGTTGCAATAATGGTTTATTAAGTATCATGCCTTTCCCAGTATCCAAGACACGTCTTATCCAATGTTTCCTCTTTCCGGGGGTGAGGAAAAACGTAAAGGGCGAGGTGATGTCTCCTTTTGGGAGACCTCGTGTCGTCGCCCTTTCCTAAAGCAGTCCCGAAGATATATCCCTAGGCAAAGTTATGTATAAATATGACATTGCATGTTTCATTTACCACCTCCCCTGAGAGACGCGTTGTCATCATCAAAAAGTGGGAGAATGTGGAACCTTATTTTATAGGTAATATGAGATCTACTTTTGATGATAACAAACAACATGATGACAACTCTGATGACAACTATGATATGTTAAGCAAGAATAATTAAGCGATTAAATATACAAACCTAAGTATAATGGTTTGATAAGCTTGACTACCCATTGTAGGCAAATTGAATGGAAATAAGCTAAAGCCTCATATCAATGGATCTCAAGTAGTGTCTACATAAAGAAGAGTATCTGGAAAAAGCTTATAGAAAATAAGTAGTATCCTAATTTAGTAAGTGATTGATGATATGTAAATCAAAATGGGCTTTTCGGTTAACGCAGAGGCTAAAACACACACACACATACACACAAAAACCTTTTTCAAAAATGATTTTACAAAAGAAAATACTTTGAAAAACATCTAAAAGTTGTATCAGAGGAGCTAGGACCAGTCAAACCAGCCATGGGCAAAACTTTGATTCTTCTAATCGATTAGAAGAAATATCCAATCGATTAGATTTGCACAAACTTAGGGCCTAAGATAGTTTAAATGCGCCTTGATTCTGTACAATGGCTAGATATCTTAATTTTCTATTTTGAGGCCTTACAATCATATATTTGTATCATCTAATAGATTAGCAACTTAGTCTAACTGATTAGCTAATGGTAAAAAGTGTTAAATGCTAATTCCGTTTTAGGAAAACCTCTTGCCTTTAAATAGAGGTCTTATTTTCCATTTCAAAACATCTAGAACCATGTTTTGACATTTCTCATTTCTCATTTTTCATTCTCTCTCTATAGTTTTGTTTAACTTTCTCTCACTAAATATTTTAGCCAAACGCGTTTGTGGGAAAAGTTCATTTGTGAGTGAGGATGTATTTGTAATTCTGAAAGGATAAAATTATAAAATTCACCGAAGGAATATTTTGTATACACTTTGGTTCAATACAATATATTTAGGGATTTATATGGGTTATAAGTTCATCCTATAAAATCTTATATTTAGGGATTGTGTGATCTGTCCTAGATTTGCTTGAAGATTAGCTAGTGTTAAAATCTTCATAGGTCCTTGGTTAGCCCAATTAAAACCAAGATAGGTTGAATCTCAACCCGGTATCAAAAGCTTTAAAGGTTAGAGATATGCGCTACTAAAATATCACAGGTTTTTGGTTAGCCTAGTTAAAACCAAGGTGTTGAGCTTATATTTTTTGGAACTTGAAGACTCACTGCTCCAAGGTCCGTGTCCGTGAAAGTAAGACTAACTGCTTTAATCCATTGTTGATAAGGAATATTTTCTGCTTCACTCTCAACAACATATTGAATAAAAGATGCAAAAGCCCACATCCATCATCTTGTACTCCCTCCATTTATTATAAGTCGCTTTAGTCTTTTTACACATACCAAGGAAGTCATTATAGGATGGTCCAATATTACCCTTTTTAAAGTGACATTTAGAATCTATTTTTTCTAAATATACTAGATTAATCATTATGATTTAATGATGAAATATTTAAATTGTAGTTATTTCATCAATAAAAAATATACATGTCTTTCAAATTGTCCACATTGATAAAAAAAACTTCTTATTTTAAAATAAAAAATAAAATTCACTTTATTATTTTCTTTCTCTTAAATAAAGAATGTGTTTTTATCACCCATTCATTCTCTCTCTCTCTCTCTCTCTCTCTCTCTCTCTCTAACTAAAATTCATGATTTTTTTCCTCTTAACAAAATTAGGATACGGTAAACGACTCTAGAAGAAAAACTTGAAAATTTTGTAAATTTTATAATGATTAATCATTATGATTTGATGATGGAATATCTAGATTGCAGGTGTTTCATCAGCAAAAAAAAATACGTGTATTTTTAACTTACTACCACTATTAAAAAAATTCTTATTCTAAAAATAGTTAAATTCACTTTATTATTTTCTCTCTCTTGAATAAAGTCATTAAACTTGTCTTTTTTTTTATCCCCTTTCCTTATTTTTCTCTCTCTGAAACTAAAATTCACGATTTTTTCCCTTTCTAAAAAAAATTAGGATACACTAAACAACTATATTCGTGAAAAAAATCGGTTAGTTTTTTATATTAGGTTAATTATGATTTGATAATGGGATATTTAAATTGCACTTATTTAATCAACCAAAAATATATGTGTTTTTTAATTTACCACCATTAATAAAAAACTTCTTATTTTAAAATATATAAAAAATTAAATTCACATTATTATTTTCTTTTTCTTTAATATAGTCACTATACGGGTCTTTTTTACTCCATCGTTCCATATTTTTCTCCCTGTCAAACTAAAATCCATGATTTTTTCTCTCCCATAACAAAATTAGGATATGTTAAACAATCACGGATATTGGATAAGAAAATATCAGTGAAGAGAATACCAAGATGTATCTCACGATGCTCCAACATCTTACCTTAGCAATGAGTCTAGGGTTAAGGTATGCACGAAACATAGGAAAAATAAATGATCTCCTACGGGGTAATGAATAATTCGAGATTGGAAAAGTTATGTAGAGACATGCCAGATGTTAGAACATTTGGTCCAACATCTGACACCTAAAGTTATGATGAGATTGAGAAACAAAGTAACAAAACTTCTTAAGTGTCAAGTAATTTTTCAAATCAAGTATGGTTCTGAAAAGAAAAAGGGTATTATAGACATTTACATACGTGACAATTCATAGAAATCAAGGAAGTATGAAAAGGGGATGATTCTCTCTCTTGTAATCATTACTACATAAGAAACAAGGCGTTTTTTCCATATTTTAACTGAGGTTCAAAATCTCTCTGAGTCCACGCTCCTGAAGAAGTCTCTCTCTCTCTCTCTCTCTCTCTCTCTCTCTCTCTCTATCTCCCTCTTTTAGTTCACATAAACCGTTCATATGTCACATTAAATTTTCTCAAAAATGAGTCAACAATCAGATATCAACAAAATTCAAGGAGTCAAAATGGGAAAAAAATGCTCCTATAAGAAACCTAGGGTTTTTGAATCCAGTAAAATCACTAACAAGAAATATGCTATACATGATGTTGAACCTATTCAGATGATTGTTCTTGTCGATTTCTTTGAAAAAAAACACAAACGATCTGGTCTCAAGAGGCGAGTTCAACAAAACACTAAAACTTTCTTCTCAAGATACCTTTGTTCATGATTTTGATAATGTCATTAAAGAGATTGATGCTTATACTACTGAGTATGACAATGATTTTGAAAAAAATAATCACGATCAATATGTTGAACACAATGTTAAACAATCTGGTATGAAATCTAATGAACCTATTGATAAATCTCAATATACCAATTGTACTGAAAAACCCTAAAGTGGTTATGCATGTCCTTGATCATAAGTTGAATGAGAATATGGTTGAAAGAAATGAGTCTACAGATGAACTGAGAATGATAACCCTCAAAGCAACTAAGAACAAGACATTAAGGACGATGATAATTCCTTTGCCAACCTCATAAACAATATTGTTGAAGAAAAGGCTGCTCCAAAACTCTTAGCTTTTTGAAAAGCGTTGTTGAGTCTATTAGTGATAAAAAATAAAAGGAAAGAGCAAAAAACTGATTCTTCAAAGAAAATTGTGTAACTGACAACACTTAGGATAAATCCTATAAAAGAAAAGGAAGAAAGTCCTTGTCAAACTGCTCTTGTGAAGAATATTACTCCTCAGATATCATCTGTTAGTAAGAGAAGAAAGATTAAAGAGAAGAATGTTGAGAAGTATCACAAGAGGACAATTATTGTGTCAAGTGACTCTGAAAAACATGTTGAAACAAATGTCTAGGACAGTGTGTCCACCATCATAAGGAAGGTTGGAGGAAAAAGGATTTAGTTGAATGTTGATGATGCTCCATTGGATAATGTATCATTCCATTCTGAAGCAAGTGCTCATAAGTGGAAATTTGTGTATCAAATAAGGACTTTTTGTGAAAGAGAGTTGGGCAAAGATGTCCTTGAGTGGAAAGAAGTCATAAAACTGCTAAAGGACTCAAAATTGATGAAGATAGTCTCAAACATAGGACCTCGCTATGAAATACTAGTTAAAATATTTATTATGAACCTATCACTTGTGTGCAGGATTAAAGGAAGTCAAGAGTATGTGAAGGTATAATTGAGAGGAAAATGTGTGAAGTTTTCACCTTTCATTATTGATGCTTATCTGGAAGAAACAAGTCATTTGAATATGATAGATTCATTTCCATGGACAAGATTGCAAGTGAAATAAAGTCCCAACAATGGGCTGTCTTTTAGAAAATTGAATGTGAAATATGATGTTGTGAACAAAATAGGTGTTGCAAATTGGGCTCCAACCAACCACGGTTCTAGCATTACTCCTGCATTGGCCAAGCTAATCTATCAAATTGGAACAAAGTCTAAGTTAAACTTTGGAGAGTATATCTTCACCTAGATCATGAAACATGCATATTCATTTGATGTGAAGCTACCAATTTCTTTTCCTTGTCTGATCACTGGGATCATCTTGAAACAACACCATGATGTTTTGGATTCTCAAGAAATTAAAAGCCAACATGTTTTGCCTCTTACTATTTACAAGAAGTTGCTTGTGAGGTTACATGTCAAAGACATTATGGTCAAGCATTAAGGTCAGACTGCTGGTGCAAGTTTTTCATCTGTATCCAAAGCAACAAAAAATAATGTATTGTTTGAAATTATGGAAATTTCTAAGGATCTTCAAGAGACTATTACTGCTAGTATTACCAAAAAAAGGAATATAGATAAACTAATCAAAAGATTGTCCAAAGAGAAGGAAGTTGACAAGGAATAAGAGGCTAAAAGTAAAGAGGGAGAAAAATTGTCTATAAGTGATGGAGACTATGAGAGCTTAGAAACCTCAAGTGAAGAAGTTGAGAGTGGGAAAGAGGAACCTGGGAGTGAATCTAGAAGTGAAGAAGAGGGTGGCTCTGAAGAGTAAGTTGTTTATTGTTGTCAACCAGGATATGCCATACATCTGGTTGGCATGTGGTGCTTGAAGTAGAAGGCTTCTGTTTGAACTACATTTTTTTTTATTACCTTTCATTTGAATTTTTGGCCTTGCATGGGAATATTTTGATGTAATTGTTATGTAACCTTAAGTTTGATATGTACTTCTCAACCAAGTATGACAAAGGGTTGAATGTCAAGCACTAATGTTATCGTGTTCAACGTCATGTTTGTTTACTCTTGTTGTGATATATGTATGTGCTAACATACTAACCTCTGTGATGACTTAACAATATTTTTGAGGAATACCTTTACCAATTTATGGAAAAAGGGGGAGTAATGGTCTGTTGGGGGTAGTTTTTCTGAGTACTAACTACTAATTGTGAGGAGCTGATATTTACTGATTTCTAATGTATTTTGTACTAACTGTTGCAATTGATACTAATTGTTCTTGTTTTTTGGTTTCAGAGGAAAGCACACACGCTGAAGCATCTTGTCTATCATCTGGCCCAAATTTGTATGTGCTGATATGATTATGTGTTATTAGTAGCTTCCGATCTTTGACTAGTGACTACTTACTGTGTGTGCATGTATGACTAACCTATTATGAATGATTACATGTTAACTATTTATGGGAGAATTATGTGTCAATTGATTGATATGTAGCAACTTCCATGATACTGATTTATGTTGCTTATGTTATTGATGAATGCTCTGATGGTTATACTTATGTTATTGATGTATGTTCTGAGTATGGAATTTCTTGGTACTCAAATTTTTTGTTGCTTGAAGAGTTGTTTTGTCAAAATTTGTTAAATGAAGAGATTGTAGGTCCTTTTGGATTGACTGAATTATGCAAAAACAACATCGAGTTTGTTAAAAGGGGACACATGCGTGACACGATGTTCCAACATGTGTATAGCAACATTTGGTCTTTGACAACAGACAAATGCGATTGTAGTATTGGTTCTGATTTATTCTATCCATGATTCACTCTACAAAAAGATCTACAATTCATGAAGAAGAGTTAATTTAGATGTATTGGTGCAACATATGGAACACAATGTTTCATCATATGTGCAGTGCAACATCTGGCCCTGTTCTAATTGGGATTCAATCAGATTCATTACAGATTGTATAACAATGTTTATGTGATTTGTTTGACATCTGTTGAAGATCAAAATATATTTAAGTTGAGATATAAGTTTGAATTTGAAATATAAGAAACCATATTTTTTTGTTGGATATTTATATGAAAAAAATCATATCCAACAATATCTGCTATTATTTTAGACAAATATCCAATGAGAACAAGCCCATAAGACATTTCTATATAAGGAGACTTAATTCTCATGTTTATGCTGAGTTTTATGTCCAATATTAAGATCTTGGTGCCTAGTCTTTTGTTTCTTGTATTCCACGCTAATGTAATCATAAGGATTGATGTTGAATCTATCTGTTGTACATCACTCTATGTTTCAGTAACTTGGCATAATTGTTTGGTTTGTCTTAGTTGAGTTATAAATTCAATTATCAATATAATTATTATTGAAGTTGATCACAAGAGGGTTAGTGATTGAGAGAAAGTGAGAAGGGGTCTCATATTCAGGGTGAGTCCTAAATAGAAAGTCATTAGGATTAGGGAGATGCATTTTACATCATGAGGTTGGTGTTCATAGAAGACTAATTGTACTAATTCTTTGTAGTGAATTTTCTTTTTTAGGTAGAGTGCCCTCCAAACGTAGGTGTGGTTTCATCTAAATGGGTTACTAATCTCTTATATTATTTTAGCTTTATGCATTGGGTTATTATTGTTGTTATTCTACTATCTTATTGGTTTAACAAGTTAGACCAGTTGTTCCAACTTCGTGTTCAACATCTCCTTAGGAAAAAATTCAGTTAGCCCGATATAAAATCAAGGTTTAGGTTCGTGAGCTCATCTCGGTGTTAAAAGCTCTCAATTTTTGTTTAGAAGCTTGAAGACTAATCGCACTAAGATTCATATGGAAAGGGGACTAACATCTTCAATCTTCCGTTTGGATAGAAGACTCACCGCTTCACTTTATAGTTTGATGTTTGGTTAGAAATTAGCCTTAAACTTCATTTTTCCTCGTATAAGGGGATTCGTGAGTCTAACCTACTAAAAACTCTCAAGTTTATTGGATATTCTCAAGATTAGTTCTTGGGGAAATGAGTATGTCATTTCTTTGTTTGACCAAACCTCTTTAACTTGTGTTCTCTTTTTTTCTCTTAACTCTTCATTTTCCGCAATTTACATTTTGTAAGTTTATTTTTCCTCTGCTTAATATTAAAATAATTTTTAAAATATTTTTAAACTCTGATTTTAATACCAAAAGTTTTTTCTAAATCATATTTTTATGAAACACACAATTCACTCCACCCCTCTATCATATTTTTAGTCTCTTGCGCGTGAAGTCACATGTCCAGCAGAAAGTATAAGAGAAAATAACACACACTAACGATCCACATCGATGCGGAACGGAAAAACAAAGGCACTTACACTAGGGATGAGAAACAACCCCATGAGAAAAACATAGTAGAAAAAGGAAAGAAAAGTAAAGTTTGAGAAAACTTCATCATTTACACATCAACCAAAGAGACCCCCAACTTTAAAAAAATATATATCTTCTAAATTTCTTTTATCTTTTAGAAAATTTATTCTTATAACTTTTTTATTGTATTTTTTTATTTTCTATCTAAAAAAATATTAATCTAAAATATCAAATATATAAAAAATAGACTTGAAAAAAATGACTTTTAAATTGGTGAAACAAGCAAATTGAACTTAACGAGATGAACCTGACGAGTTGAACCTAATTATTCGTGAACTTAAAGAGTCGAGCTTAAGCTTAAAAAAATGGTTCATGTCAAACTCGAACCAAGATTTGAGTTAAACCAATTCTTAAGGAGTCGAGCAGGACTGAGGCAAGTTCGACTCGACTCGGCTCATTTCCAACCATATTTAAACAGTATAAAAATAAATATTAATTTTTTTTAATATTTAAAAAAATTCATAAAAATTATTTTAAAAAAAAATTAAGTTAAAACAAACTACCCTTAATTTAATCCAATTTTATGAACTTTGCAAAAATGCAAAATTAACTTAGTTTGAGTTAATTGATTTATCGTGACTTGTCCAAAAAGAAAAGTGCTTATTCTTGTTTTCCTGCTTAGGACCATTCTCAACCTCAACAAAACACACTCACACTCTTTTCTCTCTTCTCGCCTCTTCAATCGACGCTACCGTTTTCCCCTTCTCTGGTAATTTACCTATCTCTCTCTTTCTCTCTCTATGTTTAGGGTTACAAACTTACATTAAGATGTGTGATGCTAGATTTCATAATGGGTTTAAACTTTCGATTCAGATTGTACTGTGATTTTGTGGAATTTAGGTTTTTGATAAATGTCTCTTTAACTTTCTGTTCTTAGCTGTTACTAGAATTCTTTATTTTTTCAGAGTGTTTTCAGATTTTTTCTAATCTAGCGGTTGTATGTTATTGCCATGTATCATGTTTTTTTTTTTGCTTGGCATAGATTTGTGTAATTTATATGATTTTTTGTGTATTGAATTTTAAGAGAATAGAGAAAAGAAAATCATGACCCTTGTATTGTTTGCAGCTTCTGAATTCTGCAACTGTTTGTGCTATTGATTTTACCTACTTGTCTATGAGATGAATGTGTTAGAGTTCTTATAATGATGGAAGTTCTTATGGCAGTTATATTGATTAATTTTGGAATAAATAGAGAAATGGTAGGAGAAACCGACTATGGGGTAGTTATTGAGTGATTTTGGGTGGGAAAGAACAAGATCTTGAATTCTTAGAGGGAGAGACCAAGACTTTAGAATTTCTTGGATAGGAACAGAGTAGTCAATAGCAGCCAATAGAGGTTCTATCCCACTATAGTTGAACAGAGCGGATGCCGGCCGCTATAGGAAGAGCCTTAGCGGTCCAGAACACTATAGTGGTCGCTATAGGGTAAATAGCGGGTAGTGGAGGTGGAGCAGTTCCCAGCCTAAGCGGTTTCTATTGTGCTATCCTTTTACCCTCTGAAAAACTGAAATTAACCGTTAAACTTAAAACATTTTAAGTGTAATTTTGAGTTTTTCAATCAAATTGGAGTTGAGACTCAACCCTAACCTTCCTTTTCCAACATTTCTGCACTTCAGCTGTTCCAAAGAAAAATCACAAGTTCCTTCCTCACCTCTCTCGCCACGTCATTCTTCCCTTTTCACTTCTTATGTTTATAAATATTATTCATGTAATTTGTCCAAAAAATGATCAAATAGTGGACATCCCGCTATACGTTATCCCAATATCCCATTTTTAGGGCCAGCCGCTCCACACCACTATCCGGGATTGGCTACTCTGGACAAAATTACTTTATCTAATCTATCATTGTCTCTCTAAGCTTTCTTTGATGTACTAATGTGTTAATTCTATATTAATAATATTAATTGTTGTTCTAGAGAAATTCTGCAGAGAATAGTACTCCTTGTGAATTTGAACTACAATCTTGATGTTGTTGCCATATATATTTCAGTCTTGCTTTCAGTTTCCTGCTTGTATGTTGAAGCACAGTATTCTTTGACCATATAATGCTCCTTGTTACATATGTGAATTCAAACTATAGTTTGATGTTGTTGTCATATACTTCAGTCTTGCTCTCAGTTTACTAGTATTTTGGAAGCACTATATTCTTTGACCATTAATCGTGGAGCTACCTCTTTTTCTTTCATAGTGATGCTTTAATCTCTAATTCAAATTGGAAAAACTATACGGAGGATTTGGATGAATATAGATCAGTATCCAGGGTTACTTACTTCGCTGAAGTTTCCAACTTTGTCTTGATGATTTTGAAGCTTTTTATTATTTAATTGAGGTTGAAGCTATTTCTAGGTTGATTTTTTATTTATAAGAATCAATGAGAAACTCAAAATAACTTACTATTGATATGTAACCAAAATTTTGGAGAAGGAGGAGTTATCACCCAAAATTGCAATTCAATTAATTTATCATGTATAAAAACTAGTTCTAGCTATGTTTTCTTCTACAAAAGTGTTGTTTCATTCAAATTCTTCTCTCTTTCTTTTCATTTGCCAAGAAATACTTTATTCAGTCTACTTGTTTTTTCCATTGCTTTGTAAAAACTCAGATCAAAATGTCTCGAAGATATGATAGCCGTACAACAATATTTTCACCCGAAGGACGCCTTTATCAAGTGGAGTATGCAATGGAAGCTATTGGAAATGCTGGCACTGCAATAGGAATCTTGTCAAAAGATGGAGTCGTTTTAGTTGGCGAGAAGAAGGTAACATCCAAGCTGCTTCAAACCTCAACTTCAACTGAGAAAATGTACAAGATCGATGATCATGTTGCATGTGCTGTTGCCGGTATCATGTCCGATGCCAACATCCTAATCAACACCGCTAGGATCCAAGCACAGCGTTACTCATTTGCGTACCAAGAGCCTATGCCTGTTGAGCAGCTGGTTCAATCTCTCTGTGATACTAAGCAAGGTTACACACAATTTGGCGGTCTCCGTCCTTTTGGAGTTTCTTTCCTGTTTGCAGGCTGGGACAAAAATTTCGGCTTTCAACTTTACATGAGTGATCCTAGTGGAAATTATGGAGGTTGGAAAGCCGGTGCTATTGGTGCCAACAATCAGGCAGCACAGTCAATTCTAAAACAGGACTACAAGGATGATATCTCAAGGGAAGAAGCGGTTCAACTTGCATTGAAGGTACTGAGTAAAACTATGGACACCACTAGTCTTACCTCGGATAAGCTTGAACTTGCAGAAGTTTTTCTTTCACCCTCTGGAAAAGTCAAGTATCAAGTTTGCTCCTCAGAGAATTTGACTAAGCTGTTGGTGAAGTCCGGAGTGACCCAACCCGCAACAGACACTGCTTAGCTTTCTGTTCTATGTCACGGGTAATTTACTTATGAACACTTCCGACGTGTGAAACTGTTCCAAACTTTTTTTTTTAAATATTAAAACTTGTAAACTTCTCATATCTTGGTGATGCTAATGACTTTGTATTTCGTATACTCTTTGATTTTAAGGACATAGATCTATGATATTTGCTCCTGTTTTTCTATTTTGGTTTCTACTGATTCTTCTTTTCTTGTCCCTGGTATCTATATGTTAAGACGAGTCATGTTAGGAATTGGAATTTTTGTTAGTGTTAGCGGTGTCGCTTGAACTAATTTATTTATCTATTATCTATCATTTGTTACTTTATATAGAAACGATGACCCTTTTGTGTCACATGCCGTATTATCAAGCCCTCATCTGTCGGTCATTTTTAATCCGACTCTGATTTTTCACACGTTCATCCCACTAGTTAAGTTAAAAAGGGAAGTATATATGTGCTTCACTGTTATGCGTGTTGTATAAAGTTATAAAATAGCATGAGAAGTTTGTACAACTATATTTTTTACACACGGCAGATTTTTCCAAGCTTGCCATGTGAAATTCTTTGTTATTGATTAAAAATATAGGCATAAAGGAGTTCATTCCATACATCAGGAACTCCTGGTAGGCACCAATGTATGCAATCTGCATAACCATTTGGATTCGATATCTGTTCTTGAGTTAGAGGCTCCCACTGTTTCCTATAGATAGATGGGTGACCTTCTTTTCTGTATTCTGATAGTTGTGTGATGTTAAGCATTTGAACATTCAAACCTCTTGTTTTCAAATCATCAAGCACTTTTTCCACCACTTGCATCATTTTAGGATCAGACCCTTTTCCCCAATACCCTTCTTTCGCAATCATATCGGTTTCTTTGTAGCAATTATCTCCCTTAGTAGCTCCCCATTCCTCCGCCCTGCAAACTTTTTTTGTATTACAAATCTATTATGTTCATTGAATAGGTTATAGTTGTAGAGTTTTTACCTATCATGAGTGGGTGACATGCTAACGAAAAACAAATTGGTCTTGTTACGATCGACGTGAACTTCCAACCAGTCAGACCAAGTCCTCATAGCCATTTCATAAACTCTCAACATTTCAACTCTTTTATAAACCGCATTTGTGTCGCCAAATGATCCCCACCTGCATGTGTTCAACTAAAATTGTGTCACAATCATATAATCAATTTCTGAAGTTGGTAACAATAGTGATGATTGAGCTAGTTGAACTTACAGAACATTCATAAGAGGTCTTCTCCACCATAGGTAAGTGTTGAAAACTATATAGTCTGCATTAGTCCAATACCTTGCATGCTTTTCAATGGCCTTGATTCTAACTGTTCTTTCAGGTACCCTATGATTTACCGGATCATCCGAGTTTGATTCTACTAGTAACGGAGACCAGTAATTTTCAATGGTTGCATTATATTCCTTCATAAAATTTGTCAATTATCCAATTATCAGCAACATAAAAAATATTTATGTTTCTAATGCTTGTTAGGAGGTTGAAGACTTACTTTGATTTTGAAAATGTTCAGTGAACCATTGGCAATGGATTGCATGGATTTGACAGATGAGGGGAGTGCGGAATCAACAAGACAAACCATAGAAACCCATTGACCTCTGTTGAGTGAATCTCCCACGAAAACTAGCCTCTTGTTCCTTAGCCTTTCAAGCAATTTTGTGGCATTGAACCTTTTTAACATAGAAATAATAACCACATTCCACACAAAGCTCAAAAACAAAGCCAACCCTGATTAATCATATCATAAATATAGGTATATATAAACCATAACAACAATCAATTTTTTTTAAATGTTCAATTTATTTGTAGCTCTACCAAATTCACAAATTTTCAAGTTTAATCCCTACAAATATTATTTTTTCTTCCAATTTTGCTTTAATAGATACTAAATACAGGAATTAAAAACACCAAATTTTAACTAATTCTTAAAATCATGTAGGGACTAAACTCAAATTATTGACAATTTTTGTTACTATAAAAAACTTATATAAAAAAAGAGGCATGCATGTTCGAACCGGCATACTAGCATAGAAGAGAGGTGTTGCATGTTCGAACATGCACACTAGCATACTATCTTCGTAGTGTTTTATCATCTGAGTTGCGCTTATAGTTACTAAAAGTTAATTGAATCCTTAAAATAATATCATTTATGATGAGAGAAATAGAAGAAAAAAAAACCTAGGCAAGTCACATTGGTGAGGCTTCCATCTCCAATTTTGATAACTCAAATCCTTCCTTCCAAATTTCTCACAAGCCAATTGATCTGACATGAAACTACACTGCTTCTCTTTGTATAAAGGATAAGATTCATTATCAAAAACCCACTTACCAGAAAACAAGTCACACTTTGAAGAAGACAATGATTCAATAGACACATTAATTTTTTGAGATACTTTTTCTTCTCCTCTATCTTGTGTTAGATAAATTGTTGTGATAACTAAAAGAGTGGCTAAGATTGCTACAAAAGAATGAAAAATGTTTTTGATTCCCCAAGTGCTTCCTATTACTACTATTTGGTGTGCCTTTGCAATTGTCATTTTGGTTTCTTTGTTTGATTTTCTAAGTGCTTTTTTAAGTGCTAAGAACATTTGCACCATCTCTTTCTCTTTTATGAAGCTTCTTTCCAATCGGTTGGTGAATAAGATTTATGTTATATATTATTATATTATGTAGCTAACTTCTCCACTAAAAGTAGTAGGTAAATTATGATGCATTTTGAAGTTTTTGTTGTTGACATAACCATATGAATCTAAATGGTAGCTTCTAATTTTTTGATGTAGAAAAAGCAATAATGGGATTTAATATTGAATAAAATGTAACAACTAAAGTAACTAAGTTAATATTTAAAGAAGTTGTTCTATAAAAAATGCAATAACGTCAATTAGTTTGTTATCTACTTATATGTTTTTTAGTTCTACACCATGATCCGCCAAACATAAATCTTTAGATTAATCTAACTTTTTTGAGAGTGATATGTTTACTGTGTTCGATGAATTCAACTAATTTTAGATCGGTCAAAATAATCTTACATTGTTTGAAAATCGATGTAAATAATAGTTTATATACAAATTTCACACTCCTTAATTTAACGGGGTGTCTTTTTAAAAAGATAATACATGATAGCCACAATATTTCATAACTGCAATAATGCGAGTTTGAAATCGACTATTTTGTATATAAATTCTCTTTAATTTTTATTCAGAAACGATATATGACTATTTTGTTCCGCCTAAAATACAATTTAATATATTAAAACTAATTGAACTATATATATATATATATAAGAGTAGCAATACAGTTTATTGTCTGTTTGCCTTTTATTTCTGTATAAACTTTATTATGAAAATATATTTTATGTAATTTCAAGGTTCTAGCTATAGACCTATAGAAAATTTGAGTTGATATATATGGATTTTCTTATTATATATTTTTTTAATGATAAGTCATTTTACTATTTTATGTTCAAATAAAAAGTGAACTTTTTGGATAATTTTCCTAAAACTTGAGGTATTGCAATTATTGGTATTTGCATGCAGCCAAATAATTTTTAGATATTAAAAGTACAATTTAATCAATTAGTTAAAGTTTTATGCTGCAAGTAAATTAAACATATATACCCATATCTTACTATATATATATATATATATATATATATATATATATATATATATATATATATATATATATATATATATATATATATATATATATATATATATATATATATATATATATATATATATATATATATATATATATATATATATATATATATATATATATATATATATATCTCCAAATTTGGTTTGATATTGACTATATGAAGTCCTTGTTTAACTATATATGAGTTTGTTATGTTGTTGACGTTTACACAACCTATGAACTTTGCTATGTTGTTGACGTTTACACAACCTTTGAACTTTGCTTGAAGTAAGCTCGAAGCCTCATTGTGCTTTCAACTTCTCTTGGAAGAATGGTTTACACAAAAACTAACCAACAAATATAATTTTGCTCTTATAGGTATAATTGAGAGAGATAATGGAAAACAGATAAGATACGTTTTAGCTTAAATTTGTTGCTTATTTTTAAGTGTTAATTCGAAGGCAAGATACATACTCCGGTGATTCGAATAATAAAGTCGGGCTAAAAAAATTATTAAGAAATTATTAATATATAATAAAGTTTATACAAAAATAAAAGATAAATGAATAATAAATAATGGTAAATTAACATAAATACTAAAGTTAAAATCCAACAAAATGGTCCAAGTATTTCTACACAAAATGGCTTTAAGGGATCAATAATTTTAGCTTGAAGATTATGCAAACATTCTTTCATAATTTTTCACTTCTCTTACATAATCTTTACTCTTGAACTTCCCTGCTTTAGGAAAACTTCCATTTTCAATTACTTCAATTTAAGCAAGTTGCAAAACTTTGTCTATGGATAATGAAAAATGAGGTATGAGATACAAATTATATGTCTTGTTAGATATATCTCCATGACTCCATGTAATTGTGGCAGTTAATTCTTTGAATAGGGTATGGCTGAAAACACGACAATGTTTTATTTCAAGAATGTTGACATTGTTGCATTTTTAAGACTCTGAACTCAAATTCATTCAAACATTGTTAGATTTTCCTTGCTTTTTAATCTGCATGAGGTCATAAATATATATATCATCTCTAATCACTTCATTTTAAAATAAATGAAAATAATAAAAGAATGTTTGCATATTAAAAATAAGGGTTACCAACACATTAATTAAAAGTGTAGGTGGCTTACTTTATAGATTACCTTATAGATTACCGAATATATTTGTATAATCACTGTTCTCAAAGTCGATTAAAAATAAACAAAATACAAACCAAATGCATACTCTACTGTGTATGTCTAAACTAACATCCTGATTCCTCCTCTGCCTACGGTAAGCCACCGCACTCCGTGCCTCGGAAAGAACGGACTCTGCTAGGCCGACCGTTTCATTTTCACCTCTCGCAAACAATATGGACTCGATGTCCTGATGTGAAAGCCACATAATGGTCTGACAGCACGACAACATATCAATGACATGGTCATCTAATGCCTGTGTATCCTCCAGGAGCTCCTCATGAGCAGGCCTGGGTGCCCCAGAAGCGTCCTGTATCATGAAACACGTGAATGTAGTAGGTAGATGAGGTTGGGAATGGTAAGAAACACGTGAATGTAGCTTCAAAACTTGATCTTAAGTGTGTAGTGGAAATTGGTTGGGAGGCAGAGAGAAGTTTTTGTTTTTCTGAAAAATGAAGAAGAGGAAGAGGCAAGGTCTGGCACGACCTTTAAATAAGTTCATCTAGTTCGGAGATTCTTATTCGAACTAGTTTTTTCTATTTAAAGAAAAGGTATGTTCGGAGAAGCATCTCCAAACATACCCTTAAAATGACTTCGGTTGTGCATCTCCGAAGTTTATTTTTAAAAAAATGGAATTTGGGTTTGGAGATGCATCTCTAAAAACAAGGGGTATTTTTTGAATTTCGTGAAGGACCTGGGAGAATGTATAAGGGTGGGATGAAAAATTACCTTAAAGAATGGACAAATAGTTCATTTTGTGCGCAAAAACCATAGAATTACAAGGTACCTTGCAATTGCATAGGCCCAATGACAAAGACATTGAAGTTAACAAAGCCCAACACTAGAATCTCACTTCCAGCCATGTCCAAGACTAGAGTATCCAACATGATAAACTTTCACATTAAGTGTAATGGTTTCAGTTTTGAAAAAATGACACAGAAGAAATTATCAGATTGAGTCTCAGACTAGACCGTTCTCTTTAAGATGATTCACAATAATGCTCAAATTTGTGCAAGGGAGACTATCAATCACAATGCTTCTAGGATAAAGCAACTCAGTTCAACTCTACGATTACTACTTCACAATAGGTAGTCGATCTAGAAATACACCCTCTGATGATACAGAGACTAATCGAATATGGTATAATTATCAATCTTAGTATCTAGTGAATACAAAGTCGTATATGGTGCAAAACAGTCACTCGAAAATAAGAACAAAAAAGAAAAAAATATATAAATGAATAAGAGATGAGAGATGGGAGAAAATTTTTGTTTTAATTTAGAAATCTGAATTGCAAAATATGAGGTGGGAAAACCTTTATTTATAGGAAAAAATTGAACCCGAATAGAGAAAAAGAAGGGAAATGGAATGGGAATAAGGGAACAGACCAATTCTTCCCAATTAACCGTTGGGGAAGCCTTGGTCAACAGGGAAAAATTTGAGAACGTGAAAGGCAAGGTTGCTTGTCAATAATTAAGGTTACCGGCCATTAAGGGGATACCACATTAATTAAATTAATTAATATTAATTAATTTTTCATTTTGGGTACCAAATAATATTGGATTACTCAAGCTTAAGTTTGACCCGAATTGAACTGAACTTAACCGAACAAGTCGGCCGCACAGACGGCAATGGCGGGCGCATGTGTGGTGGTTTATGGAGGTGTATCCTCTCACTTTCACAAAATTGCGTAGCCTTTGGAGCACACCCTAAGAAGTTAACCTACCATATATATATGCACTCCTAAAGTGTAGCATCCCTCCATTGTGAGACTTTAATAAACCTTTTTATGTTCACCTTTTCACTCACTAGCACCTTTTTACAAACTTTAGTCCAACAATTCCTTCCAATTCCCAACCAATCCTTTCATTTTTAACAATCCCCACTTGAATTTAAAAAAGTGTTTCAAAAGTAACGTCAAATGTTTCTAAGATTATGTATAAACAACAATATTTGAACTTTTATGGATGAAGTCATTCATGTTTTGGCCATGACTTTTATGGAAATGGAAGTACTTGGACTTGTCCTTCAGGGAAGATTCCCTAACTGGATAGGGTTTTTTTTTGGCTTCGGCATCCTTGAATTTTGAATTCACGGGTCCCTTCCAAAATTTCTCCCTCAAGGTATTCAGGGGATTATAAGTGTCAAATCTGGATTGAGAGTCGCGTTCTCCTTATTCATTATTTCGGTCAACATCTCTTTCTGGTGCCTGGTTGGGTTCAGTATTCCTCGTTCCTCGATTGACTACCATGGCCAGGAATTTCTCTTCGCAGTTGATGTAAGGTTGTGCACTGCTCAATAAGTCTTTTAGGCTATTTGCCTCCTTGATCCCTAACTTCTCTCAAAACATGCATTCCGTCCTCAAGCCCTTTTTAAAAATTCAGCACTTCAACCCATCATCTGAGCTCCCCATGGCCAACACTTTGATAAAGTAGTTGATGTACCCACACAAATTTTCTTTTTCCCTTGAGTGATCCATTGAGTACGACCATTGTTATGGGTTGCCTCTTCCGAGTGGTGAAGTGGAGGGTGAAAGCTTCACATAGATATTTTCAAGAGTCTATGCTCCCATCGGAGAGGGCCTTAAAACCAAGCCATTGTTGTTCCAATCAATGTTAATACGAAGAGCTTTCACTTTACGGCCTCACAGGTGTGGTAATATTCCAATCGATGATCCACGTGCTCGACGTGTTTATCCAGATTCCTGGTCCCAACATAACTTCGAAGTTGTTAAGGTTTCTCTAGCAACCTCAGAATTCTGCTATCAAGGAAATAAGTTGACAAGAGATTTCTTTTCTGCTCTGGGACCGGAGAATCTTATGAATAACTCTCCCTTCTTCAAGGATGGTGGAACTCCCGAGGATTGTGGCTACCGCTTACCCTTTCATGATGAGGAGGAAAGAGTATGGTGTCCTCGGCGGTGGAGCATACTTGTTGACCTTGAAACCCATCTTTGTGGCGTTGCCGCTCTAGTGGGGGTCGACTCAGGAATGACGACTTAATTTATTTGGGAGGATTCTTCCTGCACAATCTTGTTCTTCAGATTAATATATTGTAGGCTTTCTTCAATTCTAATCAGGCTTTCATCTAGGAATTGTGAATTATACGGTTGAACCAGATTATAGATATTGTTCAACAAATTAGTAGCTCCCTGCACTACGAGGTTAGCTTGTAATAGCAGAAGTTTGGGAAGTGCTTCTTGTCCTGGAAATTAAGGTAGTGGTGGAGGTCTGTGCGAAGGCTTGCCTTGATGAAATTGTTGCATGGATATGAAAAACAAAAGAGTTTGGAATACTCCTTGATAAGTTGCCGGTTGAAGAGGATCTTGTTGTGAATGTGTTTACTGGTATTTTTAGTAAATCAAATCACAAGTTTTAGTTCACTTAAGGGATTAAACTTGAAAACTTTTAAGCACAGTTTGTGTAAAATAGTACGATAAAAAATGTTCGTGCTTAGAACTTTGATGTTTGAATGTAAAGAATTTGGATAAAAACTTTAATTGAAATAATGCAGAATTGCTTTGGAAAATAGAAATAAATGAAGAACATAATAAAAGTCATTTAAGTAAATGCTCAGATTTAAAAAATTAAAAGAAAGGACGCAAATGCATACATCTTCTCGCAGGCTCTTTTCTATGACTTGGATGCTTAAGTTCTATAGAGAATACTTAATGAAAATTGTGACCCTTGTTACATGACTGAACTCATCTCATATACTATTACAATGTCAACTGTCGATAATGGTTATCTTCGCAGAAATCGACATGTACTCTCTTACATGGGCTTCGGTCTTCTGGTCTGCTTCCATGTGTCTTCGACATTTGAATTATTTTAAACTGCTCTTGCTGTTTTTAACCATCTTTTAAATCTTTAACTGTTTTCGTCGAAGGCTTCCTCTGTCAAACCTTAGAGCCTAAGATCGTAGTGTTTCAATCATCTAATCTTTGGACTCCAGAATATACTAATTCCCAAAATCTAATAGGCAAGTCAAATTCACCATCTTTATATTATACTTTCATGTTAAAATGTTAAACCCGCTGCAAACCTTTTCGAGATTCTAAACATGTTTTAAAGAGAAAGTGATCATAATCTTGTGAATCTGTTTATGAGATTCTTCCAAACTACGTTTAGTGGGTTTCAGTGCAGTGTTACAATCATAGGCTAACAGATGCCCTT
This sequence comes from Vicia villosa, assembly GCF_029867415.1. Taxonomy (NCBI): domain Eukaryota; kingdom Viridiplantae; phylum Streptophyta; class Magnoliopsida; order Fabales; family Fabaceae; genus Vicia; species Vicia villosa. The sequence goes on along the minus strand of NC_081185.1, from coordinate 101,327,600 downwards.
CCAAAAATGCCTCTTTCAATTATGTTTGCAATATGGAAGAAAAGTGGCATTTTTAGTAACTTCTCGACACTATTCATATTTCATAGTAATCTGCATACGCCATTGTCATTATGACACTGCTTACAGTAATCTGCATACGTAATTATCATGATAATTTGCATACTTATTTAACATGTATATTTTCAACCAACATCAAAATCTTCACATTGATTGAAAATGATTGCATCATATTATATTGTTTTCACCGATAATTATAACAACATAAAAAACCTATCCTACTTTATCATAAATAGTATAGTTATTTAAAATTATATCTCTAAAAAAATATTTTATATTATCTTCACCAATCATCATAGTTAAAAAAAACTATTATACACTACTAGAGAACGAGTATTTTACATAATTAGAGACGAAATCTTCATGGTACCAAATGTCTTCGGGCCAGGTGGTTAACATGGATAAATCAGAGGCCTCGTTCAGTCGAAATATGCGTGAAGATGTTAAAGAAACGATCCACAACAGGAAGGGAGTAAAGATTGTCACAAGCCAATTGAGATATTTGGGGCTGCATTTTATTTTTGAAAGGTCTAAGAAGGATATTTCTGTGCTAATCATCGAGAGGGTGTGGAAAAAGATCAAGGGGTGGAAGGAAAAGTTCATATCAAGGGAGGGGAAGGAAATTCTTATCAAAGCGGTGGCTCAAGATATATCTAGCTACATCATGAGTTGTTACAAACTCCCCGAGAACTGATGCCAAGAAATTGAAGGAATGATTGTGAAGTTTTTGTGGGGATTGAAAGATGGTAATAGAAAGATTCATTGGCTGAGCTGGGAAAAGCTTGCGAGGGTAAAAGGGGATAGAGGTATGGGTTTTAGAGGGATAAGTGAGTTCAATACCAGCCTGCTTGGGAAACACTATTGGAGATTTATGTCTGATGAGAATTCGTTGCTGACAAAGTGTTCAAAGGAGGGTATTTTCCCAATTGCTCTATGGATGTTGCTACCACTGGCTACAAAACAAGCTATGCATGGAGAAGTATTCTAAGTGCAAAGGATGTAGTGTCGAAAGGTTTGAGGTGGAGAATTGGCAATGGAGAGAAGGTGCGGATTTGGTCAGACAATTGGTTGCCTTGCACTTCTAGTTTCAAGCCTGTCAACTTTGTTTCTAACCGCGACCTGGACGAAAAAGTGAGTGAACTTCTTGATCAGGACTTGGGTATGTGGAATGTAGAAAAGGATCAGAACTTGTTTTGTCCAATGGACGTAAAGCAAATTTTGAGCATCCCTTTATCCTTAAGACAACATGAAGATAAACTAATACGGCTTTATAAAAAAAGCGGTGAGTATTCGGTTCACTCTGTGTACCATCTTCTTCAACATACTAAAGCAGACAAAAGGTCGGGTCCATCCTCCAATCCAAATAAAAATCTGTGCAAGCTCATTTGGCACTTTCCGGTTCTGCCTAGAATCCGGAATTTTATGTGGCGTCTTGCAAAGAACATCCTTCCTATGAAGGTTAATCTTCAAGCCAAATGTGTTACCCTCGACACATTATGTCTGTTTTGTAGTTCTGCCCCAGAATCAGCGGAGCACCTCTTCATGCGATGCGAGTTTGAAAAAGAAACTTGTTTCTCCACTCTGGTGGCCTATCATATTCCTAATGCTTTGGACTTAAATGACTGATTGTTGATTTTTCTGAAAGATGGTCATAGTATGTATTCGCAGGTGCTTTGTCCTACTCTAAGGAAATTTTGGACAGCAAGTAATGACATGTGTTTTAATCAGAAGAAAATGCAGCCCTTTCAGGTTGTAGAATCAGCAATGTAATGTGTTTTAAAGTCCAATCGTGATCTTCAAAAGATTGATGGCGCAGGAAATCACTTGCAGCCACAAATGGAGGATTCTAGTGCAAAAAGTCTCTCAGTTATGCAGGTGGATGCAGGCGTTTTCAATTAAGGTTTTGTCACGTTTGGTTGTGTCATGAAAGATATCTCGTGGAATGTAACACCCTAAATTCTAGATTAATTGTTTACTTAATTAATATAGCATGAATATATGAGTCATTGTGAAGTATTCGATATATATATATATGATGTTTTGGTGTTTTTATGTGAGTCTTTAAGATGATTCATGAGGTTTTGATGAATATGATGATTATGTGATATTTATGTGAGTTATTGTGAAGCATTTGATATAAATGATGTTTTAGTGATTTTTGTGAAGTATTTGAATATGTGATGTTATGTTGAGTCCTTATGATGATTTGTGATGATTTGTGATATTTGAGGGTATGATGACTCATGTGATGTTTTGATGATTCATGTGAAGTTATGGTGACTTGTGTGATGCTTAGGTGTATTGAGGGATTTTGGAATATTTTATAATAATTAGAATAATAAGTGGAATTATTTTAATTAGTAAAATAGAATAATATTGGTGTTAGAGATGATAAGGGCGAAATAGTAAATTGTAAAAGGTTAAGTGAGGGCAAAAAGTGGAAATCCGTATTAGAGGTCCTAGGGGTAAAAAGAGAAAAGAGAGAAGAGGGATTCATTCTGTACAATCGAAGTTTAGAGAACATGCAAAGAAAGAGAGAGCTAGGGCACGAAGAACACGCAGGGATTCGTAGAGAAAACGCGATGAGAATCAAAGCTAACTACAACCTAAGGTAAGGGGAGTTTTATCACTATTATTATAATTGATTTAAGGCTTAGATACTTGTAGAATTATTGGGGTTTTGGTGTAGTTTTAATAATGAGATAAATGATGAAATTTGTGATGGTTTGATGTGGTAATTTCTTCCAAATGAAGCATAGAATGTATAATGAATTGAGTTGTTGTTGTATAAGGTAAACATGAGAAATTATGATGATTTTGCGAGGTTATTGTGTTGGATTTGAGTAGAATATGGGTTGCCTAAGTGCAGGAATTCGCAGCCATGAGGAACACAAAGCAGTAAAAAAATTCAGCACAAAACAGCTATGCGTCGACATGAAAAACAGGGAGGGTCGATCTGAGCACACCTAAGGAAGACAGACTCCACAACCTCCAGTGACGCGTCGACCTGAGCAGGAATTTGCGTCGGCGCATGCATGCTAAAGACTCAGTATGAGTCAACCTAAGCAGTCTCGAGTGACATCCGTTTTTGACAAATATTTCTAAGGCCATAACTTAAGTTTCCGGACTCCGATTGATGCCCCGTTCGAAGTATTGGAAAGATAACGCAATCAACTATACCCTAGTAGAATAAAATGAAGCATAAGGTATAGTTTCTAGAATTGTGCTAGGATGAAATGATATACTATGTAGTGATAACATAGTAAGTATGCTCTTTACTATAATGATTTGAAGTAATCATATCTTGTTATAACTTGATGTATGTTTTCCTTATGATGATATGATTTTATTGTGATGATGATATGTGTTTTCCTTATGGGTGAGATGATGAGACCATGTGGTGATATACCAATAGGTAATGCTTTTCATTATGAATTAATTTAACTATGTCTTATCCTGACTTGACGCATGTTCTATGATGAATTGATGTTGTTGCAATGATGATGTGTGTATTATCAAGTATGTGATGATGTATGATGAATATGATGAATGATGATGCGTTTTGACTAGTTGTGGTCGTATTTTATGTGGTGTTACGCATCATGCATTCATAGCATTTGTAGGTGTTTTGTCCAGTGAAATTTGCAGGATATTTATCTAGTGATGTTAAGACGCTTTGGTCCAGTGATGGCCTCAATTCCATAGTGTGGATTGAGTGCAAATTGTGAGGTGCTCAGGTTTCAAGCGGGCATCAATCTTATTGGTGGGAATATTTGGAGATAACGATGACTAAGTCATTAGTGAAGTTTTGGTACCACATGCATGAGTCTTATGAAGTTGCATTTCATTATTTTTGGCATTGCACAATACTTGGATTAAGTGATGTATTTGATTGACTCTTGGAGTGCGATTTTTTGTATGTATTTATGTGATGTATTTGATTGATTCTTGGAGTATGATGTTTTGTATATTTTAAGTGATGTACTTGATTGATTCTCGGACGACGATGTTTTGATGTGAAGAACTAGTGATTTGTTGTTATGTTATAGAATGCATTACATGATGTTATGTTGTTGTTTCCTTGATATAAATACTAGGGTTAATAGACATTTTCCCCCTGCCATATAGGCGAGATTCGGTTTACCCCCCTATTAATTTTTTTTTGGATTATCCCCCTGTATTTTTAGGGTACCCCCCTAAGCGTGTAAAAAACAGTGAAAAACCAGGGGGTAAATCAAAAAAACAAGTTTACAGGGGGGTCCTAGGGGGGTAAATCATAGAGCTTTTCATATTTCAAGGGGGCAATCCAAAAAAAATATATTAATAGGGGGGTAAACCGAATCTCGCCTATATGGCAGGGGGCAAATGTCTATTAACCCTAAATACTATATTATTCCTTATGTATTTATAATGATTATGATTTACTAACACTTTCTATTTGAAAATGCTGCCTCGAGACGTGGGTAACTTGCAGGTGATCAAGAGTAGTGCAGGAAGCTTATGAGGTAGCTTTCGGAGTGCGTTTATTTAGTTTCTGTTGAGTCCAGTGGGTCTTGTTCTGATATGTAACATCGGGGTTGGGATCGATTGATTGTGAACCTTGTGTTCCCTTGTTATTATGAGATTTTGTATTACTTTCATGACTTTCATGACTTTTACCTTGTGTTCCTTTGTTATTTTGTATTACTTTCATGACTTTTATCTTGTTATTATGAAGTTATAACACGAAGTATAATGATTTTGTTGAAGTTTGAACTGCCTTTCATGGTATTTGAAATATTTTATAAAGAAGTTTTTAGACTCATTTATTCTGCTGCGAAGTTTGAAATAGTTTGATTGGAAATGCCAAAGATGATATTTATGTTTTCAAATGTTTTTGCAACCCGTGTTACGGAGCAGGATTGTTATATGATGTTCTATGAAGATGTGATGTCCTTGTGTTTTATTTGTTTTTATTTTTCGTAAAAATACATGCGAAAATATATGTGGTTAGAAGGGTGTTACACGGAAATTCGTGATGGCTGCAACCAAAAAGAAGCATATTGAGGTGGATCCCTACACTACATAATTGCTTGCAATCTGATGGGGGTTACAAGTTGCAAGGGCATTGAATTATGACAGTATTCTGGTGCAATCTGATTTAGCTAATGCAGTGGACTGCATCTATTCCATTCTACCAATTGGGAACCTGGAACACATTGCTCAGAATTGTCGTATGCTGTTATCAGGTATTAGTGTAGCTTATGTTATGTACTTAAACAAAATCTACTTAATTGAGGTTCATCATATGGTTGGGATGGGGAAAGTTGTTGGATCTAAGAGTTGGCATGAAAATATATCATGTGACAGTTTGTATCAGTCTTGTTGTTGCTTTTATTTTTCTTCCTTAATGAAAAGTCATTTTGTTGTAAAAGAAAAATTTAAAAATAATAATTAATATTATATTAAAATTAAAAAACATTCATTTTAAAATTAATTTTTTTAATAAATAAATCATTTAACATAAGACGTGGTACTATTAATCTTTTTTCTCCTTATCACTCATCTTTACTATATCCTTCATTCTCTTTTATAAGCAAATTTGACTTTTCACACTCATTCAATAAATGATATATTTAGATTAGATACATCATTTATCAATGAATCTAAAAAAGTTAATTTTTGCTTATAATAAGGAATAGAAGGAATATATGACTTGGATGGGAGTGATTGTCTCCGATGAGTTTACCATCTTATAAAATTTACATCACACAATAAAAAATTTAAAAAAAAAAGAAGGTGGAGTTAAAATTTCTACATTACTACTCTGGCGAAATCTAAAAAGAATTCTTTTTAAGGAGATATGACAACGAGGCGGATCAGAGATGGTTTTTTATTTTCCAAACTTAAACTCGAATTTTCAAACAATCTACGTTTTCCGCTCCAAATCCTAACGGGGATAGAGAATTAAAATCCAAACTCGTTCTAAACGGGTTCAGGTATTCCCACCCCATCACAAATCAATTTTTTTAATAAAAATATTTATTTATTCCAAAATAAAAGTTACATTAAAAATAGTAAAATAAAACAATCTTAAAAAATTCAATACATACATTTCAAATTTTAAATAATAAATACAAATTAAAATATTAAAACATTGGTCACATATTTAATATTTTAAATTATCAAAATTAAATAATAATGTACATAATAAAATAAATTGGGCGGGTTCGGGGTGGATACTAGTGTACTTATTATCCGTTCCGTCATCATATTTTGTAATGAAAAAAATTCAAACTCAAATTCAAATTCAGTCAAAATAGATTTTCTCCGTCAATTTCAAAACGAGTTCGGTTAAATACTCGCGGATATGGGTTATCTTAGTGTACCTATTTCTAAGAATAAGTTGAGAGAGGATGCATGCACCTACCAAAATTGTGAGAAGATTCGGTTGTGAAGATAATTAAAGACACTTGTGTTGTGTTATTTGAAACTTTTTCTTTAATTTTAGATATTCCATTAGTTGCATTAATATTAATGATAAAGTAAATTGTATTTAATAAAATAATTTTATTTAATAAACTAGTTAAATAGATTAAAATGCAATAATTAAAAGTTTATTACTAAAAATTAATAAATGAGATTTTGATAGTCAAACATCATTTTTCATTAAAAAAAAAAACTCTAAGTAAAGAAATATTAATTTGATATACTTGTATTGTACATTGAACTTGGCAGACAATTACTACAGTGACCGAGTCAGGTGACTAAAAGGAAGGAAGCAACGCAGTCTGCGGCCATATTGTGTAGTCAATATCAGAATAATTCCATGAAAATTGAGCCATCAGCCATCTTGCTCATAGAATAACAAAGAGGTATTTCACAAATCTTCATATAAAACAAAATGAGAAGTTGAGAAAATTTGGAACGTCGATTAATTTGAAAAATACAATTACTCGTGTCTTTAAATACAGGGCTATTTCGAGCTTTGTTTATCCCTTTTATGGTGGTATTTAAAATTTTATATTTCACTAATTATATCTCTATAACAACATTTATAATTATTTTTCATTTTTTAATCAATACATAACAAATAAATGTGGAATGAGGAAGATAAACTCTTTCTCAATCTCTTGTAGTAGTGTTCAAAAGAGTGCGAACATCCACAATAAATTAAAAGCAACCATAGAAGTGAAAGACATAATAGAGCTTCACATAAAATCTTAAATAATATTTGTCATTTCACTTATATGGATAGAATTAGTGTTTCTCTAATTCATTATTACAAAATCAATTTGTAAGGTGAGAAGTATCATTTTATATAACATTTTTATAGATTCTATTTTTAAGTAATGTGAGATTTAGTTTTTTCTCAATACCCTCCTTCATGCTCAACACTATTGAACTTGAAATACGGATATAAATAGTGGGTGGCTTGAATTATTAAAATGTGGAAGTTGTTTTTTCCAATGCACCCCTTGCACCCAATACTATTGGATTTGGTGCGCACATATAAAAGGTGGATGCCCCGAATTGATATGCTCGTGATACCATGATAGAATTAGAGTTTGTCTAAACTCATCCCTACAAAACCGGCTTGTTGTTGGAGGCAACTTGGAGGGGGATCAACGAGGGAGCACTTTTATACTTGGTACACACTTTATGAGAGACACACCACATGCCCACCTAAAACCTTAAGGTAATAGGTGTGTGAGTTCTCTCACTTATAAAGTGTTCATTCTTCCATTTTCTAACCAATGTGGGACTTCTTCCTCACACTTGATTCTCAATACTCCCCCTCAAGTGTGAGTCCACAATGCTCCCCCTCATGTGAAAATTTTCTCTTCCACATACACTTGTACCACTGTTGACACTCTTCAACGGAAGACCTTCTATCCACCACCTGCGAAAAGTATTTTGATACAAGTGAGACGGTCCCTATCTCGAAACCAAAGACTCATGATACCACTGTTGGAGGCAACTCAAAGGGGTCAACGAGGGAGCATTTTTATACTTTGGGACACACTTTGAGAGAGACACACCACATGCCCACCTAAAACCTTAAGGTAATAGATGTGTGGGTTCTCTCACTTATAAAGTGTTCATTCTTCCCTTTTCTAACCAATGTGGGACTTCTTCCTCACACTTGATTCTCAACACTTGTAAGGTGAGAGGTGACACTCTATATAAATCTTTTATAGGCTCTATCTTTAATCAATGTGGGACTTGGGTTTTTCCCAATACACTCCCTCACTCCCAATACTATTAGGCTTAGTGCACATATAAGCGATGGGTGATCCGAATCGATAGGCTCATGATACCATGATAAAGTTAGAGTTTGCCCTAATTCATTCTTATAAAACCGACTTGAAAGATGAGAGGTGTCACTCTATATAAACCTTTTGTGGGCTCTATCTTTAACCAATGTGAGACTTGGATTTTTCCATGTATATATATATATATATATATATATAGCTTAACCTCTATTTTTTTTAAATGAGAGACTTCTAACTTACACTTGTGCTGATACTCTTACAATGCCACAAGCACTTCAACATGATACGCCGCCTGACTACCACTTTGTTAAATAAAAAATCGATATAAGAAATCGATCTCTTGGTTGAGTCATCAACTCTGATACCACTTACTTTAAGTGAAGAGATGATACCTCTTTTGCTTATGAGGTTGCTCTTGACTCAATATAGATGCTCCCTAACTACTCATCACTGATATTATAGCCGATGATTCAAGAGCAACCATAGAAGTGAGAGGGACACCACCTCTTCACCTAAAATCATAAGACATTAGAGTTATGGATTCTCTCACTTATATATTACTCAACCTTCATTTTTTCAAACAATGTGGGAGTTCTAACTCACACTTGTATCAAAACATAACTATGGTAACATTGGAAACTAAAATACATTTCATCAAGACCGCTTTAAATTCAAGAGACGTCATGTAGTATTTTCAGTTTAGGTAAGGTTCAACTGTGACAAAATGTATAAAGGTCTTATTTAACCATGATTTAATTATGATAAATGTGTAATAAGATTTTTTTTAACCATTCTTTTATCATGACTAAATTAGAGATCTATGTTATAGCTCGTCTTACACACCCTTGTCATTGATCTTGTATATGATAATAAATTTAGTACTCCTAAATAAATAAAAAACTTTCTTACAAGAGAAGTTGTATATTGAGAAATAAAAGAGCACAATTTTAAATTATTAAAAGAAATGTGTATATATATATATATATATATATATATATATATATATATATATATATATATATATATATATAAGTTGTTGAAATATAGAAAAGAACGATGTTGGCTTGATGAAGAAAGGTTGTGTACATGGAAGAACTATTAGATGTGTAATTTCGTTTCCTGCATATGGTTGCTAATAGTTCAGTACTCCCTCCGTCCCACAATAAGTGGCCTAGTTGACCATCTCACACATATTAAGAAAAATGTATAAAAGTGTGTGTGTGTGTGTGTGAGAGAGAGAGAGAGAGAATAATGTCTATAAAATTTCAGTGAACTTTTGCAAAGTTCCTGAGTCAATCATTGTTAGAAGCAAAAATCTCAAAACATGTATGGGAAAGATCTAATGAGAATAGGTATATCAAAATCATTTTTACGTTCCTCCCTTTGTCAGAAATCAAAAAGACTTTAACAAAATAACCAAAAGAAAAAACTTCATTGATTAATTGATAAAGTACATAATTTTGAAATAGAAACAAAAGTAACTAAGGTCCAAAGGAAAAACAAAATGGCTAAGGTTTGCCAAACAGCTTCGAAGAAATCTCTTAAAGCATTTTCAAGATCCTGGTGTTCATGGACTATTTTTCTTCATGCCTTTGATCTTGCAGCTCCAGCCTTTGTCTAACATAAGACTTTTCTATTCTAAACTTCTCCAGAGTGTGTTGAAGTAGAGCAGACACATCTCTAGAGCCAGATGCAAGTGGCTTCTCAACATCAGAAGTTTCACCCATCATCTGCTCAGAAGGAATCTCAGCCAGAGCGTGATAATGTTGGTCAGAAGCAGGCACTCAGCAACAGGAACTTCTGAAGCTGGAATATAGATCATGGGGGGGCAGGCTGACATGCAACAATCTCAACATTCATCTTTTGCATAACCTCTTTGAAGCAGAAGCACTGGAGTGCATCCACTTCTTGAAGTCATTCCAGATGGAGTTAGTTACGTATGAATCCAAGTCTTTAGAAGAAGCATCTACCAAGAAGTAGAGTTTATTCAGAGCATCATTTTCAAAAAGATATAGTAGGTTATTTAAAGGTGGGGCACGAACATCATTTGAAGGATGAAGGGGTTATAAGGTGTGGAGTAAGGATTTGAGATTCGGTCAAGTAAGACCATGAAAGAATTAAGGTCAAATATAGAATGGGTAAGAGGAGAAGGTGAGGGGAGTGATTCAACACAATCCATATCTGAATCAGAATCATCTAATACGGTTACAGGTGCGTTGGAATCAAACAAAGTGGAATGGGAGCTAGATGAAGGTTTATCTTCAAAATTAGATGAGATACCATAAATGTAACTTGAAGAGTCACTAGAGGATGGATGTGTTTCAAGATTTTTTAGAAAAGCAATGATTTGTTCAGCATTAGAGAAACGATATTTTGAGATAGTAGGTAGGGGTTGAGGTAGTGGGACTATATCGTTCTAATCAGATGTACTAACAAGAGACTTTCTTATAGAAGGTAGAATAACCTACAAAGGTTCTATTGTACAAATAGGAGGATTTGTAGTACCGGAGGTTCCATCTTCTTGTGTGATGAAAATTTTCTCTTATTTCTGATTAAAGGTTCTTCTGGTTCATCCATAAGATCGTTAAGATATCCACAAGTATCAGCATTATCATAGATACTTCTAATGACATGTTGAGGAATTTTTCTTGGAAAATTCATGATAAGTTCCACAATATCTTGAGGAGATACACTAAGTGATTCCTTCTTGAATACGCATTCTTCTATATATTCCAAAATTCCATCTAAATAATGACGTGTTGTAAACAAGTATCCTACTTCTTCGCTCGATATATCAGATAAATCACCTTCTAACATCCGTTCTCCTGGAGGAAAAATAATATAAGGAGTTAAAGACATAAACTTCAAGTTTCTTCCATCTAAAGGTCTTCCAAAATATTTGACATGAAGTTCATTCTGATTTTGTTGAGAAAGAAATTCCACCAAATTGGTTTCCACTAGAAACAATGAGATGAGTTTTCCTAGAGGTATCCAAAGATAGTCATTAGAAGAGCCAATTCTATACCTTCTAATAATGTCCCTTAGATAGTTAAAAATTACTGCAGGAAGATTAATCTTGTCTTCAGAAGCAAGATAATACAACATGAACTTCTCATTAGTGTTGATATGGTCAAAAGCATCCATCGAAGGCTTGTGGCGAATGTAACCAAGAATAATCTTAGCCCATACTCTGAGACTGGGATGAAGATCTTTGACATATTTAGAACTTTTCTTATTCTGGAAAATCTTGGATGCAACTTACTTCAACTTCTTCTTGCTCAAACTTCCATCATCAAGATTGCAACAGTTCTTTCATGTACCATCATGATTAAGGATTCGGGAAATAGATTCCTTAATGATGCATATATTCATAGCAACTACATAAGTGTGAATATGTGATTCCATATTATTTATTTTATAATAATAAGCGCGGGATTTTTAGGGTGTTATAGGGCATGTTTACCAAGTGTGGAATGAGCCTTAGAAGAGCAGATTACACCATCCTTCAAAGGGTTACACTTCAAAGGGTTACAGGAACCTTTGTGTTTTCAATGTTTCTCATAGTTAGAAAAATTAATTATATAAATTGCACAAACATTATGGAATACTTATCTCATCGAGAAAATCGCGACGGGAGTGTATTCTACTTCTCTTTTACTAACTTTGTGGCTGATTGTACAGTTGGGGGTTGTCCCAATGAAGGCATCTATCAGATAATTTTTCTTTACAAGGATATGTATCCTTAGTACCATGGACGCGGTCCACAACTTTAGATGCTTGTCAAATGCGCATGTCTCTAGAGGGTCTTGTTTGTGTACCTTGGCCTCATCCGTGTACCTTTGTTTGAGGGGCGATACGGGGCGACCAATGTATTTGTGGCTATCTTTCTTATCCATGATTGTAAAGGCCAAGCCATCTCCAGGTGATTGTCCTCGAGTGTCTCTTATGAAATTTTGATTGAATCATTTATCCCATCCATTTATTTACTTTGGGGTTGGCGTTGGTATCCATTGATCCTAAGAAATTCAGTTAAAAAGTCTTTTTGAAAAGGGTGTTAAAAACTACCATCATCTGGCTGGACTACCCTCGGCCTGGCTTATTCCGAAATCACTGTTAGACAAAGGATTAGATTTATTAGTATTCTTCAATATGTCCTTGTACAGTCAGAGTGGATTGAGTCTGGTTCTTCTTCCCCGCTATACTATCTCTAAGCAAATTGGTGAAGTTGGGGCGCTAATTTTGCTAAGACGGGCCTATTGGAGGCGTCTTTGATGATGTCCCACATGAAGTTACCAAAACCCTGGGGGTACCTTCCTCTCCCCTACTCTTTCATATTGAGGGTGAGAGATCTCTTATTTCACAAGGGAAAACTATCGAGTTATCAAAGGTTAATGTCTATCTGCAATCAAATATATTCAAATTTGATCGGCAAAGATTTGATTACTCGACTACGTCGAATCAGAATTTATTATTGGAATTCCACCGCCTATGAGGTATATCATAGGCATTCTTACACCAATGAAGACTGCGAAAACCATCAACAACTCCACACTAAAGGCTCTACCTATCTTCCTGCTTCTAGAACATCCTAGAGCAACTCGATCCTCGTATTGTAGTATAGTACCACTTGTCGTTTAGAAAAGGCACACTAATGACGGATCACCGTCGGATTTCACGGTGTTGTCGATCTTAATGGTGACGATCATATAAGGAGGACTAAAATTAGAATATCTAACAAATATCCTTATCATGATGTATTAGTTGATTATCTCATTTTCTCGATTATGGTAGAGATCTGTCTTGGGATCGATGATAATCTACTTATGGAATTTTGTGGGAATTAGGAGTCAATTTCCACAAACGGCACCATTGTTCTGTTATAAAATCAATATTTATGTGTATCAATGGTGATGGATCTTGAACCAATGGTGCTGATATCTGATGCAGTGGCACAGGATGGACCTGTAAGGTTAGCACTTCAACACCCAAGTTTATTTAGAATTCAATATGAGTGTAGTAAGAGATGAAGATAAAAAAGTGTACTTAAATCTCATGTGTCCTAGCTTTTATATGTTGGGTTGTTTGGATAGGACTTGCATCGGGTTAGGCCTTGGCTTTGGGCCTTTGGCCAGCTCAGAATTAAAAGTAATAAAATATAATGCACCACATAAAGATTTACCTTCTATCATGCATTCATCAAAGTGAACTATATTTATAATATCTGGCCTCCTATGAGGACCATTACTATGAAATAAAACTCTAGGTTGCTTACCCAAAAAAAAAAAAGAATAGTGAGTAAAGTAGTATAGACTCTAGCAACGTGTAGCGGTGAATTTGGTGAGACTAGAGTCATGGGAAGACTTAGCTCATTTTTAATCAGAGTCGCCGCCGCGCTTTATTGTTTCCAAAAAGGAATGGGTGAAAGAGCGAATAAAACCCACAGAAGTTTTTAAAATAAAAACTAATAAACTTATCAGAGATCTGGCTACGGAGGGTTTGTTATACAAGGGGAAGGTTTTAAGCACCCCTCATATCCATGGTACTCCATGGGAACCTCTTTGTTTTTATGTTATTTTCTTTTGTTTATAAATAACCTTTTTTTTTGTAAAAATCCTATGTGAAAAACTTGTTTGAAATAGAGGGTGGGGATGGGAAGAGAAGGTTTAGAAAGTGAGCTCGATAAGATATCGCATCTTAGGCCTACATACCCCTTAAGTGCAATAGGGAAGTCAGAGCTTCTGTAGTCCCTCTTTTAAAAAAGGAAAAGGGGGGGCCAAAGTGGCCAAAATCTTTTTTGGTGTGAGCTTTAAAATACTCGCAAGTTTTTAAAAGAGGGTTAAGCTTTAAAATACTTAACAAGTTTAAAAAGAGATTAGGCTTTAAAATACCTAATAAGTTTAAAAGGTTAAGCTTTAAAATACTTAACAATTTTGGAAAAGGAATTTAGGCTTTAAAATACCTAACAAGTTTTAAAAGGTTAAGCTTTAAAATACTTAACAAATTTTAAAACAAATCAAAGGACCAAGCTTTAAAATACAAGGTCAATGGGGTTAAGAGAAGTTTCACCGGGAATAATTCATCTCTTAACACCAAGGTTTAAAAACAGGATCAATGGATCAAGAATAGTTTCACCGGGAATAATTCTATTCTCAATACCAAGGTTTCAAAACAAAAGGGTTTTGGCTAAGCTTTAACAATACTAAACAATAAACAAGTGAAAAGATTTAAAATACTTTACACAAATATAAAAGAGATTGGAAAAGAATTTAAGTACCTTGACAATTTAATCAATATCATTCCCATCCTTTGGATAAAACATCAAGCTTAAACAATTAACAATAAATACCTCAGGTATGTACAAGAACAAACAAGTGAGTGTTAATAAACAAGGGATGGATGTATCTAAGCCCTTGGATTCAAATCATGTATGAATGATGAATGATTAATATGATGATTAAACATTGGGTTAGATAAACAATAATAACAAGTACAAATCACATGGATATATAATCAACAAGTATATGTACAAGACAAAGATTAACAATCAAGCACAAGACATGGATTAAAATCAACAATTATATACAAAGATAAACATGGATAGACAATGATCAACATGTTGCAAATTTTTTTGGTTAGGGTTTTAAACCTAAGGTTTTCAAATTAGGGTTTTAAATTAGGGTTTTAATCACATACCTAAACCTAATCAATTTTAATTGTTAAATACCAATTTCTTTAAGAGAAATGGTCTAAGGGTGCATAAGAAAGTTAATGACATTCTAACCTAACCCTAAACAAGCATTGACAAAAATATACTAAGTCACTTTAGAGAAATATTCAAAAAGAAACATATTTTTGTTCATTTTTCAATATTAAAAGACTTGTTTTTGATTAATTTTTAAATAATGATAAAATAAATATTTTTGGGATTTTTAACATGGTATTAAAATACACAAGATAAATGATCATACAAAAAAAGAACAAGTTAAAAAGCTCAATTTTTCAATTTGTTATGATTTTTCAAAGTTTTATAAAAACCAAAGAAATAAGTGCTAAAAAAATAAATGGGGTGTGGTCACAAGGGCTTGAACCCACGCCCTTTGGTTTGCAACACAAAACAACAACCAACTCTGCTAGGCGCGTGTGGTGATAAAGAAGTGCAAACGGTTCAAAATATATTAAAACAAGTGAATGTACAACATAAAAAAATAAAACCAAAAGGTCTGGGGCGAGGGGATTCAAACCCCAGACCTGAGGGTCATGAGAGTCTTAAGGGCGCGCTTGTTACCAATTGGGCTATTACGATGTAGTCGTAAGTGAATCAACTCCAATTGTTTTTAATTTAAACAAAATTTTAAAAGATGATGAATGGCGCCAAAGGGCACCATCTTCTTCCTCGTGACAGCTTCAACAACACCATCAATGGTGATTTTTGAATTATCTCAAAACTTAATCATTTTGGACAAATTAAGACCATAAACTCATTAGCATTTCAACACGAATTTAACCATATAACTTATTAACATTAACAGTCAGAGATAAACATGAATTTATGGAAAAACACGAAGAACCCTAAAACCTAAATTCAAAATTAAATGATGGATTCTAACAATTAAGCCCTAAAAGTTTAGGGATATCATTCCTCACATGATTCTAAATAGAATAGTATCAAGATATGTAAGAAATGATGGCTAAATGAATAAGCTCGAATTCAAGAAACTCACCTCTGAAAATGAGTTCGTGTAGCACAATTTGGAGGACCTAGGAGTGTTCCAATGATCTAGACACCTTCTACTATCCTCAGGGAAGCTTTTAGGATGCTCAAAAGTTCTTGATCACACCTGCAAATACAAAAACGATTTCCACTTGAAAGAGAAAAAGTTATGGTGAGTTAGCTATGGAAACTATGTTCCAGGTGCAAAACATAGGTTTGGTTAGCTTATATATGATGTTTAGAAGCTAACAAACCTAAATGGCCTCAAAACGCACGAGTAAATTAAGTTTTGGCATGTTTGGTTCAAAGGCTCTTTTAATGGAAAATTTGAAGAGTGATTTTGATTTTTAGATGTTTGGCTTGTGTTTGGGGGTTCTGAATAGCTTCAATATGACAAATAGAAGCTATTAGAAGTGTTGCTTTGATTTGGAAGTGTTTGGTTTAGAAAGTGGCAAGTTGAGAGCTTAAAAGCTTTGAAAATGAACCAAAAATGGTGATTTTTGGTTAGAGGCCCTTTTGTAGGTTAAAGAGAGTATGGACAGCTTCAAAATGGTATTTAGAAGTTGTTCAAACTCTTGTTTGACACCCAGAACTTGTGGAACTCAAAATGACTCTTAAAATGCAAAGATAAGAAAGAGAGAATTTCAAGTTGGTAGGTCACTTGGAGAATTCTGGTGTAAGTGATCCAAGAGGCAAGGTCCTCTATTTATAGGCAAGAATTAGGGTTTGTGGATGGAAAAAGTTCAGAGTTTTAAGTTCACATGTAACTTGTGTACCATCTTGCTTGTTTGTGAAGAAATGAAGAAGTTATGGTTCCCATGGTGAGTACAATGCTTTAAGCATGCTTGATATGATCTTAGAGGCTTGCTTGTTGGTTTCAATTTTCTTTTTCTGCAGAGGGAAAAAGTTAGAGGCTCAAGGAGAGTGGACTTTGTGCATAAATCCTCTTTACAAGAATGGAAGTGTGAACTTTAGTTCCAAAAATGGCATGAAACTTGGACAATGCTTAGAACACTTGGTCCATAGCTCAAAAGCAAGTGCAATCTTCTGAGTTTGGCCATTTGAACAAGTTAAAATGGTTGTACTTGAGAGATTCTTTCAGATTTGCAAGAGTTTTGGTTTTTGTTCTTCACTTTCTTCATAAAACTTCTTCATTTCAAGTGTTCATGGTGCCATATTGACAAAATCATATCTCATGAATGGAGCCATGGATTTTCATGCTACTTAGCTCTTTGGAAATCCCTTGCTCATACTTCAAATGAGTAGTTGAAAGTTTCCTCAAACTCTTCTTGGATCATTGAGAAAAATGGCCATAAAGTGGAGGAAAAACTAGGTAAAACACTTAGAAAATTTTCTAAGTTTTTTGAACATAAACCTTGTTTGCTCAAAATCACGTATAAATAACCACTTTTTGAAAAATGTTTCAATGTGATAAGTTGTTTGTTTTGCTAAGATATACAACTTTCATGTTGGGAGATTTTTGAGTGTGTAAGCAAAATTTTGAGATCCATGAACTAGGTCAAAATACACTTAAAAACCCTAGTTTGACTTTTTGTTGACATTTTGATTCTTAATGAATTCTTTGAATTCTCTTTGATAAAATGTCTTCAATATCCATATGATGATGATTTGGACCCTTAAAAGTCCATGGTTGACTATTTTCTTCAAAAGTCAAAGGTTGACTTGCACAGTTGACTTTTTCCAAATGAATGACTGTCTTGTGATTTTCAAATGAATCAAGCTCTATTCTTCAAATGAATGATGTGGATGGATTATAATATTGATTTGGATGCCCTTGAATCATATTTTGAGTCTTGGAACCATCTTCTGATTAAAAGTCAACCCTCCATAGAAATTAGGTCAAAAACCCTAATTGGAGCTTCTGATGAACTTGAAGGTGATTGATCTTGTATTGAACTATCATTGGGCCTTGATATTGATTGGATAACCATTTGAATCATAGAGGAATGATGAATTTCTTTGTGGGCCTCAAAACTCTAATTTGCTCAACTTCTCCTTGATCAGTCTCCAGCCTTAGGACACAAGCAACAAACAACAATTTTTGGTATTTTTTTGTTAGCAAATGATAAATGCATGATGACAATGATGATAATGATGATCCTAGTATTTAAGCTATGGTGGGATCTCAGTGGTCAAAAATTGGGGTGCAACACAACGATGTACCAAGCAAGAGGTCTTAAGACTCTGATTTGTGAATGTGATGGCTTAACCTAACCCTTTAGGTAGATATTTAAACGCTTTTAGACCTAGCAAAAACTATAACCTCTTTTGAATTTTTCCTTGGATTTAGTCACTGTGATCCCATTCCATCAAAGATCTTGACAAGTGACCCTTTTATGAGGATCTCTCATGACAAGTTTTACTCACCCACATACTGATCATGTGACCAACTTGCCGCTTCTCATTCCAAATTATCTCACATATCCTATACGACTACATGATCTTGGGTCGAAGTCGTTGTAATACGTGAGACTTAGATTTTAATATTTATCATAATAAAAAACAAAAAGAAAATAACTATAGTTTGATAAAGAAAGTGTATGGAACATAGGATCCCTCGAATCTTACATGAAGAAACATGCACCAAGAGGTTTAGACCAAAAGAAATGTAATGTTTAGAAATAAAATCAATAATTTAATTGTCTTTTGAAAGATTTGGATAACTCTAAACTATTTGTCTGATTTAAAATATTTGAATATAACACTTGAAATTATTTTTTATTGGATTTTGTTGGATGTAAGTGTGAATGGTTAAGTCTCACATTGTCTATGAATGAGTGAAATATTTGATTTATAAGAGATATGATTCATATACCTAATGCCTTAAGGTTTTGGGTGGAGATGTAATGTCTCCCTTGTTAGAACAAGATTTGTTCTGATCAATATTCTTAGTTTTGATGATAACAAGCATATGAATTTTGTATGAGATAATGCGGTACTCTAATACTATGCAATTTCCATTTCAGGAATTATATAAAGAGTATGCACAAAATCAGCGCAAGAAGCACTGACTCAGAAGGTTCAGCATGCAACATCAGAACATGGTCTGGCAAGACATCAGAAGATGGTCAAGCAGAATCAGAACATGGATCTATGGAAGCATCAGAAGAACTTGAGATCAGAAGCAGAAGCACTGAAGTTCTCATGGTATCACGCTCAGAAGCACTTCAAGGTCAGAAGACAAGAAGATGCTCTGCACCAAGCTGTTTGACTCTGATGACATTCAAACGTTGTTTACACAAACATCAGATCAGAAGCAAGTACTAGACTGGAAGGCTACTCTGACTGACAAAAGGAACGTTAGAAGCTATTAAAGGCAACGTCAGTAGACACAACGAAAACAAGGCTCGAGGTAGTTGACAAAAGAGTGAAACATTAAATACAATGTTGTACGGATTACACAAAGCATTAAATGCTCCCAACGATCATCTTCTCAAGTGCCTATAAATATGAAGTTCTGATGAGAAGCAAGGTTACAACTCACGAATTACAAACTCTGAACAAACTTGCAGAAACGCTGTCAAATTCAAAAGCTCTCAAACTTCATCATCAAACTCACTACATTGCTGTTGTAATATCTTAGTGAGATTTAAGCTTAAACTTAAGAGAAAATCACAGTTGTGATAATAGCTTTATAAGAAGCATTGTAACTCTTAGAATTTGTTTACATTAAGTTGTAAGAACTAGAGTGATCAGGTTGTTGATCAGTATACTCTAGAAAGTCTTAGAAGGTATCTAAGCAGATTGTTCCTAGAGTGATCAGGTTGTGATCAGTATACTCTAGAAGACTTAGCAGTTGGCTAAGTGGAAAACCATTGTAATCTCGTGTGATTAGTGGATTAAATCCTCAGGTGAGGTAAATCACTCCAAGGGGGTGGACTGGAGTAGTTTAGTTAACAACGAACCAGGATAAAAATCATTGTGCAAATTGCTTTTATCTTACAAGTTTTAAAGCTACACTTATTCAACCCCCCCCCCTTTCTAAGTGTTTTTCTATCCTTCAATTGGCATCAGAGCGCCGGTTCTAAGGTGCAAGCACTTAACCGTGTTTAGAAAAGATTCAGGAAGAGAAAAACACTAAGTCAAGATGGTTGAGACTCCACCACCTTCATCTACATCTACATCTGGCTCAGCTGAGCAATACAATGGAAATGGTAACAATGGTTATACTAGACTGCCAGTATTTGATGGTGAAAACTTTGAATACTGGAAAGATAAACTTGAAAGTTACTTCCTTGGTTTAGATGGTGACTTATGGGATCTTTTGATGGATGGTTACAAACATCCAGTGAACGCTACTGGCGTAAGGCTTACAAGACAAGAAATGAATGATGATCAAAAGAAGCTTTTCAAAAATCATCATAAATGTAGGACTGTTTTGCTGAATGTTATCTCTTATGCTGAATATGAGAAGATATCTAACAGGGAAACTGCCTATGATATATATGAGTCATTGAAAATGACCCATGAAGGAAATGCTCAAGTCAAGGAGACTAAAGCTCTTGCTCTAATCCAGAAATATGAAGCCTTCAAGATGGAGGACGATGAAGATATTGAGAAGATGTTTTCAAGATTTCAAACGCTAACTGCTAGATTAAGAGTTCTGGACAAAGGCTACACCAAGGCTGATTATGTAAAGAAGATCATCAGAAGCTTACCCAGAAGATGGGGTCCAATGGTGACTGCATTCAAGATTGCAAAGAATCTGAATGAGGTCTCTTTGGAAGAGCTAATCAGTGCCTTGAGAAGCCATGAGATAGAGCTGGATGCAAATGAGCCTCAGAAGAAAGGTAAGTCTATTGCATTAAAATCTAATATTAAAAAATGCACTTACGCTTTTCAGGATGAAGAAGTAGATTCTGAAGAATCAGAATCAGAAGAAGAAGATGAACTGTCCATAATCTCCAGAAGAGTAAACCGACTCTGGAAGAGCTAGCAAAGGAAGTTCAAAAGTTTCAGAAGTTCAAAGAAGTTTGAACGAGGAGAATCTTCTGGTGGCAGAAGATCTGACAAGAAGAAGGTCGTCTGCTATGAGTGCAATGAGCCTGGACACTTCAAGAATGAATGTCCAAAACTTCAGAAGGAGAATCCCAAGAAGAAGTTTCATAAGAAAAAAGGTCTTATGGCAACATGGGATGATTCTGAATCAGAATCAGAATCAGACTCTGAAGGAGAGCAAGCAAACCTTGCACTGATGGCCACAGTGGATGATGGATCAGAATCTACATCAGAATCAGATTCTGAAGAGGTATTTTCTGAACTATCTAGAGAAGAGTTAATTTCCAGTTTAACAGAACTTCTGGAACTCAAGGCTCATCTTAGTATAAAATACAAAAAGCTGAAAAAGCAATTTGAATTTGAAACTAAGAAGCTGGAAGTGGAAAATTCTGAACTGAAGGAAAAAGTCTTAAAATTATCCAAAGATATTGGATCTCCTTCTGAATCAGAAAAATCCATTCCTAGCCTTAATCATATTCTGAAAGAATATGACTCGAGCTTCAGAAATTTCCTATCTAGAAGTATTGGCAGAAGTCATCTTGCTTCTATGATATATGGTGTTTCTGGAAACAAAAGGTTTGGTTTTGGCTATGAGGATGATACCTCACATAAATTTGAACCTGTTGATGATTTGAAAATCACATACAAGCCATTGTATGATCAGTTCAAATATGGCCTCTCTCATGATATTAGGCTCACTTCACATGCACAGATTTTTCACACTACACACACCAAGAAGCATGTGACACAACCTAAAAGATATCATGCTGCCAAACCTAAAGAATATCATGTTGTTCCTCCTGTTACTTATCATGCTAAACCCAAGTTCAATCAGAACTTGAGGAAAACTAACAAGAAAGGACCCAAGAAATTGTGGGTACCTAAGGAGAAGATAATTTCGGTTGCAGATATCCTTAGCAGCAAAGAAGGCAAAGCACAAAATGTCATGGTACCTGGACTCTGGGTGCTCGCGACACATGACGGGAAGAAGGTCTATGTTCCAAGACCTGGTGCTTAAGTCTGGTGGAGAAGTCAAGTTTGGAGGAGATCAGAAGGGCAAAATTATTGGCTCTGGAACCATAAGTATTGGTAACTCTCCTTCCATATCTAATGCACTTCTTGTAGAAGGATTAGCGCATAACTTATTATCCATAAGTCAATTAAGTGACAATGATTATGACATAATCTTCAATCAAAAGTCTTGCAAGGCTGTAAGTCAGAAGGATGGCTCAATCCTATTTACAGGCAAGAGAAAGAACAACATTTATAAGATTGATCTTTCTGATCTTGAGAAGCAGAAGGTGACTTGTCTTATGTCTGTTTCTGAAGAGAAATGGGTCTGGCACAGAAGATTAGGACATGCTAGTTTGAGAAAGATTTCTCAGATTAACAAACTAAATCTGGTCAGAGGACTCCCAAATCTGAAATACAAATCAGATGCTCTTTGTGAAGCATGTCAGAAAGGCAAGTTCTCCAGACCTGCATTCAAATCTAAGAATGTTGTCTCTTCCTCAAGGCCGCTAGAACTTCTGCACATTGATCTGTTTGGACCAGTCAAAACAGCATCTGTCAGAGGGAAGAAATATGGATTAGTCATCGTAGATGATTATAGCCGCTGGACATGGGTAAAGTTCTTAAAACACAAGGATGAGTCTCATTCAGTGTTCTTTGAATTCTGCACTCAGATCCAATCTGAGAAGGAGTGCAAAATCATAAAGGTCAGAAGTGATCATGGTGGCGAATTTGAGAACAGATTCTTTGAGGAGTTCTTCAAAGAAAACGGTATTGCCCATGATTTCTCTTGCCCTAGAACTCCACAGCAAAATGGAGTTGTAGAGCGAAAGAATAGGACTCTACAAGAAATGGCCAGAACCATGATCAATGAGACCAATATGGCTAAGCACTTCTAGGCAGAAGCAATAAACACTGCATGTTATATTCAGAATAGAATCTCTATAAGACCTATTCTAAATAAGACTCCTTATGAATTGTGGAAGAACAGAAAGCCCAACATTTCATATTTTCATCCTTTTGGATGTGTGTGTTTTATTCTGAATACTAAAGATCATCTTGGTAAGTTTGATTCTAAGGCACAAAAATGTTTTCTTCTTGGATATTCTGAACGCTCTAAAGGCTACAGAGTATACAATACTGAAACATTGGTTGTAGAAGAATCAATCAATATCAGATTTGATGATAAGCTTGGTCTTGAAAAGCCAAAGCAGTTTGAGAATTTTGCAGATATAGATATTGACATATCAGAAGCTGTAGAACCAAGAAGCAAAGCTCCAGAAGCTGAAAGTCTCAGAAGCAAAGAATCAGAAGATCAAGTTGCTGCATCTTTAGAGAATCTCAGAATTTCTGAAGAGCCAACAGTCAGAAGATCTTCTAGACTCACTTCAGCTCACTCAGAAGATGTGATCCTTGGAAAGAAAGATGATCCTATCAGAACTAGATCATTTCTAAAGAATAACAATCAGAAGTAGTGATCAGAATCAGAAGATAAAAAGTTCTTTTCAGTGCAACACAACTGTCATCAAGAGTATTTTGATGGTGAACACGTGTATGTACGGTTGGTAAAAGCGTGAGTTAATCTGATGGGATGCCGCCCTAGGTAACTGTGTTAAATCATTTCATTTACCACGATCTCTCATCTAACGTCACTCATCATTTAATGCAATTGATTTCATTTGATTCTGTAACTGTTCATTCTCATAACTTTATTGCACTCATTTTCAAATCCGTCTCTATAAATACAATTCAAATCATAACGTTTATCCTTTTCGCTCCCATTCTCTCTTTCTTCTTGTATGCATTTTTGCAACCTTTTCGGTCTTTTCTCAAACCCTAAGCGCAAACCCAAAAATTGTTTGTCAAATCTCAGTACTGTTTCAATGGCCGCTTCATCATCTCACAATGTTGGCTCATCTGTCCCTCTCCATCTGCAAGAAGAAGATCAGCAAATCACTCCGGTTGTTGCCTGCTCTATTTCCAAAAAGGAGTTGGAAGTTATCTATGAACTCATGGTAGATTTTGACAGTCTCGAAGAACATAACTTTCATCTTAAAGAAGATATTCTTTTTCAAGGATGGACCTTGTTATTTGCTGAGTTCTGTGGACCAGTCTACCCAGATCTTGTCAAGGAATTTTGGGTGCATGCAGTTGTTGCCCCTAAATCCATTTTGTCTTTCGTCCATGGGAAGTTTGTGGTCGTTACTGAGAACATTCTGAGAATGATGTTCGATTTAAGAAACCCTGAGGGTGCTTATGAAATTGATCAAAGGGCTGATTGGGATGAAGTGTTGTCTACCCTTTACACAGATGTAAAGGAGACAAAGCGTGTCAAGGACATGAGGGATCTTTATAAAATCTGGACCAAGATTCTTCTGGGGTGTTTCTATCACAGGAAAGGAACACATGCTGCAGACTTCGTCAACAATGAGCAGAAATACATTATGTATTGCATTGCCACTAAGAAGAAGGTTGATGTTATCTATATAATCTTCAATCACATGTGGAATGCTGTGAGGGATTCCAGGAATGCCTTCAGAGTAAAGAAGTGTACTATCATTCATTTTGGAAGAATCATCACAAACCTTCTGGTTCATTCCAAGATAGTTGAGAAATTAGAAGCTGAAGGTACCATCAAAGATCTGGCTGTCATTACTGGAAGTTGCTTGAACGCTCTCACTTTGAGAAAGATGAGTGTCATTGATGCTATCATCAAAACCCCTCAACCTTTTCCTGGAGCAAGAAGCAGAAGAGATCCTATTCTTACTGACTTTGAAACCTTCTTCAGAAGTGAGGTGCCAGGAGTCAGAACTAGATATCTGAAGTCACTCAAAGAAGATGAAGGAGTGAAAGATCAAGAAAAAGGTGCTCCTGCTAAAGAAGGTCGCAGGAAAACTTCTACTTCTAGGGCTGCTGCCTCGGAAGATGTTTCAGAAGCTGCTCCTGAAGCTGCTGTGAAGAAGGAAAGAAGGACTAAGAGAAAATTTGATCATCCTTCTGATAATCAGGTGAAGGTAGTTCAGAATGTAGCTGCTGCTACTACCGTTGAGAAAACTGTTCCAGAAGAAGCTGTTGCTGAAGAAGTTCAAGTTGTTTCAGTTGCAACTAAGAAGAATGTAAAGGAGACTGCTGAGAAGAAGAAAAAGAAGAAGTTGAATAAAAATGTTGAAATTGGTATAGCTGTTGAGAAGAAGAAGACAAGAAAAAGAAAATTAATATTAAATGCCTCTGATGATGATGAGAATGTTCAAGAAGCTGTGATTCAGCAAGCTAAAATATCTCAAGGACCAACAACTCAAGTAGTTGGAGGTCAGAAGGTTGTTGCTAGTGAGAAGGAGACACTAGAATCTGCCAGAAGAAGAGAAATCTCTCTTGGGAAGGCTAAGATTGTGGAAGAGCAGAAGAGTAAGAAGCAGAAGAAGCTTGAGGCTGTGTTTGAAGCTGTTCAGAAGGTATCCAAAGGTATTCATCTCTATGAACCTGATTCTGTTCCTACTTTTCGTTCAGAAGTTGCACCAATAGCTGTTGCTCAAACCCCTGAACCAGTAAATCAACCAGAAAAAGCCCCAACAGAATTACCCATAAAAGTCCATGTTCTCACACCTCCTTCCTCTCCTATAACCAAAATCCTTACTCCTCCTCCCTCACCCATCAAAAATGCTCCCATTCCTTCATCTCCACCCACAACCAACCTTGCTTCTGACCAGGCCCTTGGAAACCCTGTTCTTGATATACCACCCCTACAAACTCTCTTTCCACCTCACACAAATATATCCACTTCTCAACCACCTCCTCATGCACACTTTGAACCCATCCCTTCCACCTCTCAAAACAACCCCTCATGTTCTGGTCTTCCAGATTCTGCATCACATGAGCAATTGCTCCGTGACTGCAACTACACTCCCAGGCCTCGTCCTGAAGCGGAAATGGTAGTGTTAGATTCTGAGAATGAAGCAGAATAATCTTTTCAGTTGGATAGAAAGCCTCAACCCTATTCTGTCCTTAACCCTGTCTCTCCAATAACCAAAATAAAATCCCGCCGAGAGTACCCTATTGGTGTAAATTTTGAAGTGGTAAAGAGGAATCTCAGAAGAGTCTTTGATACTCTCAGAATTGTTGAAAGTTCTGGCTTGAATAATGTTGCTATGCGAAAGTTCTGGAGAATCTTTTGAAGAAAAGCAGATGCTTGTTTTGAAGAACTTTAGGAAATCTGTGTAGAAACTTCTCCACGCCCTTGTGGAATTCTGAGGAGTTATGAAGACTTCTGGTTCAGTCGTCTCGGAGGGAGATATATCTTTGAAGAGAAGAAGTTTACTGATGAACTTGAGGAAGCAAGAATTGCTGCAGCAATGGAAGCCAATCCTTGCAGAGATATTGTGGTCTGGAGACCTCTGTATCCAGTTCTGCTTGGAGACTTTAAGTCGCTCTTTGACTTTCTGAGGGAGAATCCTTCTGAGAAAGACCCCAGCTTGGTTATTCCAGAAGTTGTTGACCCACCAGAAGTTGAAGGTCCTTCTGCTCCAAGGAATCTAGCTGCCATTCTTCAAGCTCTTGAGAATGGAGATTCTGAGGTGCCTGCTGCAGAGTATGGAGATGCTTCTATGGAAGAAGCAGATGCTGAGGATCATCCTGCTGAAAGTATTCCTGTTGAGGAAAATCAAGGTGATGGTCTAACTATAGAAGCTGCGGTTCAGAATGCTATCCCTCTGGACAAAAGTTGTGAAGCTTCTTCTGATGAACCTTCTTGTCTCGCAAGGACCTTGGAAGTTATTCAGAAGAACCAGGCTGAGCTATCTTCTCGCATGGATGAGCAACGCACAATCAATGCTGAATTCCGCACCTTCATGGAAAGGCAGACTGAGAGCAACAATGGGATTCATGACATGCTGGCCAAGATCATGTCCAAGCTAGGGTCCTCTTAGTCTTTGAGTCTTAGTTGTTTTCTTTGTTTGCTGCATCTATTTTCCTAGCATCCCTCTTGTACTTCTGTTAATTTCTCTCTTTGGCAATCAATGAAATTTGTCTTTTCTTCTCTCATATTGTTTGTCTTGTTTTTCATCTGAATCTTTTATGTTTTTGATGTTATGACAAAAAGGGGGAGAAAGATGTGATAAATGATCTGATTTATTTTATCAGTTGCTGGGAGAAAGGCTCTACATTTCTAACAGAACTTGCAAAGTTCTATGTCTTTGAGTGTTTTGCAGGAATTGAAGATCCTCTTTAAAGCTCAACATGAGAAGCAAAGACATGGGGAAAAGCAATTTTGTATAGAATCAAGCTCATGGAACTTGAAGCAAGCTGAGGGCTGTAAAGCTTCAAGATCAGAAGCAAGAAGGAAGAATGTTCTGATATTCTGATGATAGAATATGCTCTAACACATTCTTATTCCTTATATGTTCTGATGCATTTTTTTAGTTATAAAATATGCTCTGTAACATTACTTGTTTTTTGCTCTGATACATATTATATGTTCTGATACATATTTTATGTTCTGATTCATTCATGCTGACTTTTGTCGTTTAGTTTGTTCTGTAACATTTCAGGATGTAGAGATGCTCTGATGATGCTCTGGTACATTCAACAATGTTCTGATACAATCTAGCATGAAATGATTCAAGAAGAAATTCAAGCTCTGAAGCTGTCCAATGGAAGCAAGAATCAGAAGCTGAATGTTCTAAAGATCAAAGAAATTCAAGTTCTGAAGCTGTCCTATGGAAGCAAGAATCAGAAGCTGTGAATGTTCTGAAGATCTAAGCATATGTGATCGTCTCAACTGAAATGGAAAATACTCAGGGAAGTCCTTTAATTATAAATTCTTCCAGTATTTATTTCAGGGGGAGATTATTTATCTCAGGGGGAGATTGTTAATCTCAGGGGGAGACATATTCACACACTATGTTTATATGCTTATGCTATAGTTGTGTAATTGTCTTTAGCCGTCTAATATTTTGATCGCAAATTCATATCATTTATGTATGTTTTTGTCATCATCAAAAAGGGGGAGATTGTTAGAATAAGATTTGCTCTGATCAATATTCTTATTTTTGATGATAACAAGCATATGAATTTTGTATGAGATAATGCGGTACTCTAATACTATGCAATTTCCATTTCAGGAATTATATAAAGAGTATGCACAAAATCAGCGCAAGAAGCACTGACTCAGAAGGTTCAGCATGCAACATCAGAACATGGTCTGGCAAGACATCAGAAGATGGTCAAGCAGAATCAGAACATGGATCTATGGAAGCATCAGAAGAACTTGAGATCAGAAGCAGAAGCACTGAAGTTCTTATGGTATCACGCTCAGAAGCACTTCAAGGTCAGAAGACAAGAAGATGCTCTGCACCAAGCTGTTTGACTCTGATGACATTCAAACGTTGTTTACACAAACATCAGATCAGAAGCAAGTACTAGACTGGCAGGCTACTCTGACTGACAAAAGGAACGTTAGAAGCTATTAAAGGCAACGTCAGTAGACACAGCGAAAACAAGGCTCGAGGTAGTTGACAAAAGAGTGAAACATTAAATGCAATGTTGTACGGATTACGCAAAACATTAAATGCTCCCAACGGTCATCTTCTCAAGTGCCTATAAATATGAAGTTCTGATGAGAAGCAAGGTTACAACTCACGAATTACAAACTCTGAACAAACTTGCAGAAACGCTGTCAAATTCAGAAGCTCTCAAACTTCATCATCAAACTCACTACATTGCTGTTGTAATATCTTAGTGAGATTTAAGCTTAAACTTAAGAGAAAATCACAGTTGTGATAATAGCTTTATAGGAAGCATTGTAACTCTTAGAATTTGTTTACATTAAGTTGTAAGAACTAGAGTGATCAGGTTGTTGATCAGTATACTCTAGAAAGTCTTAGAAGGTATCTAAGCAGATTGTTCCTAGAGTGATCAGGTTGTGATCAGTATACTCTAGAAGACTTAGCAGTTGGCTAAGTGGAAAACCATTGTAATCTCGTGTGATTAGTGGATTAAATCCTCAGGTGAGGTAAATCACTCCAAGGGGGTGGACTGGAGTAGTTTAGTTAACAACGAACCAGGATAAAAATCATTGTGCAAATTGTTTTTATCTTACAAGTTTTAAAGCTACACTTATTCAAACCCCCCTTTCTAAGTGTTTTTCTATCCTTCATTTCCCTCTTGCGTGGTCTTGAAACATTGGGCCACCATTGGCGCTCCAGACTTCTTCAGACTCCGCAACAAATAGTATCATAGCTTGGTTCGACTTGGTGGGGGATCAAGAGCTAGATTCGGTGTTGGATCCTATTGGGAACTCACACTTGTGGGGGAGAATGTTGGGTGTAAGTGTGAGTTTTTAAGTTCCATATCATCTATAAATGAGTGAAATGTTGGATTTATATGAGATATGACTTATATTCCTAATGCCTTAGGATTTTTAGCGGAGATGTGACGTCTTCCTCTCTTGTGAACATGAAGTATTAAGTGTCGGATTGTGTTCCTGACTTCTCCAAACTCTCTAACAATTTTTTTAGGTGGTATTTTTTTACCGATTATATTAAACGGTGTTTTAATTCATGTTTTTTGAAAAATATCTATAATCCATGCTTAGTGCAACTTCTGGTTGTTAAATTAAGTTAGTTTTATTTCTGTTTTCTTTTCCTTCCTTTTTGGTACTTAGATAGTTACTTGGTTTTAAGGTCTTCAATATGACTCTTATGCCTTTCCATGTATAAATACTCTATCACTCTTGTACCTGTGACTTAAGTTGAAATAATATTTT
Organism: Vicia villosa; assembly: GCF_029867415.1. NCBI lineage: Eukaryota > Viridiplantae > Streptophyta > Magnoliopsida > Fabales > Fabaceae > Vicia > Vicia villosa. The sequence goes on along the minus strand of NC_081185.1, from coordinate 101,297,788 downwards.
TTGGTATTCCTCTTCATTTGTATTTTTTTTCTATTTTTCATGTGTCAAATGAGACACATGTTAACATGGTATCAATGAGATACTCCTTTTCACGCTTCCCGCTTTTGTTATTCTCTCCACTTGTTTCATCTTACTAAGCCTTATCTAGATTTACCAACGTTCTTACGGCACTAATTCTAATCGCAAAAACTCTACGTATGGTCGTGGTAGGGATCTGAAAAATGTGCACTTTCTGCAACAAATCTGGGCACACAGTTGAAGTCTGCTTCAAGAAGCATGGATTACCTCTATATCTCAAGAAGTCTCAAGTCAACAATGCTTCCACTTTCTCTGATAACCCCATCAATTCTCAAGACATGGAAGTGGAAGACACAATACTCAAGCTACTTTCACTACTGATCAACATAAAGCCCTGCTTGCGCTCATTCAGCAGTCACCCACTACCACCCCTGTTCAAGTTCAGCAATTTCACTCAATCATTAACAACACATCGGGTATTCTCCCTTCCCCACCTTCTTTAATTAACAATGACTGTTGGATCTTAAACACTGGGGCCATTGATCATGTGTGTCATTGTCGATCCTTATTTCACTGTCTCCTTACCATCAACTTGATAAACATTAAGCTGCCCAATGGACACACCCTCACCACCAACAAATGTGGCACCATTCACTTCACTAAAGATTTATATCTCCCTAATATTTTATACATACCTGAATTGTTTACCAACATTATATCTATTCCTCGAATCATTGCTTCTTTCATTTGTATTGTGTACTTCAACTCTACTAGTTGCACTATATAGGTGAACCGTACCCAGAAGACGATTGGTACAACTAACCTTCACCAAGGCCTATACTTCCTTCGTCTTCCTCATCACCACGCTATTCTCAATCTTGTTTTTCTTATGCTAATAGCTCTAGATACAAAAACAATTGTAATTTGTGGCACCATTGTCTTGGGCATCCTTCCCATGACATAACCACCCGTATAAATAAAACTTACCCTTTAAGTGGTTTTTAAAAACATCATGTTTCCCGTGGCTCTTGTTTTTTTTGCTGAACAAAAATGCCTCCCTTTTTTCCACTATTATACTCATTCTTCTACTTGCTTTGATATTGTTCATATGGATATTTGGGGACCTTATTCCACCCCTTCTATGTTTGGATATCATTATTTTTTAACTATTGTTGATGACCATAGTCGGTTTTGCTGGATTTTTTGATGAAACTGAAATCTGAAACTAGTAACTTGGTTAAATCTTTTGTTTACTTCATTCAAACCCAATTTAAAACTACTATCAAGACAATAAAAACTGATAATGACCCTGAATTTTTTCTTAAAGATTTTTATCGAAAATAGGACATAACTCATTAGACTTCTTATGTTGATACCTCAACAAAATAGGACTGTCGAACTTAAACATCAACATCTTCTTGTAGTATTAGATCTATTCTTTTTCAAGCACATCTCTCAAAAAAAAAATTGGGCTCATGCCCTTATCATGCTACTTAATTAAGAGACTTCCTTCTAAATTTTTAAAACATCACTCTCCTTTTTCTGTTTTGTGTAACAAGGCCCCTAGCATTTATTTTAAAAAATACATCCACATCTTAATTATCAAATTGTTATTTATCCATTTTAAAAATTCCCCAAGTCAACCAAAAAATGGTGGGGTAGAAACTAGAAACTACACTGCACGAGGATCATGATTCATGAACAGCATTTCTCTTTCTCTCTCTCCTCGTATAACTATGTTTAACTTATCTCCCTCCCACTTGCTCATCAACTTGCACAAACTGACGACGACGTACCACTGATTTATTCAAACAAACCCATGCTCAACGACATTTCTTTTCTTCTTTTTCTCATACTATCAATTAAATAAACCCTATGTGGCTCAACAACACCATAATATACTACTATTATTATATCCTGCAACTTGCATGTCTTTTTCTCTCTTTCCTTAAATTATAATTTATTAGAACTCAGGATGAGAATATACATTCTTTCAAAACAAAGTCATGTTACAGCCTAATACAGCTCATTCAATATATTTCATTTTTTGACTAAATATTTTCTCAATCTAATTAATGTCTAGTAGCCCAACTTGTTCTCATCAATAATGATGTTGGAATAGGTGAGATCATGAAAGTAAAGAATTTATAAAATCAAGTATTATTTCTGCGCATAACTGCTCAGACTAATCTATATGCATAGACTATTTCTGCACGCAATGCAGCGTATTTTTACACGTAACTATAGATGCTCAGACAAATATATATGCAAAGAGAGTATTTTTGTACGTAATTGTAGAAACTAATCTATCAACGCAGACTTCGAACTCAAAATCTCGTATCCGAAATCATGTCTTCATCACATTTGCCTTAACTTATGGAAAGCTCAAAATTTCAAAAGCTCACAACATTTGATTTCAGGTCATAGAAACTTATCTACCCAATGTTCCAATACAACATTAAACTCGCATAAATAAAAATAAAAATATATTACAACTTGATTACTAATATTATTACAACTAAAGAAATGGTAAAAGATGAGAATTTAAACAAAAAAATTGTGATGAATTTATCGTTGATTTGATCTTGTTGAGGACAAATTCTCTGCAAATTTCGCTAGAGATTGAAGATTGCACCGAAGGATGGTATCAACAAAGACACAAGTATCATCAGTGGTATTCCCCGGCGGCACGTCAACGACGTAAGACTCAACAACGACGGTGCCTGTGCGGTGGTTACCGTCGGAGTCTGAGATCGGACTAGGGTGAAGAGTGGTGACAGAACGGTAGTTAGCCAGCCGGTGATCTCCGCCGATCATACTGAAGCTGATGACGTGTTGTTCATCGTCGAGGACTTCGAGTCGTTCGGTGCTGACGGCGGCGGGGAGGCCGGAGATGACACGGACTTCACGGAGAGTGCCGACGTCACCGTCGCCGAGGATGACGTGACAGCTTTTGACGAAGTGTTTGTAAGCTTGGGGATTGTCGAAGCGACGGACGACGGACCAGACGGTGGAAACGGGAGCGGCGATTTCTTGGATGACGGCGGAGCAGCACTGGTTGGGAGAGACAGCGTGGGTGTGGTAGCGAGCGACGGCGTCGGGGACGGTGGGTGTAGGGTTTGGTAACATCATAGTAATAGTTGTTTGATTTAATGATAACAAGTGACGATGATGTTTTTTTTTTTTTAGATTTGAAAAATGGAATGTGAATGAATGGTTTTGGTTTTGGGGTTTTTTTTTAAGAGAAAGGAGAGAAGTTAAATAAGTGAAGGACACAAGAGAAATGATAGACGGATGTGCACAATGATCATTGTGAATGAATTGTGCTTTATCAAGTAGAGATATGCACAATGAGCATAGCTGAGAGCCAGTCATACACACTGCCTTCATTTGGCAGACGGACACCAAGAGGGGGAGAAAAAAAGACTCTCTTTGAGAAATCACAGCTTAGGAAAATATGATTGATGGATTCAGGAACAATTTGACAAAACGGGCAAGATACATCGAGACTTATACCTTTTTTCACCAAGTTGCAATTTGTCGGCAGAATGTTGTTCAGCAACCTCCACATAAAGTTTTTAATCCTCTCTTGCAATGGTGTCTTCCAAAGTTGTTTCCACATACCTCCGTCTGCACCGTTTGAAGGGCCAGCCTTGTTTGTTTGAGCATGTCGCCGTGATAACTGATAAGCCGATCGCACAGAATATTCCCCATCTTTTTCAAAGTGCCAGATTAATTTATCCTCCTGGTCTTGTCTTGATAGTTGTATGCTTGTAATGTGGACAACTTCAGATGGTGCAAAGGTGCTTTTGAGAATCTCTTCGTTCCATTTCCTGCACTCATGATCTATAAGCATTGAGACTTTTGTGTTCGGCCTCCAAATACCACTGGCAGTAAAAGGCTTGAATTCCGGAATTGACGGGATCCAATTATCTTCCGCGATACGAACATTTTCCCCGCTTCCTATCCTCCATCTAGATCCTTTGATGACCAAGTTCTTTGCACTGCATATACTTCGCCATGCATAGCTTGGTTTATAGGCCTCCCCCGCTTCAGAAATGTTGCATCTTGGATAGTACCTGCCTTTGAAGAACCTCTCGAACAGAGAACCATCATTTTTCATTAGCCTCCAGAATTGCTTCCCTAGTAAGCTACTGTTGAAGTCTTTAATTCCTCTAAACCCCATGCCTCCTCCTCCTTTAGGTTGTGACATTCTCTCCCAGCTCATCCAGTGTATTTTCCGTTCTCCGTTGTTGGCACCCCACCAGAATTTCGCTAGTAAAGACTCAATCTCATTGCAAACATTGTCGGGAAGTCTGTAACAGCTCATTATGTATGTCGGTATTGCTTGGGCTACCGCTTTAATAAGCACTTCTTTGCCTGCCCTTGATAAGAAACCTTCTTTCCAGCCCTTAACTTTCTTCCAAACCCTTTCAATAACTAAGGAGAAGACTTCTTTTTTTGACCTTCCAAACACAACTGGGAGTCCTAGGTATTTTGAGTGACTGGCTACGGATTTGAATCCTAACCTGCTTCGAATAGCTTCCTGCACTTGTTCAGATGTGTTTTTACTGAACGATACTTCTGATTTGTCATAGTTCACTACTTGCCCAGAAGCTCTTTGGTATTTCTCCAATATCTTCAAGATCAAGGCAGCTTCATGCTCGTTTGCGCGTGCGAAGATCAAGCTGTCATCTGCAAAAAAGAGGTGAGAGATAATAGGAGCCTTCCTTGCCACTTTCACTCCGTGCAGCTCCTTCGATAAAATAGCATTCTTTATCAAACCTGAAAGGATATCTGCACAGATAATAAACAGGTAAGGAGAAAGGGGATCTCCTTGTCGGAGTCCCCGTTCCGGCACGAAACTTCTTGTAGGTTGGCCGTTTAGCAGTATCTGGTACGAAACTGTGGATATGCATCTCCTAATCAACATAACAAAACTATCAGGAAACCCAAAAGCTTTCATCGCACCCACCAGAAAATCCCACTCAATCCGATCATAAGCCTTAGACATATCAAGCTTCAAAGCCATAGTTCCTTTTTTTCCAGCCCTTTTATTCTTCATCCAATGAAAACACTCCATTGCAATAAGAGCATTGTCCGTTATCAATCTTCCTCTAACAAACGCACTCTGTTCTTCGCTAATAACTGCTGGTAGTATACTTTTTAAGCGATTAGCGATGGCTTTCGTTACTGCTTTCATAACAACATTGCACAGGCTTATAGGCCGCAGCTCGTGTGGAAACCTGGGGTTTTTTGTCTTTGGGATAAGAGCTATAAAAGTGGCATTGAGGTCAGTGGGGTCACGGTGGTTATTGAGAACATCCAACACAACCTTCACTACATCGTTTCCAACCGTGCTCCAGTATTTTTGAAAAAATAAGGCTGGCAGGCCGTCGGGCCCAGGAGCTTTTGTGGGGTGCATCTGAAAGATTGCCTCTTTAACTTCGTTTTCAGCAAAAGGGGCGGAACACAGCTCTTTTGCCTCAGTCGTGATTTCCTTCCCAACGTTGCTGCAGACGCTCGCAATGTTTTCAGGTTTTGAGGATGTGAATATTTCAGAGAAGTATTTTATAAGAATCCTCTCACATTGGGCAGCTCCTCTATACTTATTACCATCCGTGTCCTTCAGCAACTTGATTGTGTTTGTCTTCCTTCGTTGACTCGCTTTGCCATGGAAAAATTTTGTGTTACGGTCTCCATCCATTAACCATGTTGCCCTACTTCTTTGCCTCCATATTGTTTCCTCAATGGTTAGAAGCTTTCTTCTTTGGTCCTCGAGTGCTCTGTATTTTTGTATCTCTTCTGTTTCTGCCGCCCACCGTCTGTCTTCCTTTAGCAATGTCTCAATTCTCCTAAGCTCCTTTGCCACATTTCCTGATCTGTATTCTTTAAAGACAGTGTTGAGTTCTTTCATCGCTCTCAATTTTTGTGGTAGAGGACCTCTAGAACCCCTCCAAATCTGGTTTACCATATCTTCACAGCGGGAGTCCTTTGACCATACCTCTTCAAATCTGAAAAGATGCACCCTTTTCTCTCTGGTATACTCTTTATCAACCACGATACGAAGCACTGCATGATCTGATCCGTGCCTGGGTAGGTGAAACACCTCTGTGACCGGAAACTGCTCCTTGAAACTATTGGAAACTAAGACTCTGTCCAACCTGCACTGGATGTTCTCCTTTCCTTGTCGGCCATTAGACCACGTAAAAGGATAACCAGAAAATCCGACGTCGTGTAAGTAGCAGTGATCTAATACATTTCGGCTCCAAGAGAGTTGTGATACTGTTCTACAATTTCCCCCAATCTTCTCACTAGCTTGAGTAATATCGTTAAAGTCTCCAAACATAATCAAAGATTCCTCTGCCTCACAAGCAATGTCCTGGACTAGTTGCCAAGTTTTCCACTTTTGGTGTTCTTCCGGAAATCCGTAGATACCAGCAAACTCCCATTCTTCCTCTTCGTTTCCCATACTGCATCTTCCACTTATGTGATTTTGAGAGTGTGATGTGATATGGATATTAGCATCATCTGTCCACAGCAAACATAAACCTCCGCCTCTCCCCCTTCCAGAACCTCTACAGCTCACCGTAAATCCGTTTTTAAAACCAGCAGCCACACGAATTCGGTTCATTTCTTCCTCATTTGACCTAGTTTCCATGAGAAAAACCAGGTGGGGTTTCTCTAATCTAATGAGCCTTTTGAGGGCTCGAACTGCACGAGGGTGCCCCAATCCCCTGCAGTTCCAGCTCAAGGTTTTCATTGGTGCAGGCGGTGTTGGTCGTCCAACACCACCTCTGGTAAAATTTCCTTCCTTCCTTCCTCCTTTGTCTCCTGCTTTCTCTTCTTTTCCCCACTACCACACGCCTCAATTGGACCTTCAGTGACCATTACTTCGATCAGTTGCCGTTTGCTTGTCTCAGCTGTTTTTGTTTTGCTTTTAGGGCTTGTTGTCTTTCTTGGAGCTTTTTTCCTAATCCACCTTCTTCTTTGATCCGAAGAGCCTTTGGATCGGTTTCCTTCACCTACTCCTTCTCTAGACAGAGCCACGGCCCCTAATGATTCCGCAACTTTTTCAATCTCAACCTCCTTTTGTTTTGTTAGCATCGGGCTCCTAGTAACTCCCTCCGCTTCTACCATATTACCTCTAACACCCTGTGATTGTTGTACCTCTGCCTCGTCATTTTTCTCTTTCAGTTTCGTATCGCATCTGCTATGTCCCGACGAGATTTGGAACAAACTTTTGCTGCACGTACCTGAACTGGAGTCTCTTTTCTTTTGGTCTTCACTTGCTTTTGGTAACGGGGACGCACGGAGCCAATGTCCATATGAGAGGTCCTGTTCATCAAGTTCCTCAAAACCTTCGTCAGAGAGGTTCTCCACAGTTTCACAATCCTTCATTTGATGTCCTAATCTGCCGCAGACAAAGCAAAACAGTGGCAATCTTTCGTATTTAAAATGGACTCTTAGGTTCTTTTCCTTAACCTTCACCATTGTCCCTCTTTTCAGAGGATTCCTTAGATCCAGCATCACCTTGATTCTTAGGAACCTTCCATTCCGGCACATTTCTCGAGTGTCCATTTCTTCGAACTCTCCAAAAAAAAAAAACCCCAATGATCAAAAAAACCCCAAAACCAATGATCAAGTAGAGATATATTTATAACACACACAAGAGAAGAGGATGAGACGATAAAAAAATGATAGACGGATGTGCTAGCTTCATTGGTTCCACACTAGTGAGGTAACAACGATATATGTTTTTCAAGTACATTTGACGCCCAACATAAAACCTGATAAAAATTACTCGGGCCTCAAGTTTTTTCTCAATCAAACTTAATGCTCTTTCACACACGCACAACAACAACACACGAAAACACCAACAATGGAATATTACCTGATTAGCTTGGTTGAAACTCATTGTAGTTTATACCAAAGTTTGTTTTACACGTCATACAAGTCCTATGTTTGTAGACTTTGGTTCTAACTGTGAAAAACCATGTTTATGACCACATTGAGTAGCTTTTCAAACTTACGATGAAAGCGAAATTGAACACACGGTGCGGCGTTTCACTTTGATACCAAACATAGGAAAAATTCACAATTTCTTTCACATTGCTAAAAACTCTCAATCTACACTAGAAGAACGCCCGACAACTGTCTTCCTTCATAACCATAGGACGAACTAAACTCATACCCTAACAAATTTGATCAAAAGCGCAAAATCAACGATGAAGGATTAAATTCAGTTTATAATAAAAACTCTCGACTGTGAAACACCTCTGCCGCCATTGCAAAACCATCACAAAAAATTCTACGACCAACTTTATAAGCCCGTGGTAGCAAGATCCTAATAGAAAAATTACTTGTGTCTATGTTGTAACATCCTAATTTACCCCGGCGAATAATAATAAAATCAGAGTGCAAAATTTCATTCAAAGTATTCATCACAAAGCTATGATGTCACATTCTTCAAAAACATAAATATTTGCTCGTAGTTATTAACGGGTACATAACACATTTAAGTCGGATGAACCGATCAAAACAACAAAATCTTCAAAATATCTTTTATTACGCAACGGAAAATATTCATAATTCAATTAAAAACCAACATGGAAACTTAATTCAACATTTGCCAACATCAATATTTGAGAAGGCCTCAACAGTTATTCAAAATCCAACAAAGAAAACAAACAAGCGTTCATCCCCCTAGTAATACGTATTAGAGCAACGACGCAGACTGGAACTAACTAAAGGTAAACATCCTTCACTTCTGGTCACCTACACGTTACCAACATAAGGGTAACATTAAAACAAATAGGGTGAGATATCATAACAATATAAAGAAACGTATGATAATAAGTATATGAAAAATAAAGTCATACACATTTCACCCACTTCACAAAATCATTATCATCCATCAACAAGTAATATACAAGTATCCAACAACAAACAACTCATCATCACATCATTGGTTATAAAATGCAATGAGACCAACACCGACTAAAATACATGTGGTACCAACAGGGCATAAGCCCTCAATATAATGCCAATAAATAGAGGCAGCAACAAGGCATAAGCCTTCAATGATTCGCCAATCCAGACCAACAACAAAACATAATCCCTCAATGATGCAATGTATGCGAGTAAGGGTGGCAAATAGACAAACCTGCCCCGTTTAGGCCTGCCCCGCATAAGCCCGCATTTACTGACGGGCAGACCCGCTATTCTCTTTAAAAAAAAGTTTTTTTTACTCATGATATAATTTCAAAAAAAATCATAAATCCTAATACTACCAATAAAAAATACTATCATTATCCTACATCCAAAAATTAAATTAAAAAACCCTAAATATAACAAATTCAACATAAATTAAAATTCAACAACATAAATTCATCAAAAGTTCAACACCACAAATTCAACATAAGTTCAACACTTCAAATTCACAAAAGTTAGTAAATAAGTCATAAATAGTTTAATCTAACACCAAAGTCTCCAAATTCTCCACAACCAAAAAAGATGCACTAATCAATCTTTATCTACGTCATAAACAAATGATGCTCCTGTTGTAATACTTTTCGTCAAGCTTCCATCATCATTATCTTCATCATCACCCACTACATCTATAAAACAATTTAAAGTAAGTAAATAAATTAACAATATTGAAAAAATCATAAATTATTAAAATAAATTTTAATATTGAATTATGTGCCAAAACTATTAAAACCATGAAGCCAATTGAGAGTACAAATCAGTGCCTTTACATTCTTCGATAACAAGCAACTTTTCTATTTGTTGATAATGATTGAACCAATACTAAAAGCAGATTCAGATACAACAATAGTAATAGGGATGCCTAACAAATCATGTGCCAATAAAGATAATTCTTTAAACCTATTCCAATTCCTCTTCCACCATTGAAGAACATTCAAGTCATCAAAATTTTGATAACTTAAATCCACACTTGCCTCCTCCAAATAAACATCAAGTTGAGACTTTCTGGTCTCTATTGCAAGTTGTTGTTTGTGAACTTTCAAATCCTATTATGATAAAATGGAAAATAATAGAACATGTTACAACAGTTTACAACAATTTACAGCAACTTATAACATCAGTTTACAGCGACTTACAACAACTTACAGCAAGTTATAAACATCAGTTTACAGCAAGTTACAGCAAGTTATAACATCAGTTTACAGCAACTTACAGCAAGTTATAACATCAGTTTACAACAACTTACAACAAGTTATAATAGTAGTTTATAGCATATTACAGCATCTTACAGCCTATTACAGTAGGTTATAACATCAATTTATAGCAAATTACAGCAAGTTATTTAAGCATTTCACATCATATAACATATAACATATTAGAATAAGTTAAAAATTAGAGTAACATACTTACATTGAACAAACTCTTAGTGAACGCGTGTGAACTTGATTCTCCTCTAGTGATGGAAGATGGAGTTTGAGAGATTGTGGACGATGAAGTATGAAGATGACGATACATCTCAAAGAGAGTGTACAACTTCTGCTTAATTTCATCTGTTTTAAGCTTTGAGGTAAGTGAATCAACTTTTTCATACGTATATTCCAAAGAGGTAAGCTTGATCCTTGGGTCAAGAAACACTCCTAGAGCAAGAACCACACTATAATCACTCCAATACTTCTCAAACTTGATCATCATTCTTCAACCATGTCTCGAATAAGAGTGTTTTAATCTTTGACGCTTGCCATCAAAACACTGAATTTTCCAAATTTGCAAAAAATACAAATTGGAAGTAGGATAAGACGTTCCAGAAATCAAGTTTGTGGTCTCATAGAATGGCGACAAGAATGTGCATATCTTATCTCCTCTTTTCCAATATTCTTCTGAAGGGCAAACCTTATAATTATCATCATGAAAACTAAGACTTGCAAAGATACGTCGGTACTTCAATGCACTTTGAAGCATCAAATAAGTAGAATTCCATCTAGTGGAAACATCATAAGATAAACCAGCCGATGTTTCAACATTGTCAATGAGTTCAATGCATTCCTTGAATTTTTTCATTCTACCCTCAGAGCCCTTCACATACTTCACACTTTCCCTAATCTTTTTCAATGCGTCACCAAGTACTTTTAAATCCTCTTGCACAATCAAATTTAAAACATGTGCTGAGCAATGAACATGAAAGAACTCTTCCTTAGCTAATAACCAATTTTGTAAGATAAGTTGTCTTTTCAAGTGAGATTGCATTACATCATTAGCAGAAGCATTATCTAATGTGAGTGAAAAATCTTCTTCTCAATTCCCCAATTCGTTAAAAATTCAAGAACCTTTTTGACATCTCAAATCCCGTATGTGGAGGAGGCATATGACAAAAGTTTAGAATCCTACTCTTCAAATTCCATTTAGAATCAACATAATGAGCAATTAAGCAAATATAACCTTCACTTGTACAAGTTGTCCACATATTAGAAGTTAATCAAATTCTAGAGGGAATATTAGCGAACTCTTTCTTAATAACTTATTTCTCTGTCTTGAACATTTCATCAACATCAGCCTTAGCGGTATTTCTTGAAATAGGAGAAAATTCAAGGTTCAAATATTTCTTCAAATCCTTAATTTTTTGAAACTCCATAATAATCTCTACAAAACCACATCGGTGGGTCACCCTACCATTGTAATCTTGTAAGAAAGACCCCGTGTAATGAGATAGCTTCTCTTTTCTCAAGCCTAGTGTTTCTAAGAGTTTAGCATACATCATTTCACATGAACTCCCTCCATCAACGAGAATTCTTTAGATGCCGACATTAGCCATGGGTTTCAATATTACTAAGGGAAAAATCTAATTGGGAATCCCGCCTACTTTATTTTTGTCTTTGAATTCTAGAATGAGTCTTTCTAGTTCTCCTCACTATACTTTATCCTTTATTCTCTATTTCCACCAGCTTAGTAATATTCCTCTTCATTGTCCCCTTTGATAGTGTCTTTAAGGGGGGAGCCTCTTGTGATAGATGCGATGTAGTTATAGCTCCTTGTAACAGAAGTTATAATTTATCTTTTTCCTCTTCGAACTTATTTTTTTTTACTATTGCTATTATTGTTGTCTTTCTTGACCTTCTTTACTGCCTCAACCTTCTTTTTTGGAGATGATTTGTCTTAGCGGTGAACCTTTTCTTGCATGGTGATTCACTTTGCCTATTGGACTCTCTAAGGGAGCCTTTTTACTTTCACGACCGTCTTTGCTTCTTCCCTCCTACACATACCATCATAACATTCCTTTCTCAATCAACTCTTTGATGATATCTTTCAAATGGACGCATTTGTTCATGTTGTGCATGTGGCTTTTGTGGAAGCGATAAAACCTTGACACCACTGTCTTAGACGACTCTTTGACATGATGGGGGAGTTTTACCCAACCTATGTGAATTAAGAGTTGGAAAACTCTTATAATATATTTTCTCTCGAGGAGTTGAGATGCGTGTAAGTTGATAACATGACTCGTCACCCTTAGTGTGCATCTTTGTCGTTGTCATCACAGGGCTAGTTATCCCTGAACATGCCATTTGTTGGATTCCTTGACCATTTATCTTTTTTCCACGTCTTCAGCTAACAACTTTTTTCATAATTAATATATGACTAAGCTCTAGGTAGAATATCACTCATGCTTCCATCGTCCTACAACCCTATTTCAGCATTGAACATGCAAATTATCCTTAATCCTTTCTCAAAGATCTTGTATTTTTGCTTTTCATTGGACATGTCTACCTACATTCCTTCTTTTTATAGTGAATCCCAGTGAGGACGGCTATTGTCTTCGGTTATTGCTTCCGTATTTTGAACTACTTTGTGAAATTTTCACATAGCTTCCACGAATTGATAGAGTTATCCTATAAGGTTTTGAACCACGTACCAGTTTCTCCTTTGAGAGTTACAATGAACGTTTTGCATTTCACCACACTCTTTGCATGGTGGTAATTAAGCATGGTATCCACGTGTTTAGTATGTTTGTTCGGGTCCTTGATTCCATTATAGTTGTCCAACATTAGTGGGTTTTCAAGAGAATATGGAATCTTATAATAAATGATATGTTTTGACAACGGGTTCCTATAGCGATGAGTGGGGGGCTTGTCCATGGTGTCTTTCCTTTCTCTTCCCTATGCACATATCTTTGGGGGTGTATGGATATCATCCATTCCTCCTAAACCGTGAGGGAGAGAGTGACGGGCCTAAAAGTTGTGGAGTTATAATGATTTGGAAACCCTTTTATGGTTTGAGGAAGTGTCGTTGAGAATTGCATGAGGCATAGCACCAGGGTTACCATGTTGTAATACCTATTGTCATATAACAGCCTGCGGCAAAGCTATTTGTTGATTCTCTTCTACACAAGAAGTTCTCTCATTCAGAAGGTGTGCATTTTATTGTTGTACCAAGTTGTAAATGCTTGTGATGAGTTTGTTCTTTCATTACATCCCTAGTGTGGCTTGAATTTTTTGAAGGCTCTAAAACTTTTTTGGTTCAAGTATCAATGTTTGTAGTTAAGGTTGTTTAGAAGTTTGGTCTTGGAGTATGAGATAAATATGACTTTTTTATTTTTATGGTATTTTCTCGACCTTGCTTTCTTAGCTTTTAAGTGTTTGACCTAGAGAACTATGTCTGCTAATTTAGCCATGTCTCTCAAGTACTAGGTGTCTAGTTTCTTCCTAATGGAATAGTCTATGCCTCATGCGTCCAATTCGACTAACTCATGTGTAGGCACTTGAGTAAAGCACCTTTACTTCATTATCTTAAACATGTTAATATAGTCGTCTATTGGTTCAGCCACTTTTCGCCTTATGTTGGGTAATTCCTTAAGGCTAATATTAGATTGGTCCATATAAAATTATTCGTGGAACGCCCTATCTAATTGTCCCTAATTAAATGTGAAACGTGGAAGCAACATGGGGAACCTCGTAAAGGCGTTCTTAGTTAGAGAATTCGGGAAGAATTTCATCTTTAAATTCTCGTTATTTGTTATGCCTCCTGCCTTAGACTGGTATCGTGCTACATGTTCGATAGTGGACTCGTTAGTGTGCCTTACAAACTTAATAAACTTAGGGATTTTCCAAATCCATGGAAATTCAGTCTGCATCACATACTCAGATAGAGCATAGACAAAGTTTGGTTTATGTAAACCGACATTGAGGCCATTCTGGATTAGAATCTGTTCTACCATATTACCTATGTTGTTTCGTCATGCAAAATTATTCTTGTGAACATTTCTAACGACTTGGTCGACATGCTGGTCCCTAATTTCCATAACTACTTATGTACCATTGTGGTATGCGTTATCCTCGATTACTCTGGGCATGGGTGGTTCGACAAGCATCGCTAGTTGGGGTATCTTGTTATTAGGTAATCATTGGACTGGCACTTGTGGAGCGCCAAAAATGTCCGCAATTCGACCCATTTGATGTGCTAATTGCTTATAATCGTGGTTAATATTTTGAATCAACAGATTGAACACAATGCCAATTTGTTGTGTCACCATGTTAACCATCTCATGGTTACTCTCATCCATATGTTGCCTCATAAACCATAGGGAATTATTAGTTAGCATCGGCAAACCTTGTGGTTGCATCACTCGATCGGGGCTTCTTATTACGGACCTTGATGCCAAATGTTGATTTAACAGCGACGCCTTCGTCGCGACATTATCTGTAAATGTAGAATCGGGGTCGTGCAAACCTGCGATCATGGTTGTCGGCATGCCATATGGGTAATCTCTATGGCCTAGTGGTAACGTAAAACTCAGAACATAATGGGGCTAAGGGTCCCCTACGATAGCCTGAGTAACCCTAGGGTTTGTTGGGGTGTCCGCCACTAGTGGTAACGAAACTCCCACTAATGGAATTGAGGCCGAAGTGGATACCTAGCTTATAATGAGTTCAGTTACTCTAATTGTCCTTGAAGTCCCCATGCTACTAACCTTTGACTCGACGAGTGGTTATATGTCTAGGGGAGTTTTTTAGGGGGAAAGAAGTGTATTTTCAAATGTTTTCATTATCAATGTTTGTCTATCACAACATAGCATCAAAGATATAAAGTTGTGGCGTTGGGTTTTTGATTGGATGGCGTGACGGTTTCATGTAGATCATTAATTTTTCTTGTGGATTGATGTGTTGACAGTGCCTTGAGTGCTACTACTTTATAAATTGACGACAAATATTTGTTTATAAACAAAACATGTCACTTTCCCCTCAGATATTTATGAACATTGAGATAGCAAGTTATTTAACTATTTTAAATAAAAAATAAAATAAAGGTTTTTGCTCTCAGTTGTCAGTCCATCGAAGGGAATAAATTATTGATATTGCGGACCTAAAAAGAAAATGGTGATCGGTAAAGAATGACACTTACAAATTTTACCATCTACATTTTTTTGGGTTTCAATATCTTCTCAATTTTACCAACCTTATTGAGAGACAAGTAAAAAAATCAAATCACTAAATTTTTTCCGTGGATGATAACAAGAGGTGGAATCATCAACAACAACAACGAGAATGTCATTATGTGCGATAGATTGCAATAGCAGAAAAATGTTTTGTTTAAGACTGATAAAACTAATTTCTTTAATGATTGAATGCAACAACAACAACAACAACACATAACCTTGAAAGTTTTCCTAACTAATTTAAAAGCCTTAAAAAAATTTGTCTTACAATCTTTCTCGGAGAATGAAGTTTTCGAGTTTGGAGCGATCATCATATGAGTAATGTTAGAGCGAAATGTAATGATGAACGAATACTTTTATAGGCAAAATTGTGTAATCTTTACTCTTGATCGATGAAATAGATGACCTAATATTTAAATAAAAAATAATATAAAGAAGGGCGTCGTTATAAAAGAAATAAAAATATAAAGTGGAGTTGTTGGGATTCAAAATGTGTCTTAGTTAGTTTCTATGTCAATTATATATATATATATATATATATATATATATATATATATATATATATATATATATATATATATATATATATATATATATATATATATATAACCCCAAAATTTATACTTCGTTTTTGTAATGGATAAGATGAAAACTTTATCATAAAATAATTTATATATAAAATAATTTTTTTAAATAATAACTTATCATAAATGTGACCCCATGGTTCTTAAATTTCTTTTATGAATTAATTTATATTCTATTTTTTTTCTGTATTCCTTAAATGCCGTCCTTCAGAGAAGCTCTTTTGTTACTAGAGTTCAAGTACTTGATTCATTCAACTTATTTTTTATTGCAACTTTCTATTGACAAATATTTTAATGCAACTCATTTATTTTTTAATACAACTTATAGAGTGAGAATATACTTTTCGATCAGAAATTTCGTGGATCCAAGAAGGGTCGAATATAATGATACGCTATCCACAAGAAAATTTATATAAATGAATGAACTATGTTCAACTTGCATGGTGTTAGATCGTAATCTATGATATCCTGATTTTTATTCATACCATGTGACATTCATGCATGCCTTACCCACCACACACACAACCCCATATGCATAGTTGCATACCCTTTTTTGACAGTTCAAAAGCAGCCTCATTATCTATAGATATGCCTCAATTGGTAAGAGACCTTTTTTTTATCACTTTAATGTGAAGAGCCAAACTCCTTTAATTTGATTTCGTTTTTTCCTTTGTTCTAAACGTTAAAGTCTTGAGTTGTGTGTGATTACCATGCCCCAATTGACAGTGGTCAAATTAGCACCTTGACCCATATTTTGGTGCACGTGAGTGGAAATTGATATCAACATGTTTTCCCACTTGAACATTTACAGCTAGCTACCATGCAACTTTAAGGCAACTAAGTGGGGGCCATGAACGTGATCACAAATTCACTTCATAACCTCTCATCCACAAATTATTATATACTATGTACTACTACTATTTTTGTTTCTTTTTATGATTTTGTGTTCCAGCTTGTATAAGTAGCTCAAGTATATTTGGAGTGTTTTATAAGCTCAATGATAATCTGTCCAAAAATAAAAAGAAAATTGATCTTTTAAATTTATGTTGAGACATTATAGTATAAATCAAGATATATCATAAAGTAATAGAAAAATGTTATTCCTACATCTAAAACATATACTACACTACACCGTATTTATTGTTCATTAATATAGTGAATAGTGTTTTAATTAAAAAAAGTTTGAAAATATAAGAAAATTTCTTTGCCAACCTCCCTACCTTCTAGTCCACCTCTGGTGAAAACCCCATACTACCCCTGACTTCGGAAATGCATTTCCGAAAATGCATTTCCGAAAATGCAAGAAAAAGGTGTTTTCGGAGATGCATCTCCGAAAACGCCTTTTTTCTTGAAAAAATTGTCTTATTTCGGAAGTTCATTTCCGAAAACAGTATTTCGGAAGTTCATTTCCGAAATGCTGCGCGTTATGCAGATTTATCAAAACACTCCCCCTCCCCCATTCATTTACCCTAACTCAAATCAAAAACAAGCAAAGGCGAAAATTTGTGCAAACACACTTCCAAGGCTGCATCAAGGCTCCAATCACATTGCTATACAACATTCAAAAGCCCACAAATCACTCAATTTGTAAGTTTTAAATTTGTTAGATTCATTATTCAAATGCATGTTATTTAGGGTTTCAATTGCATAAATGATATATGGGCTGGTTGTTAGTAGTATTTAGGTTGTTTAGAAGCTTTTTGAATTGGTTTTATGTTTGATTTTGGGGTCTGCCATGGAAGTTGCAGAAAACTCCATCGCAGGGATGTTTCGCAAGTTCATTTCCGAAAACACCTCCATCCCAGTTTTCGGAAATGAACTTCCGAATTGTATCAGAAGTTCAAATTTTTTAGTTTTTTATTTTGTCTCGCATATTAATCGATTTCAATTGTTTATAGGAACATGTCAGACAACCAACCAGCACGCATCAGACAGGGTAGGGAGACCCAGACTGCGTCGGCTAGAGAGGGTAGGGAGTGTCCGTTTTAATTTGCAAGTACTTTATTTTTAACACCTTTGTTTATTGTGCCTGTTTCTTTGAAGTTTGTGTGCATGCGTTCTGACTTCTTTGACGGCGTGTCGCTGGTTTCCAACGTCTTTGTTCTTTAATGACTTGTTTGTTTCCCAAGCGTTTTTGTCCCCTTTCTTCTTTTATAAAAGGAGGTCTCATGGACCTTTCTTTCTTCATTTTTACGCAGGAATGGGTGGCGCTAAGGGAAGAAAGGGTTCTTCAACCTCGTGCTCTCGCGGAGTGAAGGAGGTGAAGGAGAAGAAGAAGGTTTTGACTGGTTCTGCTTCTCGTCCCCTGGGGGTCCATGGCTCGGACGTGCAGGCTCAGTCTTCAGGCGTGAGAGTCATGATCAACGCTGATGGTTCTGAGACTGAGTGGGATGAGGATTGGTATAATTATCTTCATTCGGAGGAGTTCGCTCGTCGGGCAGAATAACGTGTTTTTGTTTTGTTTGATGTGTATTTTGTAACGCTCGTCGGGCAGAATAACGTGTTTTTGTTTTGTTTGACGTATTTTGTTTTGTTTTGTTTTGATTTCGGATTGTATCTTTCGCACAGTGTTTTTGGATTGGATTTATCATCTTAGTATTTTCAGTTTATCTGTTGCTTATTTTTATTTGGCGTTTGCGTTTAATTAAAATGCGAGACAGTTTAAGAAAAAACATAAAAAAAAAAACACAGTTTCTGCATAATTCGGAAGTTCATTTCCGAATTCACCCCCATGAGGTGTTTTCGGAAGTTCATCTCTGAAGACACCCCCCATGAGGTGTTTTCGGAGATGCACTTCCGAATTGTGGAAATTTTTTTTAAAAAAAAGCGCTTCGGAAGTTCATTTCCGAAGCAGGGGTATTTTGGGATTTTCGCTGGGGGTGACCCCCATAGGGAGGTGGCTAAAGAAATTTTCAAATATAAAACTCCTATGTAACATAGGTGAGGTAAAAATCGCTTCACCCTCTTTGAAATATAAATATACCATGTCTTTTGCCAATCTAAGTATAAAATTTACCCCTTGTAATATTTTTTTGTTTGATTTTTTCCCTAGATTTGGTGTTTTATTTGCACGCTTAGGGGGTAATCCAAAGAAAAAATTACAGAAGGGAAAGTAAAAAATAATATTACGAGGGGGAGAAATCGAATTTTGCCTATATTATAGGGTGAAAAGTGGTATTAACCCAAAAAAAAAATTGGATTAAAAAAGACTGATATAAAAATTGTATCATTAACAAACTTCATCACTTTATTAACCAACATTTCATACTTTATCAACCAACTTTATTTTACTACTAAAAATCATTTTTAACATTTGAATGCTTATTAACCAATTTCATGACTACATTAACCAACATTTTACATTTCATTAACCAATTTTATTTTACTACTAAATTATTTTTTAATATTTGGACGCTTATTAACCAACTTTATCGCTTTATTAACCAACGTTTTATACATCATATTAACCAACTTTGTTTTACTGTTAAAGAATTATTTTTAATATCTAAAGCATTATTAACCAAACAATAAACTATATCAACCAATTTTTTACACTTAATTAACAAATTTTGTGTTACTACTATTCATACACTGTTCATATTATTATTCACGATCATTGTTCACGTTACTATTCATATTACTATTCACTCTTCATGTCACTCACTGTTCGCAGTATTTGTGAATAGTGAATTGGATGTAGGTGTAGCATATGGTGTAAACATAGCATACCTGTAAAGTAATATTGTGAATGAAGATATATTATAAAATAATATTCTGATGGTTACTCCTATTTTAGAAGAGTTATTAGTAAAATCATTGAGAAGATAAAGAGAAATTGTAGGTGGCTAAAATAGAATAACAATTTAACTATTATTTAAATAGGAGTGTATAGCATATTCATTATCCTCCATTCATATCATAGCAAGTAATTTCTTATAAATTATTTAGGATGTAAATTGAAGAATAACAACAATAGAAATACAAAATGCAATAAAGCGAGTTGTATCTTATAATGAATTAATCTTTCTTTAGAAATTTATATCTCTTCATACAATTAGATTGTTCAAGCAATATTAGTTTTGTTCAACTTTAGTGAAGCCAAATTTTTGCTACAGGCTCCAACAATTGGTATAAGAGAGATTGTTCTGGACTAGTCCAATTATCTTAATTGGCCCAATCTATCTATGAGTGTGAAGAGGTCTTATAATTTTTGGCCCACTCCATGGGACAAGAAGAGGACGAATTTCCCATTCGACCGAGCCCGACTTATCAATGGGTCCCCCACAGCCTAGGATTATCCGAGCACGTTGGACATCCATCCCTGCCAACGACTAGTTCCTCTTGCTTGGCTAGCCGAGACCTAATCAACGGATTCCTATATTTTGGACCCTGGAATTACGCCCGGGCCCACAAATATAGGTCGACCTAGTCCAACACCTAAGAGAACATTATAAATAGCCCTTTACACCTAGAGGGCAATGTAATCCAAACTTTTCCTAAAACTTCATACTTTATGTTGTACCTTTGTTCTCTTTCTTACTTTGGCATCATAATATCTTGCAAGTACAACCTCTTTTTTTCTGATGGCTTAATTTTGATTGATTAGTGCGTTTGGTACTTCTGTTTTCAAATCCCTTTTCAAAATATCTCTAGTATTTTCAAAATTGAGTAAGATGTAGAAGTATAAATATGGCGCGAGGGTACCATTTAAATCGTCTTGAAGAGACGAATCCAATGGCACCAGTTTGGTTTGCAAATTTTACACTTTGAGAACCACAATTTCATGATGGCGAGAGGTTGAAGACAACCTACGTGGACATCTCCAACCAATGATCATGTGCCACGCATCTTTTTCAAATCTGATTTAAAATTGTTTAATCTAGTGTTTTGCTCACTAAGGTCCATAATATGCACAGCGCGTCAGATCCCTTAGATTTGTATACTAACGCGTTTTGACATAATCCAATGATCTATATTACTTCTATTTTATTTTCTTTTATTTATTTGATTTAAAATTAAAAAATTAATAACTATTTTATTTTAATTGATAAAAATACCAAAGTTTTCGCTAAAATCTTCTTTTATTTTTCTCTTTCTGATTTATATTTTTCCATATTTTTATTTATGATTTTACTATTTTTGTAATTTTTCTTTGTTTACTTGATTTTAATTGGTTTAAAAATAGTTTTAAATTTCTGAAAAAATTATCAAACCTTTTTCTAAAAATATTATATAGTTTTTCTGATTTTATTATGGTCATATTTGAAATATATTTGGTGTTTAGATACTCATTTAAGTATTTCATCAATAATTTCTCATTATTTGACCATTTAAAATTCCTTTTTTTATTTCTTTAAGTTGTATTTTATTTCTTTTGATGTTTGGTTCTGACTCTTATTATATTTTGTGACATAATTTCTTTCTCCATCTATTTTCTTTTGATTTCTGGGTGTAAGTCTCGATGATTCCATTGTGTAGAGGTTAGGATTTTATCATTCCTCTGATGGATTATTTAGATGAAATCCCATTATGGTCAAAAGAATTCATCTGTACATTTCGTTTTTTTATCCATTCCCCTCCCTTTTCATCTCAATTCCATTGTTGTTTTTTATTGTTATTTTACATGTGTTGCAAGTCTTTGGAGAATGATCTTCTATATCATTTCTCTTATCTTTTTTTAAACACATAAAGTGTTATTGACCGGCCTCGTTGTAGGTAACTTCTATATAAGTATATAAGTTACTTGGCGATAAATTTTGCCCGTATTGGAAAATGATCATTTGTGGCCTAAATCTATATTTACAAGCCCAAGGATGGTTGATTATTTGACAATTAACTCAATACCTTTGAAAATTTGTTGTTAGGAGGTTTTGGTCTTATCAATCCTCCAATGAGTTTTCATCAATCTTGACCTAAGTTCATTATTCAACCATTATTAATCATTCACTTTGACAACTAACTTCTAATCACTAAATCCTAACTTTATCTTTATGTTCCTTTTACTATTTTGCTTTATTTTATCACATATTTTATCTTATGCTTTTATTTTATCATTCATCATCCATTATCCTGTTTATGCTTATGCACTTTTTCCTTTGTCCATTTGGACCCTTTTTTTGGTTCTTAAAATACTAATAATCAACATGAATAATAAAAAACTTAAAGCTCTCTTGGACTATGGTTACTATCCTGAGCACTTTATATGGGACCTTTTGGACTTAGTATTAAGAGCCTTGTTCTTTTGAGACCTTTGGACCTGGTGTTATCTTATCTATTATGCTTGTCTGAAGTCTTTGGAGTTTATTCCAATACATTAGGAATTTTATCTGTGTGCAGGTATCATGTTTGTTATGAAAAGGCTTTATATGTTATGTCAATGCAAGTTTTTCTGGAACAAAATCAAGATTTGTGAAGCTATGCTTAAAATGAGATTATTACCTTGGAGCTTTGCATTACTTTAGTTCAAGTTCTTTGTTTGCTATGTTGATTGAGTTAAATCTAAAGGATGAGAACTATACATTGACTTCTTTATGTCAAGTATTGGCTTCTTAATTGGTTAGATTTTTCTTGTCCTTAGCTTTTATTTTATGCATTAGGATAAAACTTTTGCCATTCGATAAAACTTTATGCTCTTCGATAAAGCTTTTTTTCATAAACTTTTGCCATTATGGATTCTTTCTTTTAAAATTTTCTTTTCAAGTTTAGGCATGATTAATCATCATGGTGGAGATGTAATCCCCTAACCCCCTTGATATTGATTGATATGATTGATTTTTTTCCACTTGATAGAGCTAGTGACATACTTGTTGATTTATCCAAGTTGGAGTCATTCTTTCATTTGTGATGCAAAGGATCCATCTGCTCTCATGTTCAAGTATGGTTGGTTAAGTTTTCTCATTTAAGATGTTAAAGTGTCTATCCATTTTTTTTACAAAAACCTTTGTATCCCATTTAAGAGGAACTACAGTTGTTCTGAATTCTCCATTGTACTCAGGAGGTATGTAGGCACAATATGTAACGTTTTGCCGAGCATATTTTAAAACCAAACACAAACTCTCTTTTGCACACAACTCTTTTACACAGGTTTTCAAAAAGGTTCCTATGGAGTACCACAGATGTGAGGGGTGTTAATACCTTCCTCTTGTATAATCGACCCCCGTACCTAAGATCTCTGTTTTGTTTTTGTTTTAAAAATATCTATGGGTTTTACTTCATTCTTTTCCCATTTCCTTTGTAAGCAATAAAGCGCGGTGGCGACTTTCACTAAAATAATGAGTCAAGTCAATCCAACGGCTTTGATATCAATTTTTCACTGCTACACAAATATAACACATAGATCACATATAAGGCTAATCGATTAAACACACCAAATAATTGAGTGTTGAGACCGCAAATGGAAGGTTTTGATATATAATCATTACCAAATATTAAGAGATTGTTGTAATCGATTATAAACTAAATCTAGCAGGTCCTAATCGAATAGGTCATTTTTCTAATCAATTTTTCAGCCGGGAAATTATTTCCAACTAATCAAACTTTCTCATAATTAGTTGGCCAGACTCTAAAAACATTTTCAGGTGATTTTGTCAAGTAAAGAGATACTTAAACGTATTTTAAGTGTGTGCGTGTGTGTTAGTGTGTGTGTGTGTATGTGTGTGTGTGTATGTGAGTGAGTGTGTGTGTGTGTGTGTGTGTGTGTGT
The DNA here is from genome assembly GCF_029867415.1 of Vicia villosa. Taxonomy (NCBI): domain Eukaryota; kingdom Viridiplantae; phylum Streptophyta; class Magnoliopsida; order Fabales; family Fabaceae; genus Vicia; species Vicia villosa. The sequence goes on along the minus strand of NC_081185.1, from coordinate 101,274,070 downwards.
GTGTGTGTGTGTGTGTGTGTGTTTGTGAGTGTGTATGTGTGATGCATGAGTATGTTAGGATTTACTCTCTTACTTTCACAAGACATTGGACACTCAGATAGACGCAACCAAGCGAGATTTCACACTTCCTCTCTTTCACAACTCTAAAGCTTTTAAGTTCCTCTTCCAGATATACCATTCATATAATCACTTCACTGAAACCTTGAATCTTCTTCTTTAAGAGGCTTGAGATAAGTTTAAGTTGATCACCATCTTCAAAGAGTTGGAAAGCTATTTCCACCGACTTCAAGAATCATATGTGTTATCATCATCAAAACACCAAGAAGGTTATCAACATCACGATCATCAACTTCATACTTGCCAACACATAGATCCATATTCTCCCCTTTTTTATGATCACAACGCATCTCTCTAGGAGGTATAAAAAATAAAAACTTAGATAAAGTTTGGAAAGGTTAAATTCCCCCTCACATGAGTAGAGAGTATACTTTATTCCCCTTGGGAGTATACTACTCCCCCTTTGACATAATCAAAAATGCATGAAAAACAAATATAACACATAGATCACATGTAATCATTTAGAGAAATGGGGAAAAAGAAGAAGAAGAGACAATTTAGCATACCAATATATGCGTGATTGATTTAAGATTCCTAATTTAGTTCTTATGAAAAAGAATCTTTCGTTAGGAAGTGGTTTTGTAAAAATGTTTGTGACTTGATTATATAAGACCTCAAACTCAAGTATGTATTCCCCTTTTTCAACATTACCCCTAATAAAGTGATATCTGACCTCAATGTGTTTACCCTAAGAGTGATGTATCAGGTTTTAGGTGAGGTTTATAGCGCTAGTGTTGTCACATCTTATTGAGACAACTCCAAGATTAACACTGTAATAACTCTGTTGTTGTTTCATCCAAATAATTTGCAAGCAAGAGCTACTTGTAACAACATATTCTATCTTAGTTGTGGATAATGCTTGTTTCTTGCTATGCCAAGAGACAAGCGAGTTCCCAAGTAAGTGATCATACCACTGATAGTTTTCCTATCCAATTTGTACCTAGTAAAATCGGGATCAGTGTACTAAACCAAGGCATAATCCACTCCCTTAGGGTACCATAAACTCATTTGTTCTATACCAATGAGATATCTCAAGATGCGTTTGATCGCAGTGAGATGTGATTCTTTGGTGAATGCTTGAAAACGAGCACAAAGACACATATCAAACATGATGTTAGGACAAGATGTAGTGAAATAATGGAAGGAACCTATCATACCTCAGTATTTGCTTTACTCAACTAGTTTTCCATTCTCGTCCTTGTCTAAGTTTCTTGAAGTCTCCATTGGAGTTTATATTGTTTTGGAGTTCTCCATGTCAATCCTTTTTAGTAGCTCTTTGCAATATTTGACTTGATTGACGAATGTTACTTCCTTAACTTGATGAATTTGGAGCCCTAGGAAGTATTGAAGCCCCCCAATCGAAATTTCTTGTTCAGTTTTCTTAATAATTTTTTTTATATACACTTTGAAACTTGTTTTCAAGCAAGAACTTGCTTAGACGATCGTGCCAAACTCTAAGAGCTTGTTTCAGATCATATAAAGCTTTTTTAAGTTTGAAAACATGATCAGAAAAGGTCGAGTTAATAAGAACCGAAGGTTGATTAACAATCACATCCCCATGAATTAAGCAATTTAAGAAAGCACTCTAAAATTATTGTCCGATTTGAGATTTTGACGATTATTAAAAAAAGAGTTTTTCTAACCTATGCAACATTGCGTAGGATAAGGGAAAATTAATACACCACTTTTTTAAATATAAATTACCATATTAATTATTATTTATGTTGATCCATTAATTGGGTGGAAGAGAGAAAATATAAAAGATTACTTTTCAAAAGAAAAATAATTAATATGATAATTTATATGGAAGAAAATAATATATTAATTGTCCTTATCCTATGCAATATTGCATAGTTTAGAAAAACCCTTAAAAAAATACACTAAATTAATGAAGTAATTATTGCACTTTTTACTATAAACAAATCCATTTTTATTTATTGAAATTTGATTTTTTTTATCTTTATAAAATTCAAGTTTTTATAATATGTATGAAGTGGGTTTTTTAATTAATTTTATTTAAAAATTCTAAATAAAAAACAGATAAAGACTGACATGAAGAAGACTAGTCAGCATTAATTTATATTAACTTTTTCGTAAAATGATATTTATATTATTACATAATTGTAACAAAATATTATAAAAAAAAAATTGTCGATTCAATATAGAGAGAAGAAGGGCACTGAATCGAGCGAAATGGATCAGATATTGGGCAAGGTCGGCTCTTACTGGTTCAGTCGGAAAGCCAACAAGGAACTTAACTCCGTCGGTGATGATTTCAGTGTACGTACTTTTACTTCTTCAAACCCTATAATTTTTTTTTTTTACTTTTCTCTTTCATTCGTTACTTCAATTCTATGCAAATGCAATATCTTGCTTAATCGATGATTCTTGTTTTCCGTTTGAATTTGAAGTATAATTTTTTATTATTTATTCGCTTTTCAGATTCGGATAGTGACTGTAGAAAGATATTAGATATAGGATTTTGATCGGTTTGATTTGATCTTAAACAAGTTAATGTGAAGATTAGGTTTCATTTGGTGATTTATTTATTTTTATAAAGAAATTGAAGGAGGAGTGTAGAATTGGGTTTATTAAGAAACTTTGTAGTTTGTTAATGTGTGAACAAAAAGAGATATCTCGAGCCTTATCAGTTAGAAGATTCAAGTTCAATCGTTTCGTAATACTGATTGATATCAGTTGTGTAAGATTTTGTTTATAGTATTGAGAAAATTTTGTTCAATACGTTATGATTCGGTAGACTAGATAGAGAGATGTATGAGAAGAAATGTGATAATAACTGCGCGCTAAAAATGCTATTGCTATTAGTCTTGATACTAGACTGTGGCGAATGTTAATAAGTAGATTTCATTGCTTGATTGATGTTGTTATTAACACCTTTCTGTTGGTTTTTATTAGTCACTTTCAAGCACCATTGAAGGAGGAACCAAATGGTTTGTCAACAAATTAAAAGGTTTGTTGTATCTCTATAATATTTCTATGTGTTGCTTAATCTGATTACTTTGTTTTGAGACTTGTAAAGATCATACTTATTAAATAAAGGTTTATCCTCTATCAGGCCTATTCTTCGTTCGTTAAGGTCCCGATTGATAAACAAGTCAATTCAACACTTAAAACATAACTGCTTTTCTTATAAACGCTTATATATTAGTTATTTATATGTTAAAAGATAAAATAAAGAGAAATTGTTTTTATATAGCTTTAACTTATTTTTATTAGCTTTTTTTGGATAAATTGCTTAATGAAGCGCTTATAGTTTAAAACACTTAACATATAAATGCTTATGTATAAGCTACTTTTATAACAAAGAATAAAATAAAAATAAACTGTTTTCATATAAGCTATAAGTTGCTTTCATAAGTTTTTTCATAAGCTCTTCCAAATAGCTTCACTAATGCTTGTGTCAGTAGATAAATCTGAGTATGTTAATCCAAACAAGAGCTTAAGGAAATAAACTGAAAACAAGTTATGGATATGTTATAAGCTGTTTCCGCAAACCCTCTCAAACAGATTTACTAGTGTTTAAATGATGATGTGTATGAAGGTATTGTATGAAGAAACACAAGAATGCATTTTGACCATTGATATGCACAATTGCTTATCCATGATTTCTACCAAATGCATAAATAACCATTCCCACTTTATTTGAAATGCGCCACGTATGCATTCTCACCTTTCTTGCATGGTTTTCTTTGTAATAAATAGCATAGCTCATAAAAGAATAACTTTACAGGAAAGATGCAAAAGCCGTTAACAGAGTTACTAAAGGAGTATGATCTACCAATAGGACTCTTCCCGCGCGATGCAACGAACTATGAATTCAACGAAGAAACAAGAAAGCTTATTGTTTACATTCCTCAAGTGTGTGAAGTAGGCTACAGAGATTCATCGGTCTTGCGTTTCACTATGAGTGTGTCTGGTTATCTGGAGAAGGGAAAGCTAACAGAGATAGAGGGCATGAAGACCAAAGTGTTGGTGTGGGTGAAAGTTACCGCCATTTCATCTGAGGGACCAAAGCTTTATTTCACTGCTGGCATGAAGAAATCAAGGAAAAGGGAAGCATATGAGGTTTCTAGAGATGGTGTAATCATAGATAAATTCTGAAATTCTGATGTGTTTGTATTGATTAATTTCCTTTTGTTAATAGTTAGACAATATAATGTATGTTTTTTCTTGTGGAATATTGAATTTTTATGATATGGTTGAAATTGAACCTCTATTTGATTATGATAAAGTTGTTTCAGTTTTTTCTGGTATTCAATTATTTCCTTTTGATATCTCAAAGCCAAAGAAAACTTTAAACATATTTGCAATGGAAATGGAAAAATTGGAAAAAGCTTGCACCAGCCGGGAATCGAACCCGGGTCTGTACCGTGGCAGGGTACTATTCTACCACTAGACCACTGGTGCTTTTGTTGATTAGAGCATTCTGTTTTATTTAAACATTAAATAAATGATTATTACGTACCCGTCATTTTATGTTATTTCTGTGTTTAACTTTTTAAATCTTTATTCATTTTCTTAAAAAAATAAATTAGGATAAGGGAATAATGTCTAGATTCAAATAGAAAAAACCTGTAGATTAATGAAAGGGTTTTGAATTCCTTGAAGACTAAACTGCAAGTTACACTGAAGTAGAATGAATTTGGAATGAAGGAATCTTTATATTACTCTAAATGCAAATAGTACGTATGAGGGAGGTATACTCATAGAATAGGTACAATGTTGACATAATTTTTTTTACCTTCTTATTCAAATTTTACGTTTAATTTCACATTTGAATCACACTCATAATTAATTTTGAGTGTGTTTGTCATAATTTATTTCATTCAAGTTAAATTGAATATGTTTGTCAAAATTGATTCTATTTAAAGTTAATATTTTAAAATTTTGACAGTAAAAATGGTTGTCACATTAAAATTTATTATCAAACTTATTTTTGTGAAAATTTATTTGAATATAAATTATTTTATTTTCAATTCACTTTTATCTAAAATCAATCATTCTAAATCAAATACCAATTCTCTAAATTATCGGATTAGTTGACACATGTCGTTTTCTTTGATAGCATGTATTTCTTTTCTATTGAAATTGTAATTGTTTCGAATCAGCCCTATGATCTAATAAGCCGACAAAATTTGAGATAAGGGTGACAAAACAAATCAGGTCTACCGAGCATGCGTATTTTTTTCTTTTTTTAGGACAAATCAAGATTTTAGATCTGTATCCTCTAATATATTTGTTTTTCCCCGTCTTATTTTATTGCAGATTTTTGTCTTATTTTATTGCAGATTTTTGTCGTCAAGTAATATAATTTAAAATTTTCATATACATATAAATTTTAATGATTTCTACTTCAAAATTATTATTTTATGTAGATTGTCTAACACTAACAAAGGGAAGACATGCATAGCATATAATTTAGAAAAGATCAGTTCAAATTACTTGGATTAAAAACTATCCGGCCTTTTTGAATCCTTTATTTTATTTTTTTGTTAATCAATAGTTCTTTTTAATTTTTACAATTTTTTATCTGATATCACGATGAATTAACAAAATAACTATGACCAATATTTTAACTCATAACCCTCTTTTTTTAATTACAGCGTAAAATTTATTAGATGAGTTTGATTTAAAGAAGATTTTATCGATCGTTATTTCTCAATATCACATATCAATTCATACTTTATATCTAGAACTATTAGATATCAAACAACAAAGTTAGGTTAGGTTGTAAAAATTAGAGTTAGTAATCATTCAGAAATTGTGATCAATCAAAACACTTGTCAATGTATGAAGACATTAAAAATAAACAATGTTGAATAATATAAGAAAAACGATTGCATAAATTAGAAAGAAAAAAAGAAGAGAATTACATTATTTAAGAAACTCAAAAATAAATTCATCTAACAAGGTCTAAACTAAGGAAACTTAAGTATTTATGGTATAAATATTCATAGCCAAAAGGTTTGGGAAGGAATACTAGAATTACACGTGAAAATTTGTACTACAATGATAATAGAGCATCAATCTTGAACCTTTTTGAACTGCACATACACTATTAAAGATTAGAATGTCAAACCTTTGCAAATTAGTATGATTTTAGCTTAAATAAAAATATTATATTTTAAAGGTTCTCGATCCGTCTTGATTTGAACGAGAAATGATCCGATTTTTATTTGTTTTATAATTTCTATTTTTACTAAATGAACGTGTTTAGTTTGTTACTAGAAAATAGGAGTTATTACTATCAGTTTTTAATAAGCCTCATATTTAGGAATGAGCTGTTTTGAATTAGTGTGTTTGAATTAGTCTAAATTTTATTATTTATTATTTGCTGATTTATAGCCAGCAGTTATTTACTGATATTTGTAAGGCTATATATCAGCCCTTTTTATTGAATAAAACCCATTCAGTTTGCAAATCCGAGTCACCCTTTCTATTTCCTACAAACTGGTATCAGAGCCCCCACTGGGCCTGATAAATACAGCTAAGCCGCAACTTAGTTAAGAGAGAAACGCAAATATGAGTGAGGGCAAACTTTCAGCAAAAATTCCTTATTTTGATGGTCAACATTATGATCATTGGAGTGAGTTGATGGAGAATCTCCTTCGTGCCAAAGGTCTCTGGACCACCATTGAAATTGGTTTTTAGGAACCTATTGAAACGACGGTGCTCACTGACGCACAATTGGAGTTGCTACAAACTTCCAAAACAAACGATCACAAGGTCAAGCATTATCTTTTCAGGGCAATTGATAGGTCAGTCTTCGAACAAATATTGGATAGGCGCACATCCAAGATTGTTTGGGATTCCCTGAAAAGAAAGTATGGAGGTAACGATCGCGTGAAGAAGTCGATGTTAAACTCTTTGAGAAGAGAGTTTGAGGGGCTGGAAATGAAATATGCAGAAACCATCACTGAATATTTTTCCAGAGTAATGACGGTTGCTAACAAAATGAGAAGCAATGGAGAGGTTATGTCTGACTTAAAAGTGGTGCAGAAAATTCTTCGTACGTTGACAGAGAAATTCACGTATGTAGTGGTTTCAATTGAGGAGCCAAAGGACATAGAAGAAATGACCATTGATGAGCTTCAAAGCTCACTGGTGGTTCATGAACAAAAGTTTAAAAAGGTTAACCGTGACGGTGAGCAAGCCCTAAAGGTGGAAAGTAGTAGAGGAAGAGGAAGAGGAACATACCGTGGAAGAGGAGGTGGAAGAGGAAGACAATCATTCACAAGGGACACAGTGGAGTGTTTCAAGTGTCATAATTTAGGGCATTTTCAATATGAATGTCCTAAATGGAACAAAGAGACAAATTATGCAGAGTTGGATGATGATGAAGAGCTTCTCCTTATGGCTTTTGTAGAAGAAAATGAAGCAAAAAGGAACGATGCGTGGTTCTTGGACTCAGGTTGCTCTAATCATATGTGTGGAAACAAAGGTATGCTCTTAAATATGGTAGAAGGAGAAAAGCATTCCGTGAAGTGTGGAAACAACTCTCGCATGTCAGTAGCTGGAAAAGGAAGCATTAGGCTGGTATTTGATGGCACTACTTTTCTATTTCAAGATGTATATTATGTCCCAGAACTTAGGAACAACTTGTTGAGTGTGGGGCAGCTGCAAGAAAAGGATCTCACCATTCTCATAAAAGGCGGCACATGCAACATTTATCATCCAGATAAGGGATTAATTGCACACACCAAAATGAGTGCAAATCGCATGTTTATTCTCTTCAATAAAAGCTCCAACATCACTGCTCCAGTTGAAAAGTGCCTACATACTGCCTCTGAGCTTACTTATCTCTGGCATCAAAGGTACGGTCACTTAAATCACAGAGGTTTGAAGACATTGCGAACAAAGAAAATGGTGCGCGGTCTTCCTAAACTTGAAACCTCAAGTGTTACTTGTGCTGATTGTTTCACCGGAAAACAACACCGCAATCCAATTCCAAAGAAGAGTGAATGGCGTGCCAGCAAGATCTTGGAACTCATACATGCTGACATTTGTGGACCTATAGAGTCAATCTCAAGTAGTGGAAAAAGGTACTTATTATGCTTTATCGATGACTATAGTCGAAAGGGTTGGGTCTATTTTCTCATTCAAAAATCAGAAGCTTTGGAGTGTTTCAAAAAGTACAAGAAGCTGGTTGAAAAAGAAGCGGAAATGCCCATCAAGTGTTTGAGGACTGATAGAGGTGGAGAGTTTAACTCTATCAACTTCAAATTATTTTGTGAAGAAGAAGGAATAAAAAGACAACTTACTACAGCATATACACCACATCAAAACGGAGTAGCGGAGCGTAAAAATAGAACTGTGATGAATATGGTACGTTGTCTGCTCTCTGCGAAAAAGGTTCCCAAATTGTTTTGGACTGAAGCTGCAAATTGGACATTCTACCTGCTGAATCGATGCCCAACACATGCTGTGAAGAACATCACTCCTCAAGAAGCTTGGAGTGGAGTTAAGCCTTCAATAGAACACCTTCGTGTTTGGGGCTGCATAGCACATGTGCATATACTAGAGGCAAAACGAGGTAACCTCGATGATAAAAGTTTTCCTTGTATTATGTTAGGAGTAAGTGATGAGTCAAAGGGTTATCGTCTGTTTGATCCTAATACAAAGAGGATTGTTGTTAGTAAGGATGTAGTATTTGAGGAAGAAAAGAGTTGGGAGTGGGGTCAAAATTTTAAAGAACAAATAGATGCAAACTTGGTTTGGAGTGATGATGATTTTAGTAGTGACGAGAGTGGCAGTGAAGATGATGGGAGCGACGAAAGTAGGAATGAAGCAGAGATTTCTCATGAAAATATGATTCAAGGTAGAGATAGGAGGGCTCCAATTTGGATGAAAGATTATGAGAGTGGTGATTGGTTGAGTGAAGAAGATGCAGAGACTTACATGGTGCAAGATGTCATAAGTAATGATCCAACTCTGTATGAGGAAGCTGTGAAGCATGAGAAATGGAGAAAGGCTATGGAGTGTGAAATAGATTCAATTGAAAAGAATCAAACGTGGGAGCTAATGGATCTACCTGTTAGACAGAAAACAATTGGAGTTAAATGGATTTTCAAGACAAAATTAAATGAGAAAGGTGAGGTGGACAAGTATAAGGCTCGTTTGGTGGCAAAGGGTTACAGTCAATAACACGAAATCGATTTTACTGAAGTGTTTGCTCCCGTTGCCCGCATGGATACGGTAAGAATGACCGTGGCTCGCGCAGCATGTAGAGGATGGGACATCTTTCAGCTTGATGTCAAATCTGCGTTTTTTTATGGTGAATTAAACGAGAACGTATACGTTGAGCAACCAAAAGGGTTTGTGCAGAAAGGAGAAGAGCATAAGGTTTACAAGTTGCATAAAGCCTTGTATGGCTTAAAACAAGCACCACGAGCATGGTTCAGTCGTATAGAATCCCATTTCATGAAGGAAGGTTTTCAAATATGTCCAAATGAACAATCCTTGTTCATCAAAAGAAGTACACGAGGTTGTATATTAATCGTTAGCATTTATGTCGATGATTTGATTTACACAGGTGATGACGAGGTCATGATGATTGAGTTCAAAAAGTCTATGATGCAAGATTTTGACATGACTGATTTGGGCAAGATGAAATTCTTTCTTGGCATAGAAATTATGCAGAAATTAGAAGGGATTTTTGTGTGTCAAAAGAAATATGTCACTGATATTTTAAAGAAGTTTACAATGTCTGACAGCAAGCCTGTGAATAGTCCAATTGTTCCAGGTTTTAAGATTAACAGAGATGTTAATGGTACAGCTGTGGATGACACTTACTTCAAGCAAATAGTTGGAAGTCTGATGTATCTAACAACTACAAGACCAGATATCATGTTTAGTGTGAGCTTAATTAGTAGATATATGTCAAAACCAACAGAATTGCATTTACAAGCTGCGAAACGAATATTACGTTATTTGAAAGGAACTGTTAGCTATGGGATTTTCTACAAGAAGGGAGGGGAAGAAGAATTGCTTGCTTTCACGGATTCTGATTATGATGGAGATGAAGAAGATTCTAAAAGCACCTCGGGGTATGTTTTTTTATTAAGTTCAGGAGCAGTATCATGGATGTCCAAAAAGCAACCAATTGTTACTCTTTCAACTACTGAAGCCGAGTTTGTTGTTGCTGCTGCAAGTGCTTGTCAAGCTGTATGGATGAGAAGGGTTTTGAGAAACTTAAGTCATGTTCAAGAAGGAAGTACTGTTATCATGTGCGATAATAGCTCAACAATTAAACTATCAAAAAATCTGGTAAACTATCAGGGAGCGTTTTCATTTTTTAAGAGATCTTGTAAAGGATGGCGAAGTCGAATTGGTGCACTGTGCAACTCAGGAGCAGGTGGCAGATTTGATGACTAAGGCTTTGAAACTTGAGGCTTTCCAGAAGCTCAGAAAGAAGATGGGAATGTTTGATATTACTGAAATAAACTAATTGCATACTGCAACTAGTTTAGGGGAGGGCATGAACGTGTTTAGTTTGTTACTAGAAAATAGGAGTTATTACTGTCAGTTTTTAATAAGCCTCATATTTAGCAATGAGCTGTTTTGAATTAGTGTGTTTGAATTAGTCTAAATTTTATTATTTATCATTTGCTGATTTATAGCCAGCAATTATTTACTGATATTTGTAAGGCTATATATCAGCCCCTTTTATTGAATAAAACCCATTCAGTTTGCAAATCTGAGTCACCCTTTCTATTTCCTACACTAAACGTGTCTTGTGTAGCAAGTCTAATCCTAATCAATCTTATACGATATGATCTCTCCAATACTTTTATCTCTCTTTGCTTTATATATATAATCAATTTATGTGTTTGTGTAGTTTGTCATATGTTTGCTAAATTTTTTGTTGAATTGCATATGGTGTATGTTTAGTGTTCTTTTCAACATTTAATCTCTATTTAAATGCAATCTTATTATTTACTTGTTTCCATATTTATTTGGCTTTACATTTTACTAAATTTCCATGTAAATCTCTATTTATCTTTTGCATATTTTCTAATTTGTTCAAGGTTTTTATTGTGTTACCTTTTAATTGGCTGAACAATTGGTATTTAAGTATTTGCATAGTAATTGGTTGTATGTGATTATGTTGTCTGCCTCTCTATTATATCCCATGTATGATTCTCTTTTTGGTACTGTTTCTGAAATTTCTCGAGATATTTTTTCCTGATATTTGCTTATTGGTTATAATTATGAGCTATTGTTGCATTTGTATAGTTAAATGTTGGTTGCGTGTTAATCTTGTGTGATTCCATTGCTTCTCAATTTTTTTTCTTCCCTCCTTTTTTATTTTTCAAAGTGGAAAGAAGGATTTCACTTGAAATATGAATATGACTGATACAATGAGTGTTCAATGTAGAGTGAGCATAGCTTCACGAGTCACCCAAATTACTTAGTTTTCGCCAAGCCTCAAAAGGGCGAGACTGAGACTTACCTTAATAACATTATAAGTTATTTCGTTATTTTGATGTTGTGTATTATGTTTTATCATATTTTTTTAGTTCTTCATTGATCTCTCATCACACACACACACAAATAATAGTTATTCAATTAATATAATGAAGTGTTTACTAAAGTCAAAGTTATTTTTGATTTAAAATATGCATGACTCAATTCAAATTATTTGGCTTGTTTGAATCGATTCAAGGAATGTGAGAATTGATTCATGGAAGTGTCTTTAAACTTTTTTCCCTCTATTTTCAACAATCGAGTGAATTGACATGGTTTGCTTGATTCAAAAGTAAAATAAATCGATTCATTTTTAGGTTGATCCAATTTATTAGAGTGCCACAAAACTATGTTTTCATTCTATTTGTTGGAATTGAGTAAATGCAAAGCTTTATCTAATTCAAAAAGCTAAAATGAATCGACTTAAGGATGGATTGATCCAATTTAAACGCTTATTTGAATTGATTCATATTGGCTTTTTTCCTATTCTTTTTCCATCATTTGAAGATCAATAAGTTGTCAAGTTTGAAGGAAAGAACTCAAATTTTAAAGCTCAAAATTAAGCGTAGATCAATGAGCATTCGAAGATGAAGTTTGTCAAAGGTTGAAGACAGTGATCTATTAAAGATCACAAGTGATTGAGGAGCTCGTTGTAGATAAGATCAATCAAGAAGCATATTTTATGATGTGTGATAAAATGCATTTTGCCATGTATTATTACATTGATCTTCTTTCAAACATGTCATGATACTTTGTGTTATGCATATTTGCATCTTTTACCTGCCTTTTCGATTTCGACAGAGGAGAACAATACACTCTCAGGGACAGGGAGGTATACACTCTATCTTACTCAAGGGGAGTATTATCACTCCAAAATTATATTTCTTTGTTTCTTTTACCACCTCCCTTGAGAGATACATTGTCATCTTAAAAAAGGGGGAAAATGTGGAACCTTATTTTGCAGGTAATAAGTTTTCTTTTGGTGATGACAATCGTGAAGAACAAGAACAAATACTCAGCATGATAAAGATGCAACATGATGAGAACTATAAAATATCAGAAAAGAAAGATAACATCACCATGATGACAACTGTGAAGAACATAACATATACCCAACATGATAAGATGAAATCATAAAGAATGTCAACAAATATACTAAAAATAGTTAAAGATACAAGCCATGAGTTTGATAAGGATTGACAAAAGTTTCAGACGTAAATAAATCCTCAAACATCAACAAAGTTTTAGACAAAGGAAAACAAATAGTTTACATCAAAATGCTCAAAAGAAATCTCAAAGAAAGCGTCAACACAAGAGAATCTATCAGACAAGGCTTAGGGAATTAGTCTCCCAATTTAGTAAGTGAGTGAAATTTTTGTAAACAAAAAAAGTTTTTTCTTTGTAGAAGTAGACAACTATAAGCACACAGACACGTAAAACCTTTTAACAAAATTTTTTGAAAAAAAGAAGCTATGAAGAAGTATATAAAAGTTGGATAGAAAATGATGAGAGCATTCAAAAAGTCAGAAAATATTTTTTAACCGAATCTAATTGATTAGAACTAAGTGTTAATCGATTAGATTATCATTTCCTTGAGGAACAAGGAAATTTGAACGCGCTCAGATCCTATGCAATAATTATACATCAATTCTTTCCTATTTTGGAACCCATAGCTGTTATTTTTAAATGTACTAATCGACTAGCTTAATCAATTAACAATAATAATTTTTTATTTAATGTTGTTTTCTCTTTTGGAGGATTTCAAGTCTATAAATAGAAGTCTCATCCCTCGTTTCGTTTCACCAAGAAATTGATTTTTTTGTATGTTGACACACACTCTCTCTCTCTCTAAGTTTTCATTTTCACTTTCTCTCACTAGTTCTTATAGCCAAATGCTTTTGATAAGAAAACTATTTTGTGAGTGAGGTGTCCTTGTAATTGTGGATGGTTAGCATTGTATAATTTCTCCAAGAATGTTGTTTATGAATCTTGGATGAACACAATCCATTTTGGGATAAAATATGTGGTTAGAAGTTAAACCCGTTAAAAATTTTGGTTGGGGATTGTGTGATCAGTTCCTATGTTTATTTAGGTTGAAGATTGTTAACATTGATGAACTTCCCTTAAGGCTCTTAGTAAGCCTTGTTTATTTGAAGGTTGAAGATTATTAGTATTGATGAACTTACCATTAGGTTCATGGTTAGCCCGTTTAAAATCATAGGTTAGAAGATCATCCTGTTAAAACCTCAAGAGGTTATTGGTTATCCTGTTAAATCAAATTGAGCTCAGATATTTCGTGGAGAGAAGATTAATCACTTCAATCTACAGTTGAGAAGGAAGCTTAGCCACTTCGGTCTCTATGGTGAAGACGCAAACGATCATATCTTTTGTCTTGTATTATCATGGTTGTATGACAACCACCATTTCTTTGTATAAGGGGGTTCATGAGCTTTACATATTAAAAGCTCTCAAGTATATAATAGAAACTCTCAAGACCAGTTCTTAGGGAGAGGAGTAGGTATTTTATTTTTTTACCGAACCTTTATAACTCTTAATGTTTTTCTTCTTCCCTTAACTCTTTTACTTTCCGCACTTTATTTTATATTTCGCTGCTTAGGAGTAGAAAAATATTTTCAAACTCTGATTTTAATCTCAAAAAAATTTCAAAACGATGTTTTTTTCAAACCACACAATCTACTCACTCTTTTGTGTGAAGTCTCAAGTCCAACAATAACTTTCCCAGAGAGAAAGGGAGTGGACAAGGCCACTTGGAGGAAAAGGGAATGGAAGACTTCAGAAAACAATTTTTTAAACAAATATAAAAAAATATTGACTTTTTTAAAGAATGATTTTGTATAGAATGATAAAAAAGTGTTAATTATTACTATAGTTTAATTTTCATAATACTATAACAACATAAAATATACTTGAAAAATTTATGTAAGTCCTCCAAAACTCTCATTCAATATAAATTTATTCTCTACACACTAAAGACCCTAAAGAACATAACACTCACTACAAACTTAAGACACAACTACTTGTAACCCTATGCTTGCTACCAAACATATCTCTAATCATCATCAGAGTCTCTTAACTCACGTTAGCAAATCTCATAAACTACTTCAAAACGCCACCATATATGACTTCTCGCTGTCGTGGACAAGTCCTAACCACAAAATTGTGTTATAAATTTACTAAGGCATTTTTTGACTTACATGGAAAACATGCACACTTTTTAACCAATACAAAAATTATATATAACTTTTTTTATGTAAAATTAGTTATATTTTAAATTTGTATAAAATTATAAAAATATTATATAATTTGAGACGAATAGAAAAAATATATTTTACTTTACAATTATTTAAATATTTAAATATGAGGAGGGTTATATTTACTCCAGGAGTAAGTTATTATAACTTACTCTAAATCTAGACCATTGATTCTTCTCAATCTAATGATTAAAAATAATAAGTAATAGTTTTCTCTCTCCACATTTAATTACTTATTATTTTTAACTACTAGATTGAAAAGAATCAATAGTCTAGATTTGGAGTAAGTTATAATAACTTACTCTCCTGGAGTAAATATAACCATCCTCTTTAAATATATCATAATTAACATCGATAATAGAACAAATTTACAGTTATTTTTTAAATTTTTGAAAAAAATTAAATACTACACTTATAATGAAACGGATAGAGTATAGAGTAGTAGACTAAAGTGTATCCCAAAACAAATTAAAATTTTATATTTTGTTAGGTAGACAATAATAAGAAAAAGACACCAATATAATATATTTTCGTAAATTATTGAAACTTTAATTTGCATTGCATGTGTAAAGTTCAGAATACCAACACATTCCAATTCATTGACACGTGTGAGACATTTGTCTTAATTTCATCAAATAAATCCAAACTTCCAACGTGGAACACTAACCACGAGCTCGCCACACGCCCCTGTCTTCAAACCATCTTACCCCTCCACGTGTTCCCAATCCAACGGTCCACACCCGATCCCCTCCACCCGAAATCCCCAAAACACCCCTAACCACCATTATTTACTCCCTTTTTCCCTCTCCAGATTCATCCACAAACAAATCATTTCTCTAATGGCTCTTTCTTCTAAACTTTCATCCTTTTCTGGATTCTCTGTCTCACCTGTTTCTGAAAATGGTCTTCAAAAGCCATGTTTCGGTAATGTGAGAGTTGGTGAGAAATGGGGGAGTAGGAAATATAGGGTTTGTGCTACAACTGCTCCTTTGACTGGGGTTTTGTTTGAACCGTTTGAAGAGGTTAAGAAGGATTATCTTGCTGTTCCTTCTGTTCCTCTTGTTTCTTTGGCAAGGCAGAATTTTGCTGATGATTGTGAATCTGTTATTAATGAACAAATTAAGTAAGCATTTCTATTTTTATCTGCAACACCGACACTTCTGAAAAAAGTGTGTCCGTCTTGGTGGAAAAAGTGTGTCCGGTGTCGGTGTCTGTGTTTGAAATTGACTAAGTTATTATTGGTGCCGATGTAACAGTGTTTATGGTGTCTATGCTAGTTTTTATCATTTTTCCTTTTGCATGCATTGGATCATATTCTTATTGTTGCTATGCTAAGTGATTTTTCCTTTGTTGTTGTGTGACAGTGTGGAATACAATGTTTCCTATGTGTATCACTCCATGTATGCTTACTTTGATAGGGACAACGTGGCTCTCAAGGGATTTGCGAAGTATTAAAGATAAACTTGAATATGTTTTATATGTTTTGTTTTATTTCTTATTTCTCAAACAGGTTTTTGATTTTGTGTTGATGTTTATTGTTGAAATCAGGTTCTTCAAGGAATCTAGTGAAGAAGAGAGAGGACATGCTGAAAAGCTTATGAAATATCAGGTGAAATTGGCTTTGTATTTAATACGTGCATGTTTGAATTGATTTTTTTGAGTTTATGGAAGTTACTATGAAACTATCTGGACGAGTTTATGAAAACAACTTAGAACACCCTTAATGTGTATTTGGTTCTGCGGTCACGAGAATTGGTTCTGATAGAATTGATTTTGTAGAATTGATTACAGTTAAAAGTGAGTTGGATCTGAAGTGGTTTCTGTAATAGATGCATTTATGTAAAGGTGATTTGAACAACAAATTTCAACATAAAAATTATGTTTAAACTCAAGCCACACAGATTCTATCTTTAAGTAGAATCAATTGTATTTTAGAAAAACCAAACGACTCAAAATCATTTCAAATTTAATTTTTTGAATCAACTTAGGCATAAAATTAACAAAAGCTAAACCAAACATACACTTACATATAAGTTAAGCAATTGTGAAACTATTTGGACGAATTTATGAAAACAACTTTAGAACAATATAGGTTGTTTTCAACTTGTTTGCATAGACTTGGCAGTATAGATTATGAAAACTACTTGTAGCTTATATGAAAAAGTTTGATTTCATGTTATCTTTTGTTATAGAAATAGCCTATATATAATCACTTATATGATTATTGTTTTTTAGAACACTCGTGGTGGACGAGTTGTGCTTCACCCCATCAAGGATGTGCCTTCAGAATTTGAGCATGTGGAAAAAGGAGATGCATTGCATGGTGAGTTTGTTTGCTGATTTCATTGCGTTTGTTTCAAAGTTACCTGTTTCCGAACTCCTTTGTATTTACAACTTGACACATTATAGTTATGGATTTGTATACTGTGGTTTGCCATATTCAGAAGTTCAATTATTTTCAATCATGCTGATTTTTACTTTTTCTTTTTCCTCTATTGTTTTTTCAGCAATGGAGTTAGCTTTGTCTTTGGAGAAGTTAACAAATGAGAAACTTCTCAATGTGCATAGTGTAATGCCTCTTTGTCCCTTTAGCTTTGTGTTTGCAAACCTTTTTAGAATTCAGATATTTTTGTTGTAAAAGCTAATCAATTTGAAGATTTGTGAATTATAGGTGGCAGAACGCAACAATGACATTGAAATGACACACTTCATCGAAGGCGAATATTTGAACGAGCAGGTGTAATTCCTTTAAATCTTGGTGTTAGGGATTCATATTATCTTCTGAAATTTTAGAAGAATGAAAAACAGTTGCTTTAACAATGTATGGTTTATACAGATTTTTTTCACATATTGTTGCAATGAACATGCATTAGGAATTTGACTCTATATCTTTAGTATCATTCATTACTAATGTGTTTGTCAAAACATCTCATTTTATTTCTTCAGGTTGAAGCAATTAAGAAGATATCAGAGTATGTGGCTCAATTGAGAAGGGTTGGAAAGGGTCATGGTATGCATATAACTACCATCGTTTTTCAAATCGGTCCACAAACTTTGCCTTACACATAACACCTATAAATTATTATGATCAATGTAGCTCCCAACATTTCAAATTCAACGCGTGTCGTGTGCAACACGTCTCAGTGTGCACACGTGTAAGGGTTTGACACCAACACATGATTATATTCACTCTTAAATGATTACTAATGTGTTTCGTGTGCAACACGTTTCAGTGTCTGACACCAACACATATAATTATATTAACGCAAAAGTTATTACTCGTGTTTACGTGTCAGTGTTTGTGTAGCTGTTATTTCTGGTGCTCGTGAGTGTTTGTGGTAATCGGAAACTTAATTTTTGTGCAGGTGTTTGGCACTTTGATCAAAAACTTCTTCATGGGGTACATGCTGGTTGATCATGAATAGAACAGCCACCTTTTCTTGCATCTGTATACAGCTGGTCTTTTATGGGAAGTGTTTGTGCATGGTTGTTTTATGTTTGTAGTTTAGGTTTTCCTATGTACTAAGTTTGCAGAAGTTAGAGTAATGTCATTGCTAGTGTCACATGCAAAAGGTTTCAAGCCTTGTGGAGTAAAATCTGTTAAACACGTTTTGTAATATTTGTCTTCAATAAAAAAGAGGCCACCATGTTCATGTTCACCATGTTTCAACATATGCTATTTATACATAAACTATTGGCAAATAGCGGTTGCGTAGCAGAATTTGAACAAACCGTTTTCAAAAAAACACTTCAAGTGTTGATTACTATCAGATACTGGTTTTTACATGAGATACAACTTTGAACTCTAATCATTCACTTTCACTTTCTATGGAAACAAAACTAATGACATGATAGAAAGTATGAAGGAATGGAATTGACATGATGCAAATTTAGTCCCCTGTTCTCTTCACTTTATCAATCATTCTTTAAACCTGTACTAGGCCATGAAGAAAATTTTGGTCCTTTTCTTGTTGCAGGCATGTTTAGGAGATGAAGATTCAATCATTTTCCACATGACTTGAATATCCGCATATTCTCTACAAGACTCCATGTCTTTATAAAGACTTACAAGTCCATTCCTGTGTCCTGTATTTAGCCAACACAATACATATAAACAAAGGATCAAGAACAAAACATATACAAGTTAATTAAGAGCTTATTTTCATAAGCTAAATCTACATCAATGGATTCTTTACTTACCTTGAGATTTGAATCTGAAGTTTGAATTCACTTTACTAAAGATACTCTTAAAAGGGTAGATAGTAAGACTCTTGAAACACCTCCAGATCCTCATTTTTTCTAGAGCAGATATCTTTCTTTTTCTTGCAGCTTCCTTTTTATATATGAATCATTCCCTTCAAAAGAATAATATATGGTTTCTAGCAAAACAACAAAATGAATACTGCCACTGCAGAAAGCATTAAAGAAGAAGCCAAAAGCCATTTGTATACTTTTGGTCCTTCCATTTTGCAAAAATAGATATTCAAGAAATTTATTGAATAATATCTATCCTATTCAAATATATACCACTATTTAAATTCATCGTGTTACTGATATTTATTTGGATTTGCATTTTTCCACTTATTCTTCTTAGGAATATTCTGAATGTGATTATGTCTATAGTGAGAATACGTGTGATGTGGGTCCCTTGTATAACGGTTGGTTGGTTTATATATGAGTGGCTTTGTGTTTGTATTTGCACTTGGCTATAGTTTAATGAACTATATTAAAGATTTATTATGGCATGTAAGAAATTTATAAGTCAGAGTCTTTTAATATTGAAGGCCAAAGTGTTTTGATTGGTAATTAGTGATTGTTAATGTTGAAAGGAGCCTTTGGATTCTGTTTCAATCACTTTCTAAGTGTGAATATTATTTATGTGGTGTGGGTGCAATTTAGAAGCTAGACCATTATTATCATTATTGTTACTTATTTATTATTTTTGAAAATTAAAATTACACGTTTATGAAATGTTGATATAACTTATTTGATGAAATTGAATAAAACAGATGAGCGAATTTGGAGGTTTGATTGAAGAGGACTTTATACACTTAACATTGCTTTTATAGAGTATGTGTTGAGCATTATTGAGATGATTTTAAGGTTTATGGAGTTGTACTTCTATATTGAATTTGTTAGGGGTGCTAAAGAGGCATGTCCGCTCTGAATATGTTCATCATGCAAAAGTTCACAAAAGAAAAACAAAACAGACGGACATATAGTAGAGGATGCAGTGCTAAAACTTTAGCCCACCACTTAAAAAAGGTGAGACAAGATATGCATTGCACCATTAAAGACTAAAATTGCAAAACATTTTGTTACCCGCACGTGCAAAGAGAATCATCTAGGGTTTTTCCATGAATTTATTTATAGTATTCATCGATAGTGTTTTTCCCAGGGCAAAGAGAATCATCGCAAGTTTCCAGTACTCTAATTCCTCAACTACATCCTTCTCATCAATCACGATTTCAATATCTCCATTGACCATCGTTGGGGCAACATATTCCACCACCATACCTCGTTTCAGATTTACGTTCCCTTGAATGACATCCACACAAGGCTTAGCATTAACCCCTTCCTTCTCCACCGGTGGTTGGGATTTCTTCTCTTCCGTAATTGGCTTCTCATTCAACTTTGCAATTGGTCAGAAACCCCCTTCGGATTTAGCTCCCTATCTTGCGTCTCATCCTGAACTTCCTCATCTTTCACAATAGCATGCATGATAATCATTTTTCCACTATTTTTTGGTGTGCCGCCGCCAGTTCTTTGACCGACCGACGCCCCCTCTTGGACTTGATCACCTAAACCCTAGCAGAGCGGAATTACGAAGATATTTATAATGAGTAAATAATATCACGCATTGATAACATAGAAGAAAGAAATATTAATGAAGATTTGCATTCATAAAAGTTTAAAAATAGAAGTTAGGGTTAATTATGCCAGGGGTCCCTACAAAAACGCGACCACTTTTAGTCCCTGTAAAAATTTTGTTAGAAAAATGGTCCCTACAAAATTAGACGTCACGATATATTGTCCCTCCCGTTAGTTTTCACTAACGGAGGGTGACGTGGCTTGCCAGCTGTATGTTTTCATTTGACACGTTGGAGCCCCATTATAATAACATGGAAGAAACCCTAATTCTCCCCTCTCATTGCCTCATTCTCCCCTCTCACCCATTCATCCTCTTCCTCATCTTCTTCTTCATTCTTCATTGCAAAGCATATTCTTCTTCATCTTTCTGCTTCGTCTGCTTCGTCTTCTTCATTTTTGCGTGAATCTATGGCGTCTTCTTCAAATAGAGGCAACTCGGTTTCAGCAGTTCATTCAACAAGTGTGAGCAATCGTAGGTGGAGAATGTGTGCCTGCAATGTTCGTATGACATCGTATCGTTGCAAGAACGGCCGTAATCGAGGAAGACTCTTCTGGAGATATCCCTTTTGGAAAAGCGATGAAACGTGCAACCTCTTCGAATGGGATGATGATATGGAACCAGGGCATAACATAATGGAGAGTTTAGATGAAGAATGGACAAATGATTCAACTAAGATAAGGGAGATGCAATCTGTTGAAGCCTTGAAGGAGTTATATGAGTCAGCAATGAAGAAGAATGTTGTCTTGCAGATCCAACAGAAGTCAGAGGGATTTTATGGAAAGATGAAGACAATTTGCTTAGCAATTTCGTTCATGGTCAATTTGTATTTGCTAATGAAATGTAAATGTTAAGGATAATGGGCAATTTTAAGTTTTCCTAAACCTGTAATGTGTAACCATTTGTTTCTGAAATTGAATGCAATGTTGTGGCTTGGGTTTAATAATTGTTTGTTAATCATGTTGTTGTTGTTTTAAGAACTATAAGACCTCTAACTTGACAGGTTCCATAGTGACTTATAATCCTGTTGGCAATGTTATAATTTGTGTATGATATGGGTAACCTCTAACTTGACAGGTTCCATAACATAATAAGGCATAACAAGGCATAAATTGACTTATATAATTTGATTACAGCAGCAAATGTATTCCATAACATAATAAGGCATAACATAATAAGACTTGTATAATTAGTAACCTCTAATTTGATTACAGCAGCAAATGTATTCCATAACATAATAAGGCATAACATGATAAGACTTATATAATTATTAACCTCTAATTTGATTACAGCAGTAAATATATAATTTAGTAGAAATAAGTGTAATTAGACATAATATAATAAGGCATTGTATTTAGTACATGTTTGCAGCATATTAAGCTGACTTGAGTTAAACAAAATAAAGGTCTCAAAAGATGGTAAATAACCATATCAAACAAGCATAAGTTGTTGATTACAAAAAAAGGTTTCCAAAAACTACAAAACAACATGAGGCACGCATCCTTTGTTCATTGAGCTAAGCCTTTGTAGATGTCATCCCATTTCTTCATCTTGGGGACACCACTTGTTGAATCCTCTGTTGCTTCATCCTCCTCAGTGATCACCAATGGGTCATCTGGTTTTTTCCCTGGGCCTGGAATAGCCTTTGTCTTGAGGCTCCTGAGTCTATCACTTTGCCTTTTTGCCAGTTCCAAATCACATTTACTTTTTTTTCTTTGGGTTGCTGATAAGTGCAAAAATGTTGTTATTTTGAGTATATAATTGTGGCACTTATCGATTCTATTCATTCCGTTTTTGTAATAAAATCCCCACTTTTGTGTATACATTCACATTATTTAGTTTTCATATGATTTATATACCGTTTAATAGTTTTTCCTTTGTTTTTATAGGTATTCATGCTTATTGGAGCCTCGAGGAATAAAGTGTCGAAGGCACGGCTCCGATTGCGCGATTTTGGATCAAATAAGCAAGTTTTGTGCAGCAAGCGCCGCTGAGCGGCGTGTAAGCGCGCTTTCCAGGGGCGAACCAATTTTCCTTGGCCGCTAAGCGGTGGTTCTGGCCGCTAAGCGGAGGCCTGTTTACTGTTGTAGATATTTTGTGAATACGTGTAGTCCGCTAAGCGAGCTCAGCGCCGCTAAGCGGCCGTAGCAGAACTTGTCTTTATATTTCTTTCATTTGAACATTTCTAGGTTATGGTTTTGGAGAGTTTTTGGTTCCAACTCCATCGTTTTCATTCTTAGAGTAGGATTAGCTTAGAAAACAACACCGGGTCATGCACTTGGAAGATCGGAGGTGGATTTCTCATCAACCGGAGCTGACAACCCGCGAGATGTTTGGTTTATCTTCTCTATTCTCTGTGTATTTCTTTTGTGTTGGGTTTGTTTGTATAATTACTTGAATCTTGTGTATATTTACCGATTATAATGTTATGTTTAACTTGCTTTACGAATCTGTGTTGATATTGTTCTGGATTTTTGCTCTATGCTGAAGATTTGGGTTGCTTTAGAGATAAACTTCTTGAATCTTTATCTAGGATGATATTCTGTTGGTTCTGAACTCTAGAGATAGATTTAGAGCTAGCATTCACCGTTTGTATCTGTACTTAATGCTTTCGTGTTTGAGCGGCGCGCGAGAGATCGCCGACGCGAGAATGCGGATGTTCTCGCAGCTTCGCGTTAGAGATAACCTTAGTTGTGAGATGATCTCGTTTGTGCTCCAGAGATGGACGCTTATGTGAGAGATACGTGATGACATAGATGAGTATCGTAGGTTGAGTATAACGGGTTGGTAAGTGTATGTTTGTGAAGAGTGAATATATTTACATTCTTGATAAGTTATTTCTCTTCTAAGAATGTGTTATTCTTACCTGTCCATATCTTTGTTTACTTTTTGCTCATTCAAACCCGAGCTCGAAACCGTAGAAACTGTTGAATGGCATCTTCCATCTCTGTGGACGATAATTCCCGGATCAATATTTCCAAATCTTTCTTTTGTTGCTTGCCCTATACTGCATTCAACAAAATGGCGCCGTTGCCGGGGATGGTTTTGATTGCATCGCAATAGTTTCCGTGGTCTTGAGCTTTGTATATATCGTATATATTGTATAGTTTCACTTGTATATATACTTACTTGTACATGTTTACTTGTTTATGTCCACCATATAGTTTTACTTGTATATGTTACATACAAGTATACTTTTGTTGGTGAATGTTTATGAAACAAGTTGAATTCGAATTAGCTCTTTAATTACAAATCTCACTTTTCAACTTGTGAATCCAACATTCACCAATTTTTCTCTTTGTGTATGTTAATAGTTATATGTGTTTCATGTTTGTATATATGTGTTTGTTTATGTACATATTTATATACTTGCGTTTTCTTTTATGTTCGTATAATTGTTGTATATATTGTACTCGTAACGGTTGTTGAGTGGGTAGTTAGGATACTTTCTTTAGGCTTGTGCGGTGAGACGTCACCATGGCATGACGGAAGGAAGCTACTTTCCAAACACCGAAACAATAAAGGCGTCGAGCTAACGGCGTAAAACAAGCGCTTGTTGGGAGGCACCCCAACGGTTGTAAATGTTGTTTATATTTCTGTTTATGAGGTATTTAGGTGAAGTGGAGGAAAATTGGAACAGCTGTTCTGTTCTGATTTTTCTGGTTTTTTCTGTCACCGCTAAGCGAGCCTAGCTCCGCTAAGCGATGACAGTAAAATTTTGTTTTCTTGCTTTGTATCAGTGGGATTCCTATTCCACTTGGTTCACTCATTTTTCCCACTTTCACCAAGGCTATTTAGTAGTAGATACTAGTTTTATTTGTCTAATTCTTTTGTTGGTTTTTTGTACTCGAATTTTGTCGGTAATTCGAAGATTTTTGAGGTGATTTTCCAAAGCTTGAGTGTTTCAACTTGCGGATGTATGGTAGGATATTGTTTTTGAAGTCGTATCATTCAAGGTACTCATTTATCGCTTTCTATAGCATAACATGTTTAGGAAACTTTTCATTTGTACAATTACCATACCATTCATTCTTTTGCATTACTTGCTTATTGATTGAATCACTTTAGTTCCCAAACCATAAATGTGAGGAAGCTTTCCATTGTTCATATATGCTGGAGGCCACAATCTTTGTTTTAACTGGATTTTATTATGCTTAATCTTTTGTTTATGTTGATTTTATGAAAGCATGAAAAGGATCAAGGCATTTTGTTTCATTTTGAGCACAACCACCATAACCAAATAGTCAATTCACCTTGTGAGTGTGTGATCATTTGTTAACCCTTTTGAGCCTTTTTGTCAATGTCCATGTTGTTTTTGCTAAATGCTTATCTTAGAGTGTTTAGTTCTCATTTTTGCATGGATGATTGATTCTTTGTTTTCTTGAACCCTCAACCATGATTTTTGGTATGAATTTTTACCTTGCCTTAGAAGTAGGGAGTATTCACATGATGATGTGGTTGAATTCAAGTTAGGGAGAAAATGGTTTCTACTTATTTGGTTGTTGCTATGAGGTTGAAAAGAAAGAAAAAGAAAAAAAATTGAAAAGGAAGGAAAAGAAAAAGAAAGAAAAAATGTGAAAAAGTTTTGAAAAACAAAAAGAAAAGAGAAGCGAATAATTGTGCTAATAAGTATGGTGATTGGTTTGAGAAACTTGTGGTTAAGGAGTAAGTTTAATCGAGATTTCATTGCTTGGAACTTTGTGGATTGATCACTCCCTTAGGTTTAGGCAAGTTTTTGTTTCGATTAGCCTTAGGACTTATCCCTTGTTTGTTAACCAAGCCACATTACAACCTTGAAAAGTCCTTGTGATTCTTGCTTTTGTATCTTCAATGTGATTTTTAGATGAATGCATAATTTAATCTTTTGTTTGCAAGATTGTTGGATGAGTGTTAAAAGTCCCTCACCTTTGTGTGTTCTTCATCCATTGATGAATTTTTGCTAGGTGTGATTCATGATGTGAGCATGTATTGTGTTAGAATGTTTTGTATGCTTTTTGTGCTTAGGATTAGTTTCATTTACATGTTGTCGTTGTAGTATAGTGGTAAGTATTTACTTTGTTTATACGTTTTTGTATTGAGCCATACATTTGTTTTTGGTTTTCAAAACTTGTTGATTCACAATTCTTTGGTTTATTACTTTTGATTCTTTGATTTATTTGACATTGTTTGAGGACAAACAAAGTTTTAAGTTGGGGAGAGTTTGATAAGTGCAAAAATGTTGTTATTTTGAGTATATAATTGTGGCACTTATCGATTCTATTCATTCCGTTTTTGTAATAAAATCCCCACTTTTGTGTATACATTCACATTATTTAGTTTTCATATGATTTATATACCGTTTAATAGTTTTTCCTTTGTTTTTATAGGTATTCATGCTTATTGGAGCCTCGAGGAATAAAGTGTCGAAGGCACGGCTCCGATTGCGCGATTTTGGATCAAATAAGCAAGTTTTGTGCAGCAAGCGCCGCTGAGCGGCGTGTAAGCACGCTTTCCAGGGGCGAACCAATTTTCCTTGGCCGCTAAGCAGTGGTTCTGGCCGCTAAGCGGAGGCCTGTTTACTGTTGTAGATATTTTGTGAATACGTGTAGTCCGCTAAGCGAGCTCAGCGCCGCTAAGCGGCCGTAGCAGAACTTGTCTTTATATTTCTTTCATTTGAACATTTCTAGGTTATGGTTTTGGAGAGTTTTTGGTTCCAACTCCATCATTTTCATTCTTAGAGTAGGATTAGCTTAGAAAACAACACCGGGTCATGCACTTGGAAGATCGGAGGTGGATTTCTCATCAACCGGAGCTGACAACCCGCGAGATGTTTGGTTTATCTTCTCTATTCTCTGTGTATTTCTTTTGTGTTGGGTTTGTTTGTATAATTACTTGAATCTTATGTATATTTACCGATTATAATGTTATGTTTAACTTGCTTTACGAATCTGTGTTGATATTGTTCTGGATTTTTGCTCTGTGCTGAAGATTTGGGTTGCTTTAGAGATAAACTTCTTGAATCTTTATCTAGGATGATATTCTGTTGGTTCTGAACTCTAGAGATAGATTTAGAGCTAGCATTCACCGTTTGTATCTGTACTTAATGCTTTCGTGTTTGAGCGGCGCGCGAGAGATCGCCGACGCGAGAATGCGGATGTTCTCGCAGTTTCGCGTTAGAGATAACCTTAGTTGTGAGATGATCTCGTTTGTGCTCCAGAGATGGACGCTTATGTGAGAGATACGTGATGACATAGATGAGTATCGTAGGTTGAGTATAACGAGTTGGTAAGTGTATGTTTGTGAAGAGTGAATATATTTACATTCTTGATAAGTTATTTCTCTTCTAAGAATGTGTTTATTCTTACCTGTCCATATCTTTGTTTACTTTTTGCTCATTCAAACCCGAGCTCGAAATCGTAGAAACTGTTGAATGGCATCTTCCATCTCTGTGGACGATAATTCCCGGATCAATATTTCCAAATCTTTCTTTTGTTGCTTGCCCTATACTGCATTCAACAGTTGCACTTTTGTTGAAGATGCTGTAGGTGGTTTGGGAGGAACCTGTCCAACGGATGATGCAACTGCAGGTTGTTTGAATGGTTTGGTCTTGGGATTTTTTGGAGCTGGGCCAAAGAAAATTATTGGTCCATCCTTGGCCTTGGTAGCAGTAGTTGCATTCGATGGTTCATACTCCTTGGTTGTAGCAATTGGTTCTTTATCCTTTGTTGGTTGAGCATCTTTTTTCTTAATGGGTGAAGCATCCACACACAGAGGCCTAATGTCCAATATATCATCCCAATCTAGCAAGGCCTCTAGTGTTTCAGCATCCCATTCATAGTACTTATCAACAAGTGAAGAGTTTGATGGTTGTGTTGTACCACCTGTTCCAGACTTGGCATTATTTGAAGCTTTGCCCTTAGCCATATGCTGCAAGAAAACAAATCAGGATGAGTAATGATTCAGTTATGTAAATAATTCAGTTAAGTCAATTTGACTACCTTTTTTTTTTGCTCCCACATTTGCTTGGGCTGTTTGACTGGCCTGTGTAGGCACATCTTCATTTTGCACAGTGTTTGCTGGACCTTCTTCAATTGGTACATTTGTTGGCACACCTATGGCAACAATTTGCTTATTTTTTTTGCAAGTCCTTTTGCTGTGACCTAGTTCAAAACAAACTTTGCATCTATGATTAGTATTAGTTCTCTGCCATTTGTTCTGATTAACCTCATCAGCTTCTCTCCTACATAGCTTTTTGGGCTTCCCTGCACCATGTTTGTACAGTGGTGGAAACATATCAGGTTGATATGTTTTGGGCCATTTGTTCTGGCCATTCAAAGGGGTGATGACTTCATTATAGCATGCTTCATATGTACTCTTGTGATAGCATTTGTTTATATAACTCACCGGGTCGTACACCTTCCTATATATGGCTGCCACTGCATGTCTACATGGTATCCCAACTAGCTCCCAAAAGTTACAACTACATGTATGTTTCTCAAGGTCAACTACAAAGCTGTCAGTAAAGACCACAATACAGCACCATAAGACCACAACATACTAAATTGTTTACTTGAATCCCCCTCAACTATTTATCTTGCAATTTGTCTTGCCCTAAATGCCCTGCACCCTGGGATTTCAGTGGAATACCTTTGTCTAATATCTGCAACTACCTCATTCAGTTTCATCTTAGTATTGTTCTTCAAACCATCTACAATAACCTTAGCAACCCATTCTGCCTTAGCACTTTTGTTAAAAAAATTTCTCCCACACTTATGTTTTGCAAATAGTGTCTTTATCCTAAAAGTTGTGGATGTTAATACCCTACTACACAATATTGTATAATTACACTTCTTCTTGTCCTTGCAAACCACCCTGCATCTATTAGAATCATTCTTCTCAAACTTCACATCCCTTCCATTTAGCACATTATGCTCAAGTATGGCATCCTTAAACTGTCTCAAGGAGTGAAACTCCATTCCTACTTTGAAGACATAATGCTTGCTCAGTTTATCTTCCTCATTGAACCTTATAACACAAGGCCTTTCATCAGAACTATCATCCTCAGCCCCACTATCCAACTCGTCTGTCATGTATTCATCTTCAATGACATGTTGCTTCCCCATTTCTTCTATGACACACATTTTATTAACTGGTTGACTTGATGCACCAGGATCTGCTTGATTTATATGCTCAACAGCATTTCTATTCACCATATCATCCATTTCTTCAGCAAAACCCTTCATTCTTTCCTCCTCACTATCATCAAAATGCACATCCCTTACTGAATCATCACTTGATTCATCCTCACAATTATTCTCATCATCTCCTTTGCCCTTACCCTTCTCCCTAATTCTATCCATAAAGGTACTACCACCTGACTCAGGTTTTGGTTCACAAAATATCTCAGCATCACATTTATTTGCAACAACAAACATCACTAACTCAGCAGCATCTGAGTCATCCCTAAATGGCAATATGTCTTCTTCAAAACTACCATTTTCAGGTTTCCACCACATCTTAACAGTTTTTTCATCAAAGTCAGGTTCAATGGTTTTCACTAAGTCACGTGCTTCATAAAACGACTAATAATCTATGTCTTGGTTACTAAACCCAATTACACCCCCACCTTCGTATCTAATCTCTGGGTCTTTCACAAAACAACCTTTTATATAAAACACAACTTTAAAGGTAATCATTTCCTGACCAATACATATTAGGGTAAAAGTTTTAGGTTGACTTCAGATAAAGTATAAACTAAGGAGTATAATACGAAACCCTAACAATTCTAAATTGGGAGAAGTGAGTTTACCTGGGTCCACGAAGATGGAGACAGCAACGATTGTGAGGGACCACGAGGAGACAAGAACCAGAGCGAGGGACCACGCAGAGGATAGAATATGAAGCACAAAGAAGCTGGGACCACCAATATAGAACAAAGAACCACACGCAGCTAGGGTTTTGCGTTTGGGGAAGAACGAGAGTGTGACTTTTGGTTACTGAAGATGTGTATTTGATACACTTAAGTTAAAGTTAATCTCCTTTTCCAGTGTGGCAATTTTATTTTATTTTCCATGTCAACAATGCCACGCCACCCTCCGTTAGTGAAAACTAACGGAAGGGACAATATATAGTGACGTCTAATTTTGCAGGGACCGTTTTTCTAAGAAAATTTTTATAGCGACTAAAAGTGCGGGGTCCCTTATTTATAAGGACTAAAAACGTATTTAACCCTATAAGTTATATGAATAAAGTTTGAAATCAAATAACCATTGATGAATTGAAAAGAGAATTCATTTGAAGTTATGATAATTTGTGTTCCTAGTTATGAGTTATTTACTAAAATCTTCTGCTATTTTTTATAATATTATTGAATATTTTTATCTCATTTATTTTTAATTAATTTATCTTAAAAGTATTTTATATGATAACTTTAAATTTTTATTTACACTTATATTTTTAAACAAAATTACTTATTTATATTGTTGGTCGTCCTAAAAGTTTAAATCGATTAAATATATTTTAACAAACAATTTTTAACTTAAAAGTAACTTAGAAAAATAATCATTATCAAATTATTCTTAACTTTATCTTTCAAATAAAGTTATATGAGTATTGAAAATCAAACTGCCACTCAAGAAAATCTCTGATCGAACTGAATCAAATCGAAAATTGCAAGAAACATATTTGGTTTAAATGTGTTCAGACCATTTTCTTATAAAACTGTACGGTTTGATTTGGTTTGTGGTTTGTACTTTACAAATCGAATTAAACGAAATCAAACTGCATTATGTTACAAAATCTTTAATGTTAATATATATTTTTTAATTCTTTAAAAAAGTACTACATGTATATTTTATCCTATTCTTTCTATGATATTTATTTTAATTTACGTATCAACTAAAAACAAATTATTATTAATTTATATTGTCATATGTTTATTTTTATTCGCTGATGTTGATAATGATAAGATTAATTTTTTTCTTATAAAAATAATGATAATAAAAGCGAAATTATAATGTTATCAGGTTAGCATAAATATGCACGCAATTGTTTATAATTATATAATATATTATTTTAAATTTAATTAAAAATGCAATTTCATGTATCTTGTCCCTTAAACATAAAATAAAATTGTAAGATATAATTTATATTTATGCATCATATTATAAATTTATTTTTGACAATTATAAATTTTATTTTATGATAATATATGAGCCTAAACATAAAATTATATTGTCATTTATATGTATATGTATGTCTAAATAAATTTTTTGTATAAAATCGAACCAACTGAATCAATCCAAACCGCATTAATTTAATTCAATTATATTTTTAAAAATCAACTAAACCAAACTATACTGAATATTTGTGTTTTTTGCGGTTCGTATGACTTTTATCGTCAAAACCGTCCAAATCGCAATGCAAACACCTTTATAAGATAAATCTAAAAAAAAAGTACATAACTTTAAGTTGTTAAAAAACTTAATTGTGCATTGAGGGATATGGTTCGATTTCTTATTTATGCATTTTTTTAGCAACTTGATTAGACAAAATTAATGCATTGAAAAAAAACATAAGAAAAAAAAATTAACAAAAAATTAATTCATTGAAGAAGAAGAAAAAATGTTGAATCAATAAAATAGAAGGTACCAAACTATGGGATAAAGTGGAAAAAAAAACAAAATAGGGTGTTCAATTTGAGACATAAGAAGAACATTGGTATCAATTTCAAATGTCCAATAGATGCACCCCTGCCTACCGCTCTTGCTTCACAGCGTTTGTATTTTCTGCAAAATTGTGATATGCTTCTCTCATATCCAATTGATTTAGGACTGTTTTTGTCTTTTTGAGGACGTGTAAGGTGGGCTACCGCCTCAAACTTTTTACAGTTAAACTATATTTAGGTCTAATAAGTTCATGTCACTATTAAAATGTACTTAAATAGGGCCTCTAATATTTTTTTTCATGATTGAACTATAACTAATCTACATAGGATCTCCAAAAATTTGAGATGGCTGTTAGAATGTTAGAAACATTTGGAAGGGTACCACGATTTCGTCAAAGAACAATGATTAGGTGTGAAGGTGGAAGGGTGGGGCATTTATGTTCTGAAGGAATCATTAAAGATGATGAAGGCTAAATTAAAAGAATGGCACAAAATCTGGAGGGGAAAATCAAAGCGGAAAAAGAAGATCTAAAGAAGCTGGAATTGAAAAGCGAAACAAAAACTTTGTCTTCAATAGAGGAGTGTCGAATGCGAGAAGTCTCGGCAGATATACACAAGTTTTCGAATCTCAACGGTAGCATCCAATGCCAAAGATCAAGGAATAGGTGGCTAAAAGAAGGAGACGCAAATTCGAAATACTTTTATGGGTGCATTAATAAGAGACAGAAAGAAAACGAAATATATTATCTAGAAGTGGGAGGAAGATTGGTGAAAGAAATAGAGGGGATAAAGGAAGCAATTCACGATCACTTCAAAAATATGTTCTTCGGCAGGAAGAGGAGTATATATCCTGAAAACATGGATTTTAAAAAACTGGAGGAAATTGATAAGGAGTGTTTAATACGTGGTTTCTCGGAAGAGGAGGTGCGTTGTGCGGTTTGGGAATGTGAAAGCTCTAAAAGTCCTGGGCCGGACGAAATCAATTTCGGGTTTATAAAGGAATTTTGGGAATTGGTCAAATGTGACTTTTTGAGTATGATGATAGAATTTCATACAAACGGGATGTTGGTTAGAGGAACAAATTGCTCATTCTTGGTCCTTATCCCTAAAAGAAAAAATCCAGCAAGGATATCCGACTACAGACCAATATCGTTAGTAGGCTGCATTTATAAGGTAATTTCCAAAGTTTTGGCGAATAGGCTGAAAAGGGTGATTAACAAGGTAATTGTAAACACATAATCAACTTTTATTACTGGCAGGCAGATTTTGGACGGGATCCTAGTGGCGAATGAAATCGTGAACAAGGCTAGGAAAAAGAAGAAGGAAGTGGTTCTATTCAAGATTGATTTTGAAAAGGCGTATGACTGTGTAGACTGGAACTTTCTTGTATATGTAATGGAAAAAATGGGCTTTCATCTAATATGGCGCAAATGAATCTTAGAATGTTTAAGCTTTTCGTCGATATCGGTGTTAGTAAACGGAAGCCCAACAAATGAGTTTAAGATGGTGTCATACCCCAATTTTTGACCCTAAGATCATGCATCATTTGCATCTCAATCATTAATCAAGATCACAATCTTGAGATTTCATTTTTCGGTGTTATGTTCGCTTCACCTTTGAGGGGAACTATCAAGCACCTAATTTTGTTTAATTTGTTTTATACTAACCAAAATCCAAAAATATGCATTTTGTTTCCTTTGTTTGTGTTTTGCAGAAAAAGATCGGGCAAAAATCAAAATAGTGCAAGAAAGAAATTTTTTGAAAATTTTGCTGTGGAAATCGATTTACCCATATGGGAAATCGATTTCCTGAAACGAAATTTAAAAAAAAAAAGAGGGAAGCATGACATCATTTTGGCACCAACCACATTTTCTTTGATCATTTTTGTCATTTTTATCAATTTTCCACCTCATCAAAATTAATTCCCTTCATTAAACCCACTTAAACCCCATTTTACCATTTAAATACCATTTAAACACCAATTAAACACAAGTTAATTACCAAATGCAAAAAGACCAAATTGCCACTACTCTTGCTCCCATCCTATAAATAGAGGTCTCTACTCTCTCATTTCTCAAGCTTGGAGAGCCAAAAAATTGCTTGCAAATTCATTTCTCATCCTTTCCAAAACCCTCACCCAAAGTTCATTTTCATAGAATTAGTGAGATTCACATTGAATCTTACTAATTTTGAACTAAGCCTCCTACATTTCTCTCTTTTCTTTGTTTGTTCATCTCCAATTTTGAAGGATCTACACACTTTGTGCTTGTTCTTGAAGCTACATCAACAATTTGGTTCAAGAATTGGTAAATTCCTAAACTCTAAGATGTAGATCTTTGTTGCTTGTGTTTAATGCATCTTTGATGCTACATTGGTCCTATTTGATGGTGATTTGATGAAAAATTCGTGCTCCAATTGATATGTGATCATAAGGTGTTTGTATGTTTGCTTAAGTCAAGTTTTATGCTTCTTAATGCTGATTTTTTGAAAGCTGCGTGCAGGAAATCGATTTCCCTCTGTAGGAAATCGATTTCCACCTTGTTTTTATGCCAATTTTGAACTCTGCACTCAGGAAATCGATTTCCTACAGAGGTAAATCGATTTCCAGTGAGGCAGAATGCTTGTTTTTGCTATTTTTGACTTGTTTTTGGTTCTAACTCTTCTTCTACTCCATTCTTTTGATATTTTCTTTGAATCACAAGTTAGAGGCCTGATTTCTCTCTAATATCAATGGACTTAGGGCGTCGATAGGATGAGAATCCAAATCCGCAAAATTAAGTGATTGAAATTATGGATGAAAGGAGCTTTTAATGTGGTTCCATCTTTTGCTTCTTTTTATTTTGATCGATGAAAGTCTTAATACCTTGAGAATTCTTATGGATTCTTGGTAAAGACTAGATCGCTCCTTATTTTTCTTTTCGTGCGGTATTGCTTTCAGAGAGTGATCTACATATCGCTTCTCTCGCATGCATTAGCACATAAAGTTTTGATCGGCCTCGTTGTAGGGTGATTTCTACATAAATCACTTGGCAATCTGCTTAACATGGCGCAATATTTCGTGTCCCGAATAAAAAGATCAAATATGGAAGAGAATTGTATGCGGTTGATTTAAGACTTATGGAGGTTTATCGTGTAGTTGCTATGATTTTATCAAGCTTCTGATAAATGTCCATTGAATTTAAATCCGAGAACATCATTCACTCACCACCGATCTTTATTACTAACTTTGATAACATACTTGACAAGTTTCAAGATGGTTATCTTTAACATCTAACAACTAACTTTATCTTTAACAAAAACAAAAATAAAAAAATAAAGATCGTTGAACAAGATTGTGTAACTTCCAAAGCTAGAATAGTGACTGCCACCTCAGAGATCAATTCTTAAACCATCACATCATTATATGCAAATTCTCTTGGAAGGAGAATGCGTGTGTCTAATTAACTGAACGTAGGAATGAAAATCATCACGAAGAATGGGGTGGGTTAATATCAATATTTGAGCTTATATCCTTTGTTTCGTAAACCGTGAACCAGACCACGTTACAACCTTCAAAAGACCTAATTGAAGTAAGGTTTATGTCGAAAGTATACTCAGCAAGGCCGCGTTAGCCTGACTCCTAAAGATATTTGCTAAACCATATGTCTTGATTATCACTTCATCTTTCACACTTTGAAAAAACCAGTGATCCATTCACCATTATCTTTTCGACTTCCTTTTAATAGTGATGTTGATTTCAAAATTTGCATAAACATTGCATTAAAATTACCATTTTTAATAAACGAATATTAACTGCAAGTCAGCACTTAGCATCAAGGAAGTTCCAACAATGAACAATCAGCATGGATTTCGACCATTCTTAAAGGACCCAATATGGGGAAAAGCATTTGAAGCCACTGTTATATGGGGTTAATTCTTCCAAAAAAATTATGCATTCAGGGTCATCGTCCACAATATCAGTCAGTTTGGGGCAGGTTGTTCTAAGGTTAAGTCAATCTGGGGCAATCACGTCAAGATACAGTAAAATCTCTTCAAGGATAAGTTAATAAGGGGCATCCTGCATTGAAATCCAAGATACTGGGGCAAGTCATCTCAATGTCTGATTACTGTACATTGTTTATAAATGTTCGTTCGAGACAAAATTCCTCAGAGACCCCGCAGATTTGGGTAAAGTACAAACAAACAAGTCTTCTCTATACCTTAAAGCTGCTTAAGAGAATTTCTGTCAGACATCGGCAACCTTTGAGTTCAAAATGAGTGTCTGGAATTATCCTAGCACAACATCCTCTTGATGAGAAATTTGTTACAAAAACTTTTTTTCTTGATTATTCAAATAGTCAAAGTATCTTCATGCATTATCATCAATCATGCATGCATTAACATTACTCTTGCGTCATATCATGCATCGTATCTTGTGCATCATGTAGTCACACATATGTAAAAAAATTCAACCTTATTTGGTATCTCAAAGTCCAGTTCCCGTATGGAAGTCTTTTTTTCAAATCCAAATCTCGTCTGGAAATTAATTTTTTTTACCAGTTCCTTCCTAGTAGTCAGTTCTCGTCTGACCGTTAATTAAAATCCAGTTCTCGCCTGGTAGTCAGTTCTCGTCTGACTGTTAATTAAAATCCAATTCTCGCCTGGTAGTCAGTTCTCGTCTGAATGTTAAGTTAAATCCAATTCTCGCCTGGTAGTCAGTTCTCGTCTAACTGTTAATTAAAATCCAATTCTCGCCTGGTAGTCAGTTCTCGCCTGACTATTAATTTAGATCCAGTTCTCGTCTGGTAGTCAGTTCTCGTCTAACTGTTAATTAAATTCCAATTCTCGCCTGGTAGTCAGTTCTTGTCTGGTAGTCAGTTCTCGTCTGAATGTTAATTTAAGCCCAATTCTCTTCTGGTAGTTAGTTCTCGTCTGACTGTTAAGTTAAATCCAGTTCTCATGGTAGTCAGTTCTCGTCTGACAATTAATTCAAATACAGTTCTTTCCTGGTAGTCAGTTCTCATCTGACTGTTAATTGAAGTCCAGTTCTCGTCTGGTATTTTTCTTTAAAGTCAATTCTCATATGGCAGTTCACCCTTCAAAGTCTAAGTCTTAGTTGGCACGCGTCAAATAACTCGTGTATGTATTGATCAATCATTGCATAAATAATCACATAAATCATTGTCATACATTCATCATGTCACTTCACTTAAGCATATCATGCACAAAGCATATCATTCACAACCTCAGCCAAGGTTAAGTGACCTCAAGGGAGTTCAATTGTTATCCTTTACAGGATCAGGTTTTTGAAGAATATTTCTCAAATGGAAGACTTAGTTCTTTCTCTAGTACAAGTTGAATTCTTGTTTAAAAATCAATCAGTATTGGAGTGGATTCTCAAATCAAGTTTCTTCCCCAGCAAGGTGATTGATATTCCCTTAGTGAACTCTTGTGTCAACAGAACATCTGCTCGGGTTTCCCTAGTGATATTTCCCCACAGAGTTTCTTTTGAAGTTTTCTCTAGTGAAGTTATTTACTTGTCTGTTGTGATCTACTGTCAGCAGATGCCGACAAGGCGAGGATTTATCAACATTAATTTCGTTGCAATCCACTGTTATCCAAATTTCTAACAGGGCGGAGATTTGTCAACCTTTATTCGCTTTTATTGCATTCCACTTCTGCAATTTGTCAGGGGAGCAAGGATTTGTCAATGTAAAGCACAATTGTTACAGTCCACTGTTGATTGATTACCAGCGGGGCGAGGATCTGTTACTCTTTATCTATTTCGTGTGTTGGAATTCACTTCTGCAATTCGTCAGAGGGGCGAGGATTTATCAACATCAAAGATTTGTTTTGTTGCATTCCACTTCTGCAATTCGTTAGAGGGGCGAGGTTTTGTCAACATTAATTCTATTTTAACATGTCTTTACATGTTTGTTACAGTCCACTGTTGATTGATTACCAGCGGGGCGAGGATTTGTTACTCTTTATCTATTTCCTGTGTTGGAATTCACTTCTACAATTCGTCAGAGGGGCGAGGATTTATCAGCATCGAAGATTTGTTTTGTTGCATTCCACTTCTGCAATTCGTCAGAAGGGCGAGGTTTTGTAAACATTAAAATTATCTATGTTAGTCAAGAGCACTGAACATGATTTTTCTATCCACAGTAGAGATATTTTCATGTTTGTTGCAATTTTCCGTCTACAATACACGGTAGGGCGATGATCTGTCAACTTTGGAAAAATTCATGCTAGTCAAGAGCAACTGAATCTTGGTTCCCCAACATTTTGCATAGCGTCTTCATACTCATTGCATCTGATGGCAAAATTTGGGTATGTTAGTATTTAAACTATCTTTCACCCAACGATTCGAAGACAGTTCTCTTCAAATCGTCTAGTTAAAGATATTTAAATAGGGGCAGCTGTCATACCCTAATTTTCCCCTCGATTAATAAATTAATGCATTCACTAGACATTTGCATTACCTGCATATCATAGCATGCATTTCATCTCGCACAATGCCTAAAATGTAAACTAGAATAATTTTTTGAATCTATAGACAGACCGGTTGAATTAATTCTCAAATGTACGTAAAATTAGCATATGGAAAATTTCAAAATCGAGCTTGCCGATGTTGGTTTTATTAATATATGGGTTGTGTAGTTTAACATGGTGTGCTAATTTTATTTTTTCGACTCTTTTAGCGGTCACATTGTTACTTGTCAGGGGCTTTTTAACCGTGTATTTTTTCGGTAAAATTTGGTCAAAACCTGTCTATTTCTAAAGTATATTTTGCGCTGATCATTTTGGTGCAGTCATTTTAATTTTTCGAGCATACTTATGCCCGATTTTTATTCATTTTAAGTCCTTTTATTTTATTTTATTTTCCAAAAAAATGTCCAAGATAATTAAATATAATTAACTGTATTTTCAGTTTAATTTTATTTTAATTATTTGAATTTTGTTGGAATATTTAGTTAGTTTATTTTAAACTTTTAATGGACCAATTCAACTCTCACGTTTACTTCTCAGTCCCATTTTCTCCCTATTTCTCCCTTCCGCCAATTGACCCATTCACTCAGACTAACTCCCACTTTCCAACGTCACTCTCCGTCACTCTCCATAATTTACTCGGTCATCTCCACTTCCTAAATTTTCTCAAAAACCTCTCACACTAAGTCACAAGGCTTCAGTATAAGTTACCTGATTTTTTATCACAAAAGGGGGCATATGGAAACCTCTCCACATCTCTACAAAAGCAAGAAAAAGTTCAGTAAAAGGACACACATAAAAACCATCTCCACGGAATTTCAAGTAAAAGAAAGAAACACTATCCTGTACAAATAGTTTTCGAAAGAAAAAGCTCTTTATAGAAGAACATAACATCACACAAACACTACGCAACCACCGCAAAGCATAAAAACTCACGGGAAACTAAAGCTCTACCTCCTTCGTGTGCCTTATGTGCTTCCGGATCGAAACCAACATGAATGAATTTGGATCTTAGTCGTTGCTGCGGAAAGAGACATCGAGCAGGTGCATACGTCATTTTTACGTTTTCTGTTAACTTTCTTTTTTTGTGCTTTTGTTGATAGAGTACTGTTTGCTTGTGAATTTTGTGTGCCATATCTGTTAGTGATGTTCTAGATTTATATGTTACTGTTATGATGGTTGAGTGCAATATGGTATTTAATATAAGTTTGGAATAAAGGAGAGAGTAGACCTTGTTGCTGTTTACGATGTAAGCCATATTTGCTTGTTCATGATGCCACCATTGAACTTAAATATTTTATGGTGTAAGCTGGTTTTGTTGTTGTTTAAAATGTATAAGTGAAAGTAGATGATTGGTGGTTTATAGAGATACATGTTCATGTTGTCAATAATAGGATAGTAGTGTTATTTTGGTTTTTAAAAAATGGTCATAGGTTGTAAATTAGGAAAAGAATGAAGACCCGGTCAAATCGGTTTATTTTATTTATTTAGTTTGAATTAAAAAATATAATAACAAAAATCTTGTTGTATTTTTTATTTAGTTAGATTTTAGAGTGGATGAGATTTGATTTTCTTCATGGTTACTTAAGCCCATTAATAGTAGCACCCCCATTAGTTTGAGTCTTTTTTGCATTTTAATTTATTTATTTATTTATTTTGTTTCATTTAATTATTATCCATAAAAAATTCACAAATCAATTAAAAAAAAATTCAAATTCAATTTTATAATAAATTTCTAACGCTCGATCCAATATCGAGTTCTTTTTCAAAACTTTTTCACAATAAACTTGGATGTGAAAAAGGATCGTTGAGCATCGCTTGCTCTTCCAACTCCGAGAATTTAGATCATTGGTTGTTAGACCTATTGTCTAAAGACTTATCCTCCATGCATAATAAACTCTAACAAGTGAACCATGTTTCACCTCACCATTTTCATAAAGAAAACTTTTGGGATGAAAACGATTGGTTGAACACATTTTGTTCCTCCGATTCCTCGTAATTGGATCGTTCGTTGTTCTAGACTTGTGATCTAATACTTGTCACCCACATAAAAAACAACTTCAAACTCATCAAACTTCTTTTTCGCCCTTGCGCGAATTTTCGAAAACCTTTTCAAAAACGAATGTGCCTTAGCCATTTT
Organism: Vicia villosa; assembly: GCF_029867415.1. Classification (NCBI taxonomy): domain Eukaryota; kingdom Viridiplantae; phylum Streptophyta; class Magnoliopsida; order Fabales; family Fabaceae; genus Vicia; species Vicia villosa. The sequence goes on along the minus strand of NC_081185.1, from coordinate 101,234,069 downwards.
GACACGAAGAACGAACACATAGACTTAGCCTCTCAAACGAGCAAACAAGTCAAAGTTCAAACGTTCGAAATGTCTAACGCATCATTCTTCTAAAATCAACCAACAAACCCGTGGTTTTTCTATCCCGAACTACGGAGCTCTGACTTTCCCATTGCACGAGGGAATACGTAGGCACAAGGCACGATGTCTTGGCGAGCGCAATAAACTAAAAATAAAAATCCTTCTTTTCTCTTTCCTAAGTAGAAGATCGCAAACATTTTACGATAGAACTCAAGCACAATATTAACTAAATGGGTCCCGTTGAGTACAACGGACGTGAGAGGTGCTAATACCTTCCCCTTGCGTAACCGACTCCCGAACCCGATATGGTTGCGATGACCATTCCCATTCCTTTGTAGGTTTTACTCGACGTTTTCCCCGTTCTTTAGGAACAAATAAATATCGATGGCGACTCTGTTAATTTTTGCCGGCCGCGACACTATGTTTATGTTTCCGCTATTTTCTTTTTGTCCACTTGGACCATACTTTACTTTTATGCTAAAACACTAATAAACAACAAAAATCTAAAAAACATGTAAGACTCTTTTTTGGACTATTGGTTACTATCCCGAGCATTTTGGAGATTCGGACTTATGGACTTAGTACATCTGGACCCTTATGATATTATCACTCTGTTGTTATTCTGTCTGGCATTGGATTCTTGTCTGTTTGTGTATGCAGGTATTTCCTTGAAAGCCCTTGATGGTTAATTCCAAGGCATTGATATAAGGATTTTACCCGAAAACAGCCGTTACTCTGCCCGATTTTCGTCAGAATTTTAATGTGCTTAATGCAAAGTAGTGCTAAGATAATAAGTTCATCTGGATCCCCAAGTGATAATGTGTTGGTTTAGTGTCGATGTTCCAAATGATGGGAAATCTACCTTGACCCGTAATGTCAAGTGTTGGCTTCTTATTTCGGTTAGACCGTTTCTTTCCTTACCTTTTATTTTACGCATTAGGATGGCCTCTTCATCTCATCCCCTTCTTTAATTTTCAAAATCTTCTCCCTTTTTCAAAAACCTTCTTATGTTTGCAACCTTTTCAAAACCTTTTCTTTTAAAATATCTTTTGCCCTTAGTGGCTTTTCTTCAAAAGTTTAGACACGACTAATTGTTGAAACAAGTGGCGATACCCCACGATTTTGAAATTGATTGATATAATGAGATCTTTTCCGCGTGAGAGAGCTAGTGGCATACTCATTGATTTCTATCCGAGTTGGAGCCCTTCTTTCATTTGCGATGTAAAGAACTCATTTGTTCTCATGCTCAAGAAAAATGGTTGAGTATTTCTCTCCGACGACAATAAAGTGTTTATTCGTTTTAAAACGTTTCCCTTTTAAGCGAAACTACATTAGGTATGACTTCTCCATTGCACCGAGGAGGTATGTAGGCACAAGGCTTAATGCTTTGCCGAGCTTATTTTAAAAATAAAACAAACTCTTTTTTAGCACACACGACACAAATTTTCAAAAAGGTTCCTGTGGAGTACCACAGATATGAGGGGTGCTTAAAACCTTCCCCTTGTATAATCAACACCCGTACCTAAGATCTCTTCTTTTTGTTTTAAAAACAAACTTTGGGTTTTCTTCGTTCTTTTCCCTTTTCCTTTGGAAACAATAAAGCGCGGTGGCGACTATCACTGAAATATTGAGTCGAGTCAATACTATGGCTTCGATCTCAGATTTTCCCCGCTACCGAAAAAATGACGACTTCACTGGGGATCCAGTTTTAAGTGTGTTAAGCCTATTTTTGTTTATCTGTGTGTTTTATTTGTATATATTATTGTGTGTTTTGTTTGTTTATTTTCTTTTTCCTTTTTGGTGCTCGATGGTTCCTCTGTGATGAGATAAAGTTCTAACCCGGACTTTGGTGAGTAACTTGAGATAGGAGGTGGTAAAACCAATAGTCGCATGTCAGGAGCAATCCTTAGCATGAGCGTCATATGGTGGAACCCCAATCAGTGGAGGCCTCATGGAAGGTAGTAGATGTTGTTACAAACTATCGTAAGAACGCTATTACTTTCAATAGTGAGTGTCCGTAGAAGCTGAATGGCCTAGAACCCTTTTAACCAATCTAAGCCTTTTTAGGATGTAGCGCGGAAACAAGTTCGAGTACCAATTTGAGCTTGTTTTCATGCGATGCTACGCTCAGACGAGGTCTTTTTAGGAATATTATTGGCGCCCATGAGCAATTTTGCGAGCCGGTAGTATCTGATAGAAGATTGAAAACTCTGGGAACCTTTGTAGAACCCGTTCGGCAGGTACAAAATTCCATAGTACATACCTTTGTGGGTGGTTCTTAACTTTGACTCCATGCTCGTGACGTCGAACCTTTGAACCCTATTTGTGCGACCATGTGTGATCTTGATTGTGATTGATGCATAAACCATACATCCATGCATTCATTTGATTTCCAAGGAACTCATAGGTCTTTCTTTGTAAACATCATAAGTTTCATCAAACTCAATGGATCTTGGGTGTTGATGGGGTGAAAACTCTAATCCACCAAAATGGATGATTGATCTTGATGATAACTTGATCAAAACTTTGATCCAATTTAGGATTTACTTCCTTTTTGTTTTGATGTTTACGAATTAATAACTTGAATTCCTTGAAAATCAAATAAATAAAAAACAAAAAAACAGCAATTGCATCATTTGCATACATACATCCAGGTTGTCCAGAAAACTTATCCTTGTCTGTCTCCATCTTCAGTGTTTGTCTATCTACTTTCAAGTTGATTCCTCCACACAAGTACGGAACTAGAGCCAACGTCAGATTGAGAATGGAATACCAAGAGCAACACAATGCAGAGGTCAGGATGGAAATTGATGAGTTGAAGTCAGGCAAGACCAAGCTAACTGAAATGCTGCAAGTTTTGATTGCTAGAGGAGAACCGCCTCAGAAGACCGTCATTGTTGAAGTCTCAAGTGCTGATGTTGACCCTCAACCTACTCAACAACCACCTTCTACATGGCCTGAGTTTGGTTTGCCACCTGGTTACACTCCTCCCTTTGAGAAGACTCCTGGTATTGGTCAGTCTTCACAACTTGTGATTGTTCAAGCTTCAAATCCAGTTTTTCATGCTCCTGTCTTCACTGAATCTCAGCCTATCATGCACACTGTTGCTCAGCCTACTTATGTGAATCCTCTGTTTGAATATCAAGCTGATCGTTCACAGAATGGAAGTCAAGGAGATGCTGGGGATATTGAAGATGTCAAAGAGCAATATCATACTTTAGAAAAGCGCCTAAGAGCCATGGAAGGCAATGATTACTTTGGAGTTGCTGCTGAGAATATGTGTTTGGTTTCCGACTTTATCATGCCTGCAAAATTCAAGACTCCTGAGTTTGAGAAATATAAAGGGAACACTTGCCCAAGAAGCCATTTGACCATGTACTACCGCAAGATGGCTGCTTATACCCAGAACGACAAACTGCTCATCCATTGCTTTCAAGATAGTTTGAGTGGAGCTTCGCTGAAATGGTATATGGGACTTAAGAGTAATCATATTCATTGCTTCCAAGATCTGACTGATGCTTTCATGAAACAATATAAGTATAATCTGGATATGGCACCTGATCGCCGACAATTGCAAAGCATGTCTCAAAAAGAAAAAGAATCCTTCAAAGAATACGCTCAACGCTGGAGAGAGCTAGCTTCTCAAGTGGAGCCACCATTGGCTGAGAAAGAACTTACTGGCATGTTCATGGATACTCTCTCACCTTTCTCTTGGGAGAAGATGATTGGAAGTGTGTCTTCAAACTTCACAGACTTGGTTACCATTGGTCAGAGACTTGAAGAAGGAATCAAGAATGGGAAAGTTACTCATGTTGCTGAATCTTCTGGTGGATCGAAGAAACCTTATGGAAACTTCCACAAGAAGAAAGAGAATGAGACTAATGTTGTGTCAGATGACATAAGGGGATCTCGTCGTAGACCTCAAAATGGCGATCAACCTTATGTAGCGGCTGTTGCTCCTGTGCAAGTTCAAGCTCCTCAACCTCAGGCTGCTAATTAGAATCATGATCGTGGTAGGACAACTTATGATCCTATTCCCATGACTTACACTGAACTATATCCCACGTTGGTCCGGAAAGGGTTGATCACAACAAGACCCATGCCTCATCCTCGAAACCCTCCTTCAAAAGGATTTCGGCCTGATCTTCATTGTGAGTTTCATCAGGGTGGTACTGGCCATGATTTAGAACACTGCTACGCTTTGAAAGCCATAGTGCAAGAGTTGGTTAGATCAAAGATGCTATCTTTCAGGGATATGGGTCCCAATGTTGTCACCAATCCTTTACCAGATAAGAGTGGCTGAAAACAAGTCAAAGCCCGATTTTCCTAAAGCCAAGTGTTTCAGACGAGATAGCTCATCTTTGTTGCTGATTAGTCACTAGGCCTTGTTTCTGTACTATTCGTATTTCCTTTATTGTGTTGTTTACTTTTAGACTTTGTTTGTTTCTGAATGGTGATTTTAATGAAATGAGCATTGCATATTTTGAATTCATTCACATCCACTATTTTTATATTTTTGCCTTCTTTTACAAAAAGATTCTTCCATTTGCTTTCTCTATCAAATTTGTGTTTTATGCAAGGATTGGAGGGAGGATGATGACAACGAAATACCCAAGTTGTTGAAATGTATGCTTTCAAATAAAACTTTGCTGATGATGTACAGGCATTGTTTCAATTCCCAAACACTGGAGAAATAAGGAAGTTAATCCCTTGTCAACCCCTTTGAGCCTTCGAAGTAGGAGTTTCTTTCTGTACGAAAAAACCCGCATTTTTAACCTGGGGCAGGGTAGTTCTCAGTAAATTTGGCTGTGCATTCTATTTCAAGAGAATCATTCAGTACACCTTTCAACAAAGGTTTCAATCACAAGCGTTCCTCCGCATACATCAAAGAAGTGTTGGAGATGTCAATCAAAAGCTGACGATGGTTATTCTTAATCATTAAGCAAGACAGTCACTACCTTTCAAAAAAAAAGAGTATCAAAAAATATGTAATCAAAGAAAAGCCTGCTAAGTCAAAACCAAAAATGACTTAGACAAAAATAAGGGCATCCAGCTGACTGTAAGTTCAAAAATAAACAGTTCAGGCAAAAGTTAGGGATATCAAAAGAAAAAGATAAAAAAGGAAGTCAATAAAGTCCTCAAACGACAAAATGTTGTGACTATCAAAAAGAAGAAGTGACTGCCATCTCAAAAGTTCTCTTTGCTTGTGAGCTATCATCATTACAATAGGTGCAATTCCAGAAGTCTCTTCAAACCTGAATGCTTGAGTTGAATTAACTGAGTTTTAGGACTGGAGATCATCACGAAGATGGGTTGGGTACAATCAAATATTGAGCCTTATATCCTTTGTTTCTGAAACCGTGAACCTGACCATGTTACAACCTTTAAAAGACATAATTGAAGCAAGGTTTGTTTGAAAGCATACTACAACAAGGTTGCGTAAGCTGACTCCCATGAGATTTGCCAATCATTTGTTTTAATATCATACCTTTACTTTACCTTTCACTTTGAATGTCTTAACCTTTATGTTTTGACCAGTGATTCCATTTACATCAATAACATCATTCCAATAATGACTTTGATTTCAAAAATATGCTTTGAGCATTGCATTAAAATTACCATTCTTGAATGAACATTTTATTTGCAAGTAAGCACTCATCTTTCCGGAAGTTCAAACAGTCGAGAAACTTGATCAGTGATCCTATCAAGGGCACGTTACTTCAAGATCCTGTTGTTCAGATGTTCAGTCAAGTTTTGTTGATCAAAATATCATTTCAAAACTTATACTGGGGCAAGCCTCCCCAACACTCATTTAAGGGCTGAAGCCATTATCAGTTCATCCCTAGTACAGTTCAACTGAAGCCATGATCAGTTAACTTGCAACAATTAATGAATCAGGGGCAATGTTCTTAAGCAATTCCCAAGCATAGTTCATCATTCCTTCTCAAAGGATCATTTGTTTAATACAACTACCAGTGTGATAGAAGTGTGTTCAAGCATCTTCTTCCCAAGCAGAATTGGCAGAGTTCTCGTGTTGAGAAAACAGAGTTCCAATCTTGCCTCACAAAAGAGTCTCCATCTGTTGTCACCAATTATGCATTGCATTGAGCATTCATCATGCATAGAAAAATTTAACATCATGCATAGAAACAAATTCATACTCATCTACATTCTTCTGAGGTCTTGTTGTTATCAACGTCTTACCTTGAGATCAAAGTCCAACTCACTTGGCACCTACCAAAAATAGATACTTGTTTGTCTTCTCCGTCTAGTGCTATTCCTAGATGTCTCATTTCTTCTTTCAGTGCAATTCCTGAAAGATGTTTCTAATCTCTTTTTTTTTCTTTCAGTGTCATTCCTGAAAGATGTTTCTCACTTTATTCAGTGCCATTCCTGGATATTGTGATTTCTTACCTCATTCAGTGTCATTCCTGAGTATTGTGATTCTTTTTTCTTTCAGTGCCATTCCTGAAAGATGTTTCTCACTTTATTCAGTGACATTCCAGGATATTGTGATTTCTTACCTCATTCAGTGCCATTCCTGGGTGTTGTGATTCTTCTTTCTTTCAATGCCATTCTTGAAAGATGTTTCTCACCTTATTCAGTGCCATTCCTGGATATCATGATTTTATCACCTCATTCAGTGCCGTTCCTAAATGTTGTTGACTCTCTTTTACTTCTTTCAGTGCCATTCCTGAAGGACCATTTGAATCACTTTATCCAATGCCATTCTTGGATATTATTTTCTCACTTCATTCAATGCTATTCTCGGATGTTGTGATCTTCACTTTATTCACTGCTATTCTTGAATATCGTGATCCTTTTATCTAGTGTCATTCCTGGATATCATTTTCTCACTTTATTCACTGCTATCCTTGAATATCGTGATCCTTTCTATCCAGTGCCATTCCTGGATGTCCTTTCCAAAATTCAGTCATGTTTACTCTTGAACGCTTCTGTTGACTGTCTCTTTCTCCCGTGAAGTCCAAGTTTTTATTCCTGGATAATACATCTCTTTTTCCCAGTGGAATCCTTTCTTATCTCCCCAATGATGTTATACTTCTCTCTATTCCATAATCATACTTGATGCATCCATTAGCATCGCATTATACCTTAGGTTCAAAAATTGTGTGTTTTATATTTAAGTCTCTTTAATCACGTCGAGCTGAGGATTTTAACCCTCACATCTCCGAATAGAAGAAACTTAAATAGGGGCATCTATCATACCCCAATTTTTGACCCTAAGATCATGCATCATTTGCATCTCAATCATTAATCAAGATCACAATCTTGAGATTTCATTTTTCGGTGTTATGTTCGCTTTGCCTTTGTGGGGAACTATCAAGCACCTAATTTTGTTTAATTTGTTTTATACTAACCAAAATCCAAAAATATGCATTTTGTTTCCTTTGTTTGTGTTTTGCAGAAAAAAATCGGGCAAAAATCAAAACAGTGCAAGAAAGAAAGTTTTTGAAAATTTTGCTGTGGAAATCGATTTACCCATATGGGAAATCGATTTCCTGAAACGAAATTTGAAAAAAAAGAGGGAAGCATGACATCATTTTGGTACCAACCACATTTCTTTGATCATTTTTGTCATTTTTATCAATTTTCCACCTCATCAAAATTAATTCCCTTCATTAAACCCACTTAAACCCCATTTTACCATTTTTACCATTTAAATACCATTTAAACACCAATTAAACACAAGTTAATTACCAAATGCAAGTTAAATACCATTTGAATCTTACTTATTTTGAACTAAGCCTCCTACATTTCTCTCTTTTCTTTGTTTGTTCATCTCCAATTTTGAAGGATCTACACACTTTGTGCTTGTTCATGAAGCTACATCAACAATTTGGTTCAAGAATTGGTAAATTCCTAAACTCTAAGATGTAGATCTTTCTTGCTTGTGTTCAATGCATCTTTGATTATATATTGGTCCTATTTGATGGTGATTTGATGAAAAATTCGTGCTCCAATTGATATGTGATCATAAGGTGTTCGTATGTTTGCTTAAGTCAAGTTTTATGCTTCCTAATGCTGATTTTTTGAAAGCTGCGTGCAGGAAATCGATTTCCCTCTGTAGGAAATCGATTTCCACCTTGTTTTTATGCCAATTTTGAACTCTGTACTCAGGAAATCGATTTCCTACAGAGGTAAATCGATTTCCAGTGAGGCAGAATGCTTGTTTTTGCTATTTTTGACTTGTTTTTGGTTCTAACTCTTCTTCTACTCCATTCTTTTGATATTTTCTTTGAATCACAAGTTAAAGGCCTAATTTCTCTCTAATATCAATGGACTTAGGGCGTCGATAGGATGAGAATCCAAATCCGCAAAATTAAGTGATTGCAATTATGGATGAAAGGAGCTTTTAATGTGGTTCCATCTTTTGCTTCTTTTTATTTTGATCGATGAAAGTCTTAATACCTTGAGAATTCTTATGGATTCTTGGTAAAGACTAGATCGCTCCTTATTTTTCTTTTCGTGCGGTATTGCTTTCAGAGAGTGATCTACATATCGCTTCTCTCGCATGCATTAGCACATAAAGTTTTGACCGACCACGTTGTAGGGTGATTTCTACATAAATCACTTGGCGATCTGCTTAACATGGCGCAATATTTCGTGTCCCGAATAAAAAGATCAAATATGGAAGAGAATTGTATGCGGTTGATTTAAGACTTATGGAGGTTTATCGTGTAGTCGCTATGATTTTATCAAGCTTCTGATAAATGTCCATTGAATTTAAATCCGAGAACATCCTTCACTCACCATCGATCTTTATTACTAACTTTGATAACATGCTTGACAAGTTTCAAGAAGGTTATCTTTAACATCTAACAACTAACTTTAATTTCCGCACTTTATTATATATCGCTCTTTACTTTTTCGCTTTATCGCTTTATTTTATCATTTCATCATGTTTATGTTTCCGCCATTTTCTCTTTGTCCATTTGGTCGCTTATATTCCGCTATTTTCTCTCTGTCCATTTGGATGCTATGTTTATGTTTCCGCTATTTTCTTTTTGTCCACTTGGACCATACTTTACTTTTAGGCTAAAACACTAATAAATAACAAAAATCTAAAAAACATTTAAGGTTCTTTTTTGGACTATTGGTTACTATCCCGAGCATTTTGGAGATTCGGACTTATGGACTTAGTACCTCTGGACCCTTACGATATTATCACTCTGTTGTTATTCTGTCTGTCTGGCATTGGATTATTGTCTGTTTGTGTATGCAGGTATTTCCTTGAAAGTCCTTGATGGTTAATTCCAAGGCATTGATATAAGGATTTTACCCGAAAACAGCCGTTACTCTGCCCGATTTTCGTCAGAATTTTAATGTGCTTAATGCAAAGTGGTGCTAAGATATTAAGTTCATCTGGATCCCCAAGTGATAATGTGTTGGTTTAGTGTCGATGTTCCAAAGGATGGGAAATCTACCTTGACCCGTAATGTCAAGTGTTGGCTTCTTATTTCGGTTAGATCGTTTCTTTCCTTAGCTTTTATTTTACGCATTAGGATAGCCTCTTCATCTCATCCCCTTCTTTAATTTTCAAAATCTTCTCCCTTTTTCAAAAACCTTCTTATGTTTGCAACCTTTTCAAAACCTTTTCTTTTAAAATATCTTTTGCCCTTAGTGGCTTTTCTTCAAAAGTTTAGACACGACTAATTGTTGAAACAAGTGGCGATACCCCACGATTTTAAAATTGATTGATATAATGAGATCTTTTCCGCGTGAGAGAGCTAGTGGCATACTCGTTGATTTCTATCCGAGTTGGAGCCCTTCTTTCATTTGCGATGCAAAGAACTCATTTGTTCTCATGCTCAAGATCAATGGCTGAGTATTTCTCTCCGACGACGATAAAGTGTTTATTCGTTTTAAAACGTTTCCCTTTTAAGCGGAACTACATTAGCTCTGACTTCTCCATTGCACCGATGAGGTATGTAGGCACAAGGCTTAATGCTTTGCCGAGCTTATTTTAAAAATAAAACAAACTCTTTTTTAGCACACATGACACGGATTTTCAAAAAGGTTCCTGTGGAGTACCACAGATATGAGGGGTGCTTAAAACCTTCCCCTTGTATAATCAACACCCGTACCTAAGATCTCTTCTTTTTGTTTTAAAAACAAACTTTGGGTTTTCTTCGTTCTTTTCCCTTTTCCTTTGGAAACAATAAAGCGCGGTGGCGACTTTCACTGAAATATTGAGTCGAGTCAATACTATGGCTTCGATCTCAGATTTTCCCCACTACAGATGGGTCGTGGCCTTAGACAATGAGACCCGCTCTCCCCATTCCTTTTCCTAATCGTTGCAGAAGAATTCAATGTGATGATGGAAAAGGCGATAGATATAGGGAAATTTCAAGGATACAAATTTGACGAAGGAAATGAAAGGTTTTCCCACTTGCAATACGCGGATGACACACTGGTTATATGCGAGAAAGCATGGTCAAATATTCGATGCATCAAGGTGGTAAGTCTATTATTTGAATCAATGTCCCTGCTGAAAGTTAACTTTCACAAGAGTTCGCTTGTGGGGGTCAATGTTACTCAGAATTGGTTAATGGAGGCTGCATATGTGCTAAACTGTGGCATCAATTCTCTCCCTATATGTATCTTGGGTTACCAATTGATGCAAACCTAAAGCGGATGCAAACTTGGTCCCATGTGATTAATACAGTGAAATCAAGGTTATCTGGCTGGAAGAATAAAAATCTCTCCAATGGAAGTTGAATAGTAATTCTGGAATCGGTCTTATATGCGATTTTGGTTTACTACCTTTCCTTCTTTAAGGCTCCAACATGTATTATTCTTAAACTAGAATCTATCTTTAAACTGTTTTTATGGGGGGGGTTGGCGAGTTTGAGAGGAAAATCAATTAGGTCAAGTGGGATAAGGTTTGTAGGCCAATAGAAGAAGGGGGTTGGGAATTATAAGGTTAGGGCTGTTCAATTTGGCTTTATTGAGAAAATGGAAATGGAAAATTAGAGTAGAGAAAAAAGGAATTTGGTATTCGGCGTTAGTTAATAGATACGGGTTGAACGCAGAGGTTTTGATCCCGGGGGCAAGAGGAAGCTCAAGCTGGTGGAAAGATCTGTGTTCTTTTGACTTATGAAGGCTGGAAGATACAAATGAGTATTCTGTAAAGGAGGTGTACAAGGACCTGATGCCTACAGGTACTGACGAATCTAGGAATCCATGGTCAAAAATTTGGAACAAAGCGATCCCAACAAAGGTATCTTGTTTGGTTTGGAGACTGGTTCAGAATAGAATCGCAACAACTGACAATATAGTTAAAAGGGGTATAGGGTTGCAGGGTTAGGTTGGTTGTGTACGAGGCTGCGGGAGTGAGGAGTCGGTATCACATCTGTTTTTCGAATGTAAGTGTTTTGCAGGTATATGGAGCAGCATTTGTAAGTGTTTTGCAGGTATATGGAGCAGCATTTGTAAGTGGCTGAGTGTTATTTCTGTTCTGCATAATGAAGGCAGGCAACACATGAGCCAGTTCGAAAATCTTCTAGGCGGTGGGAAATTGATGTCCCTAAAGCTCCGTGTGCTGTGGTGTGGTGGAATTTGGGGCATATGGAAGGCTAGGAACAACAAAATCTTCTGCAATGAAGATATTCAGATTATTAAGGTGTTAGAGGATGTAAAAGTCTACTCTTGAAAATGGCTTAAGATAAAATCAAAATTGATCGAGAACGATCTCGCAATGTGGTTCTTAAATCCTAAGGCATGTTTCGGCCTAGTGGCAGACAAATCTTAATGTTGTGTCGGTCAAATGCTTTGGGTGCTGGTATAGTTCTTTCGCAGTAGCGGCAGTATTATTCTGTTTGTTTTTCAGCGGTCGAAGTTTCCGTCGATATTTTCTATCCAGTCTGTGTGAGTCGAATTTTTCGGTTCTGTATCGGGCATTAAGTCCTGGCTGTTTGGCCGTGTTGTCTATGGGTCTGTTTGGTAAAAATAGTGGTTGACAGATAAGCTAGCTGATAGCTTATAGCTTATGACTGATGGCTGATGACTGATGGCTTATAGCTTATAGCGGATGGTTGAGACTGATAGCTTATAAGCTAATTGAAGTGTTTGGTAAAATTAGCGGTTCAATTAACTTATAAATGTAAAATGACATAAAAGATATTTAATATATAATTATTTTATTTTAAATTGAAATAAATTATAAGGGTTAAAAATGGATATTAATTAAAATAATAAGGATAAAAATGGAAGAAAAAATAATAAGCTATAAGACATAAGCTAAAACGCTATTTGAAATAGCGTCTGGAAAATAAGCTATAAGTTAGTAAAATAAACTATAAGCTCATGATGAAAAGACCGTTACCAAACGAGTCTAAATTATAATATGAGCTTATAAGACATAAGACATAAGCTATAAGCTCGAAAACATATCTTACCAAACGGAGTCTATATGTTTTGTTCAATTGGTATGTTTGGCTTATTCATATCAGAGTTAATTTAGGTGGTGTTCTGGAGTGTAGTATTGCTCTGTAATTTGTTGCAGATTGCTTGTAACAGATTTTCTGCACTACTTGTGCTGTTAATTAATGTTTATTTTTTTGGCTGTTTAAAAAAAAAAAACAATATCTCAGCTTTCAAAAACAACAACCGATTTAAACAAAAGATTACTAATGTTGAATGAATATTGCAGACATAATATGAAGTGTCCAAACTGAGTCAAAATACAAAAGTTTACCCAAAAAATAATAAACAACTATACAAATGACTAGAATTATAAAGAAAAAAATACATGATACATTGCTAAAGAATCCCATTATGATCTCAAAGGAATTGATCTCAATGTGCTTAGTCACGAACAAGAGAGTTAATCAAAATAGCAGCCTCATCTGCTGTTGGACCCGCATCATCTGTTCCAAACAACCCAAAAAAATATTAAATATATTTACTTAAATGGGTCGGTTTAATAAATGCTACAATAAGATATTGCAAAACGACCCTTATAGTTTTAACATTTTGTACTTTTTACCTGGGATTGAAGTAGGCAAATGAGAAACAATGTCATGAATAAAACCTCCTCCACCGCCACTCTCACCGCCACCATTATTAGCCTCATTCTCTGTCTTCAATCTTTTAACCTTCTCATCAACTTTGATTTCTTCATCTTCCTTTTCCACCATACCTTCTTCATTTTTTTCACTTCTATGAAAGATATTCGAAACAAGGTTGCTGATAACCCCTTTTCTTCCACCACCATTCTCATCAACCTCTTTCTCAAACACCTTATTCTCACTTCCATCTTGAGGAGGAGTAGTAAGTTTCTCGATTCTTGGACTCAAAGGAGTCATAAAAGTAGAGATAAAGTTGTTAATAACACCTCCACCACCACCACCACCATTGGTGTCTTTGTCTTTTACCTTTTCTTCAAGAGCTTTTCCTTTGGATCCATCATCTTCTGAATTGTGATTCAGTGAAGGAACTTCATTTACAGCGTCTTCCATAGCACGTTATTATGTTGTTTGTGAATCTTGTTCTTTCTAACTAAAAAGATAATCACCATATATATAGAAAACTAATTTAATGGAAACTAATATGATTACACGAACTTCAAAGGTATTGTCACTTCTGAATAATTTATTAAGCCAATAAAGTTGAGAGAATGCAGAGTTGTATATGCTAGTAGCCTAGTACGACTCTTGACACAAAGCTAGGTCGGTGGTATAAAGAAAGTGAATGTCTTGGGCTATGTAGCCACCCTACTCTCATATTTATTTACACATCGGTGTAATCTAAATACTAATGGTTGTGTTATTCTCTCCATTTTTATCTTTATAGTTTGCACATATTTTTAAACCCCACATAAAAATCAAAAGAGATATTCCATCCAAACGAAATTATAAGCAAATATCTTTTTTAAATTTATTGAATATATAATAAATGTATTTGATTTATATAAAAGATCAGATATATTTATTATTTAATAAATTTAAAAAAGAAAATATTTATTATAATAATAGTCTCTAGAATTTAACATTAAATTTTAAATATAATTTTTTTTCTTATTTTTGGTTAACTTTTCTTTTACAACAAGTAATACTTATATATATGAGAATAAGTTAATCTAACCTACAAAAGCTTAAAAATGGTAAAACTATATGTTTTTGGAAGGATAAGTGAATTGGTCCTACTCCTTTGAACATTCTATATCTAAGATTGTTTTTGAATGCTCCTTAGCACATGTTTAAAGTTTTTGATACGTGGTGGTGGATTGATAACACTTGGGCTTGGAGGTGAGCATCGATGGGACAAATCTAATTGAAGAAGAAGGAATTAGAACTTTTAATGAATATTTTGCACATGATTCAGTCAATTCAGGTAGTTGAAGACGAATGTGTTTGGTGGAAAAACGATGGTGGTTGTCAAAGGCATCTATGAGAGGCTGGAAGAGCTAAACTTTGTAGGTCATCAGTTGGAAGAAGACACTTTTAATGAATTAAGAAAGTTGTGAAAAACTTTTGTGCCAAGTAAATTCAATTATTTGGGTGAAAGGTTTTGTTGAGTAGGTTGTCGACTAGAATGGAGTTTGAAAGAAGATGGGTTATTGAGGGAAGTCACAATGTGGTTTGCCTCTTTGTTTTGCTGCAGAAGAGAGTTTAGTGCATTTTTTTTATTGTGTCCAATTGTCAATCAGCTTTGTAACAAAATTCTTTTGTGGTTGAACTTGAATTCGACTTTATATGTGAATTATTTGACAAGTAACTTAAGGTTGTTTGGACATATGCTTAAGGGGAGAGTTTAAAAGAAATTACAAAGTTTGATTTGGTTAGCAACGTGTTGGGTTCTTTAGGTTTGTAGGAATGAAAAATTATTCAAAGGTAATTGATGAAATAATGACATTGAACAACAGGTTGTCTTTTCTTCGCGAAATATAAAGGGCTTAAGGAGTTTTACTGGTCAGATTGGATTTATAATCATATAGGTTGGTTGTCATAATTTTGGTGGATGTTTTTTTTTTGTGGTTAGTTAGTTGTTAGTGTTGCTTTTGGGACAATTTGTTTCGTTATTGTCTGTTTTTATCTGTATTCGGGTTGAGTACCGCATGTACTCTTCTAATACATCTTTTACTTATTAAAAACATTTTTTTAAATTAAATATATTCCATTAAAACCATCATATGTGTACTAGCGAAAAGTACAAATGCTTGACAACTCCCCGTGGATAAGGGTTGTCAGAGGCTTTAAAATTGTTAGGATATTGAGAGCTAGTTCATGTGAGCTGAGAAACTATTGTATTCAGGATTGGTTCTACTCCTTTGAACATGCAATATTAAGGGTTGTTTTTGCATGCTCCTTAGCACAAGTCTAAAGTTTTTGAGATGAGGTGGTGGATTGGTAACACTTGGGTTTAGGATGTGCGTATTGATGGGACAAATCTAACTGAAAAATAAGAAAGGAAATTATAGCTTTTGATGGATATTTTGTACCTAATTTAACCAATTCAGAATGTTGAAGACAAATGCGTGTGATGGAAAAACAATGGTGGTTTCACAATCAAAGACATCTATGAGAGATTGGAAGAGTTAGGCTTTGTAGATCATTGATTGGAGGAAGACGCTTTTGAAGAATTAAGAAAGTTGTGGAAAACTTTTATACCAAGTAAAATTCAATTATTTAGGTGAAAAAAATTGTTGAATAGTGTTGATTCTCTGAATTATGGGATTGGCATTTATGTTTGGCTAAAATATAGTAGCGGGAATATGTAATAGAATGTATAGAACTTGAAAATATAAGCAGGTACAAAACAGGTAAAACAACAAGATGTTCTATGGAATGTTGAGACATGTTCTGTGACAACATGTCTTATGTGATGTTATATGCAGAAACTCATGACATCGCGCCTGCTGAGCTGGAATATGAAGATTCAGTATGTACTCAACTGATGCATAATATTTTATGGAATATTATGCAGTCCTATGTGGCGCAGGTTTAAAGATCAAGAGAATCAAGTCAGAATATTGAGGATTATGCAGTTTCTAATTATGGAGATAATTTAGAAAACTTATGATTGACTACCTTTCTTTTAGCAGAAGTTCTATGCTGATTTGTAACAGCAAATAAGGTTGTGATTGAAGGCCCAAGTCTAGTTGGGAATAGGTTATAAATAGGAAGCTTTGTAACCTAGTTTAGTGAGCAAACCGGGTATTGAAAAGATGTAATCATTAGGGTTTGCCTAGGTAGATCACCCGAGTTGTGGGATGGCTTCCATGTTCTTCTCAAAACTTGTAGGCAAGAGAAGTATTGTTCTCACTCTAAACTTGTAGGTAAGAGTTGAGTGATTCGTGTCTCTTGATTGAAGCTTTTAAGCAAGATTAAGATTTGTTTGAAGTGTGTCTTCACTCTATTTTATTTTCATCTATTTGTTATCATTGATCATGATTGAAGGGATTTGAGGAGGGCCTCATACCTAAGTGAGTCTTAGGTAAAAGTATAACACGGTTAGTATTAAGTGATTAGACCGCATACTGGTTGTTTACTGAGGGTCTATGAATTGATTGTATTTAGTGGACTTGTCCCCTGGTTTGGTAGCCCCCAGAGTAGGATTGTGAATCTGAACTTGGTAAACAATTCATTGTGTTATTTATTTTCTGCATTGATTTATTAATCTGGTATAAGATGTCGTAATATCTAACACGACATCAGGGATTATTTCCAAAGCTTGTGCGTTTATTGAACCACCCCAGATCAAAACCTGTGTGTGATACCTATGTTATCATTATGCAAAAATGGTTCAAGTATTCACATGACCTTTTAGCGTACTAGTGTTGAACCATCATTGAAGATCATTCTATCCTACCATTGCAGCTTTAATATCAGATCAGATGTCAAGACATATATGACATCTGAGTCTGATGTAACCAGAATTTCAAATAGGTTGTCGACTAGAATGGAGTTTGAAAGAAGATGGATTATTGAGGGAAGCCACAATGTGGTTTGCCTCTTTGTTTTGCTGCAGAAGAGAGTTTAATGCATCTTCTTTTGTTGTGTCCAATTGTAAGACAACTTTGGAACAAAATTCTTATGTGATTGGACTTGAATTCGACCTCATATGTGAATTTTTTGATAAGTAACTAAGGCTATTTCGGCATATGCTTAAGGTAAGAGTTAAAACGAAATTACAAAGTTTGATTTGGTTAACAGTGTGTTGGATTCTTTGGGTTTGTAGGAATGAAAAATTATTCAAAGGTAGTTAGCAGTGAATCGATGAAATAATGGCATTGACCAAAACGTTGTCTTAGAAATGGTTCTCCGCGAAGTATAAAGGGCTTAAGGAGTTTTACTAGTTCGATTGGATTTTTAATCATATAGGTTGGTTGTCATAATTTTGGTGGATGTTATTTTTTTGTGGTTTGTTAGTTGTTAGTGTTGCTTTTGGGACAATTTGGTTTGTCATTTTCTGTTTTTATTTGTATCCGAATTGAGTACTGATAAGTGCCAAAATGTCGATATTTTGAGTATGTAAATAGTGGCACTTATTGATACTTTTGTTAATACCGTTTGAATAATTCCTCGTTTTGTGTATAAATACGTATACTTTGTGAATAGTTGTACTTTCATATACTTTTATACCATTTGATAGTTTTTCCTTTGTTTTTATAAGTATTCATGCTTATTGGAGCCTTGAGGAATAAAGTGTCAAAGGCACGGCTTCGATTTCGCAATTTTGGTGAAAGCCCGCTTAGCCACCGTCAAGCGGACTTCCAAAGACTCAAAATAAGGATGACCAAAATCATCATTTTGGTTTCCATTCATTCATTATTGGATAGAGCATTGAATAAGCTTTCCAACGCTTCGAACCGGGCGCAATTCGGAGTTACGGTTCTCGAGTTATGGCGAAAACAAAATCTGATTTTTAGCAGACTCCGCTAAGCGGAGGGGGTCCGCTGAGCGGAGCTCCAGCGGAGCAAATCAGCGTCTGGATGCAATTTTGAGTCCGCTGAGCGGAGGGGGTTCGCTAAGCGGACCTGCTAAGACAGCAGCTCGTTAAAAGGGGCAAAAATCACATTTTTAGGTTATGGGTTGGGTATTTTTGAGTCCCAACACCATCAACTTCATTCTTAGGGTAGATTAGCTTAGAAAACAACTTCGGGGGTTGCATACGGATGATTGGGGGTGGATTGAGCGTCGAACGGAGCTGACAAACCGGGAGATTTTCGGTTCATTTCTCTTCTTCTCTGTGTATTTCTCTTTGGTTGGGTTTTGTTTGTATATTTACTGGAATCTTATGTATATTTACCGATTATAATGTTATATTTAATTTGCTTTACGAATCTGTGTTGATGTTATCCTGGATTTTTGCTCTATGCTGGGGATTTGGGGTGCTTTAGAGATAAACTTCTTGAATCCTTATCTAGGATGATTATCTGTTGGTTCTGAACTCTAGAGATAGATTTAGAGCTAGCATTCACTGTTTGTATCTGCTCTTAATGCTTCCGTGTTTGAGCGGCGCGCGAGAGATCGCCGACGCGAGAATACGGAAGTTCTCGCGATTTCGCATTAGAGATAACCTTAGTTGTGAGATGATCTCGTTTGTGCTCCAGAGATGGACGCTTATGTGAGAGATACGTGATGACATAGATGAGTATCGTAGGTTGAGTATAACAGATTGGTAAGTGTATGTTTGTGAAGAGTGAATATATTTACATTCCTGATAAGTTATTTCTCTTCTAAGAATGTGTTTATTCTTTTCTTGTCTATATCTTTGTTTACTTTTTGCTCATTCAATCCCGAGCTCGAAACCGTAGAAACTGTTGAATGGCATCTCTCCATCTCTGAGGACGATAATTCCCGGATCAATATTTCCAAATCTTTTTTGTTGCTTGCCCTATACTGCATTCAACAAAATGGCGCCGTTGCCGGGGATGGTTTGATTGCATCGCAATAGTTTCCGTGGTTTTGAGCTTTGTATATAACGTATATATTGTATAGTTTCAAGTGTATATATTTAATTGTACGTGTTTACTTGTTTATGTTCACCATATAGTTACTTTTATATGTTTGTAATACGGTGAACTGACTTTTATAATCGAAATGTCGCGGTTAGCAAGAGTCGCCACCGACTTTTATTTTATCCAAATTAATTAGAAAGGCTAAAAGAACAGGAAAAACCTTTTAAATAAAATAGGGTTCGGGGGGTAATTATGCAAAGGGAAGGTGTAAGGCACCCTTTGCATCCATGGTTATCCATGGGCTCTTAACTTGCTTTGCTCTTTTTGTTTCAGAAAGGTAGAAGAAGAGGATATGGACTTTAGCTCGTAAATGAGCGTAGCCATATTGAAGAATTTTGAGAAAGAATATTTGAAAATATTTAGAGCAAGGCAAAGCAATTTAAGAGCAATTTACCTTATATTTGAGAAATCTGTTCTTTCAGCCTTTCAGAGCGAAAGGGTCTATCCTTGCCATAAGAGGGCAGGAAGCCTTTCATTTGGAGGTTTAAGGGTCATCGAAATATCCTTTGCCATAAGACTGTCCCATGCCATAGAAGGGCAGGTAGTCTAAGGCAAGGATCAGAATAAGCCTTTTCGTAGGCAGCCAGAAGATACCTCAGCCTTTTCCGTAGGCAACATCCGAGGGTCGAGGTCATTTGTGTATCGAAGGCAGCATCATTAGGGTCATGACCTTTTTATCGAGGCAACACGACTGAGGTATCCTCGAATTCGAGGGACATGGCTTATTCTGCAGAAAAAACGAAGGCAACAGGCAACAGGCAACAGGCAACAGGCAACAGAGAGGGTTACCCAAAAGCGTGCGTGTGTGCACCAATCATGTGATTCAATTCAGATTATATTATCTTGTGATTAGTTATCCTAATTCAATTCAAGACTTGCACTCCCTATGATTACTAACCACGCAATAGATATCAACAGTAATAATGGGGAAGGGAAATTGTAACCAGCGGAGGAGAGGGGAATTGAAACCAGCGGGATATCATAAAAACAGAAAATATAATAGTTTAGGGTTTTAGGGTTACCGATACTCGTAGCTTTGACAAACCCTGAAGATTTGGAAAAGGAAGAATAAACAGAAAAATGGATGAGTGCATTATCGAATCAAATGATGATTATGGTTAACCCTAATCAATAACGATAACAATAAAAGAAAAAGGTAAAAGAAACTTAGCTTCGATTGATGAAGGTTAATGGTCGGAGGTAGCCTGAAGCATTGACTCTGAACATCTGAGAATTGAATAGAGAAATAATAGGAAGCAGTGAGTGTATGGGCAGTCCATTTAAATAAAAGACAAACCCTAAAATAAATAAAATAAAATAAAAAGATATTTAAATAAGGTTTAGATCAGGACTTAGCTTTTGATTGGCGTGGCACATAGTCGGAGTGTATTGGAAAAGTAAACCTGAGAGGGACACAGAAAAATAATATTTTCAGTGTAATGCATGATCTTCGTAAACCCTAATTAGGGTACGAATTAAATAAGAAAAAGAAAACAATTTAATTAATTAAATCGGGAAGGAAAAAAAAATCGGACACAGATGTTTTTTTTATGAAATTTTTAGAATAAAATAAGATATATATGAATTTTGAATGAATATAAATAATTAAATATAATTTTAAGATAAATAAAAGAAAGGATAAATATTAAATAAATAATTAAAACAAAATAATGATTATATAAAAAGGTTTTTTCTTTTGAAAATATATAATAGTTCAAATATGATAAAAAAAAATGATTAAAAACAATTGTTAATATGTAAAGAAGATAAATTTATGTAATTAGAAATAAAAGAATTTATAAAAATCTTAGCTTTGATTCAATGCTACGCAGGCCTGAGAGTACATGATGCATCTTCACTCCTGGTGCGGTGGATCTATTGGCAGCAAGATCTGATAGTTGTTGGTACGAGGGTGTACGGTAGGCGCGCGTGCATAGGAAACATTGGATCTGCAAGAGGCTTAAAGCATACAAAATAACAAAATATAAGGGTCGCGTGTGGGGTTCGAACACGCACAATCCCCTTCGCCTTCATTCGTTCATGCCATTCGAGCTGCAATGGTTATTTGAAAATATACGCCTTAATATCAATATATAAAAAAACGAATCAAAGAAATTCAAACTGAGCCGCTCGCGCCCAGCTTCTTCATCTTCAACCTTACGGTTTTTCTGGAAAACGCAGACTTTTACCCACGGTTCTGCGCGTGGGTATACCCCTGCAACAACCAAACTCAACAAATATGCAGCATGAATTACATCCAAGTACATGAATCGAACGGAAATCGCATTGTGAATTCAATGAGGCTGATAATTAATCCTAATTTTTCTTGTATCCAGAAACCCTAAAGCAAAACCCTAATCATCACCAATGGCATATTGCAATTTAGGCACGAAAACAAAGAATTAAACACTCAAAAACATTCCAAACTTCACGATAATCAACAATATGCAGTCGAAATGCAATTATATGCGACGAATCAATGAGAACGAAACCGAATTAGAAATTTGCAAACCGTGTGTTTATTAGCGCGATTCAGAACATGTTGGTGAAGGGCAATGGCCTGGACTGCTTCAGAATGCTTCAAGGATCCTTACTTGATGCTTGGAATAGCTTGAATCTTCCCTTATTTCAAAAATCGAATTCCACTTGTTCTTGAAAATTTTGAAGTTTGTATGCTGTTCTTGGTTGCCAATCCTTATGAAAATTCGTCCCTAATGCCTTGGCCATGTTATGAATATATAGTAGAGCAATTAGGTCAACAAAAATCTTGCTAAAACTTCTTGAATCAAATATTGAAAGATTTAGAAAATTTGATTTGTGATAGTTTCCAACTTTAATCAATTTCAATCCAAATTCTTCTCAATCTTTCCAGTTTTAATTAGCACGAAATTTGCACTGAATATTGATGATTATATTTGATTAGAATCAAAGCAAATCAAATTTCTTTTGTATTTTCCTTTTAATTACTTGATTAAATTGATTTTAATGAATAAAAATTCATATAAAAATCACATAATCACAAGTAAATCGTGGCAATTAGATTAGGTCTCCTTAATGTCTTGAGGAACAAGATTGGGCCATAAAAACTTGGGCCCCTTTGCAAAAGAAATCAATTTGAGGCCCTTTATTTCACATTTTTCCCTCCAAAATAGTCCAACTTTGACAAGGCCTATCTCTCTCAATTCTTGAGGTATGGAAGTGTTCTTGGACTTTTTGGAAACCTTAGAGAGTCCTCTAACCAATATCTTTGGTCCTATATCAAAATCATTTTCCATTCTCATTTTATGACCTTTTGAAAAAAATGTCTTTTTGTTGACTTTTGAAAAGGACCTATAATGTATGAAGCCATATTTCTTAAACCATTGACCTATGAGCCCTGATTCTTGGACCATTGGATAGAGGAATGAATTCCCTTCAAAATGAGCTTTGGTGGGAATTTTTCTGATGAAGTATGAATATTTGGCGAATTTTCGAAGTTTGGTTGACTTTTTCAGTTCATGCCCAAAATAGTAACTTCTGACATTTGACTTTTTTGATTTTTCCTTGCATCATCATGATCAACCCTTGATCAAATGATGATTTTAGGGTTATGAGAATGTTGTTGACCAAATATCTTGAGTTTTGACTGTATAATGACTGTTTTGCCCTTGGGAGTCGACTGTTGACCTAATCAGGATTTGAGGGACTAAATTTGCTCTGTTTGACTTGAAACTTTATATGGAGATACTTTGGGATGTTAGTGACCCTATGGAACCACCTTGAGCCATTGATTCAATGATTTTCCTCTGAATTATTCAAACCCTAGTTTAGAACTTCTGTGTGGGAGACTGTGTTTTGGAGCTTTGTATTTTGATTTGAATTTGAATAGAAGGAATAATGTGGGCAAATTTTGGGGTATGACAGCTGCCCCTGTTCAATTATCTTAAACCTGAAGATGTAGAGTGGTTTGTATGCCAGTCGGTATCTGAAGGTGGAAGGTGATTGAACACTAGAATACCACGAAATTTGCCCTAGCTGAAGTAGGGACTTTTGTCGGGGACGGGCTTAAAGATGCCATCCAGGTATTTAGAAAAGATATATGATGGAGATGGGCTTAAAGATGCCATCTGACTTGATGAACTCGAGAGTTAGAATGCGTCATACGTTAGACTGTTTCTAGTTTGCATCCGTAGATGTCTGGAAAACCGTGCGTTAGGCTGATGGATAAGTCGTGCGTTAGACTAATCTTGATTGCATCCTCAGATGTCTGGAAAACCGTGCGTTAGGTTGATGGATAAGCCGTACGTTAGACTACCCAATTTGCATCCGTAGATGTCTGGAAGACCGTGCGTTAGGTCGAAGAATAGATCGTGCGTTAGACTATCCTCAATTGCATCCTCAGATGTCTGGAAAACCGTGCGTCAGGTTGAAGGAATGAGTCGTGCGTTAGACTAATCCCGATTGCATCCTCAGATGTCTGGAAGACCGTGCGTTAGGTCGGTGGATGAGTCGTGCGTTAGACTTATCCAAATTGCATCCGTAGATGTCTGGAATGCCATGCGTCAGGCGTTTGCTTTGAATAAGATTTGAATCTTTGTAATGCACCTGTCAAACATTGTTAGTTTTTTCATGCAATGCCATGATGCATGAGTTATATACTTCTCAAAATAAATGAGGAATATGTATATGATGTATGAATGTGTTTATGACTTATGATATTTGTTTATGTATGTTTATGACTTGTGATATATGTTTTATGACTTGTGTGGCTAGAATCGTCTGATTGAGAAGATACATCTCTATGTCATTGAGAGCTTGATGTTTTGATCTTTTCTTAGAGAGGCTTAGCTGGGGATTTATGATTTCTGCTTGGGGATGATCAGTGACTTGATGTACCCTGGTTGAGGAGATAAACCATGTTGGAGAAGAGCAACATGTTGGGGAACCGGCAATGTTGAAGAGGTGGACTCTGTTGAGGAGCTATATCTTTTGTTGGACGAGTATGTTTGAAGATGTCTTTTTTGAGGATTACTTTGTGGGGATATGATCTTATGAACCTGGCTCTGTGGGGAGATGTGGGTGTCTTGAAAGTTGCCCCCAGTATCATAGTAACTTACTACTTGATTCAGGACACGCCACTGAGTATTGATCAAGATGTTGAACTTAGACTTGCATAGATTTGCCCCAGTTAGTGGGAACTTTGGAAAGATTCGCCTCGCGAGGACTTTATGAGATGTGCACTTTGGGCGACATGCCCCTAGTAATCATAGACTCATGACAATGTCTCACGTTGATTGGGGAGTAGCTTTAGATATTCTTGAATGCTTGCCCCTGATTGTTCGAGCATCCATGAGAGATTCTCGGAATCTTGACCTGATTGCCCCAGATTGATTGGGCAAAGCGTGCCATGCCCCTTGTATGCATAGGAGACATTGCTTCTTGGAGTAATCTTGTCTGTCGGGATAACTTTCAGTCATTAGTTGTACCCTGTGCAAGTTCTTTCTGATGCTAACATTTGAAATTATGTAGCAGAATATGTTTAATAATGTATTCATGAGATGCAATGCATATGTTTGTCTCGTTTTTTGAAAGCATTTAAACAGAAGATGTAAAAAGCATGATATTTGTAGAAACATGATATTTGTAACAATGTGATGTTTGCAAAAACGTGATATCAACTCGGAATTTGTGGTAAACCTTAAGGAGTCAGGATACCTTTTTGGTGACAGTATGCTTTCGAACTAACCATGCTTCAGTTAGGACTTTCAAGGGTTGTAACGTGGCTTGGTTCACGGTTTAAGAAACAAAGGATAATGGCTCAAAATTTATTTATACCCATCCCTTTCTTCGTGATGTTCTTCAGTCCTAAGCTCAGTTAATCCGGCTTATGCATTCAAGTTCCAAGAGACTTTTGGATTTGCACCTTTGATAATGTTGATGGTTCACAAGCAGATAGAACTTTTGAGATGCCAGTCACTTCTTCCTTTTGGTAGTCATAACGTTGTGTTGTTCAGGAATTTATTGACTTCTCTTTTTTCATCCTTTTGATATCCCTAACTCTTGCCTGAACTGTCTATTTTTGAGTTTACAGTCAGCGGGATGCCTTGATTTTTGCCTAAGCCATCTTTTTGATTTTTGACTTAGCAGGCTTTTCTTTGTATATATGTTTTTTCCATTTCTTTTTTGAAAGATATTGACTGCCTTGTTTGATGATTGATGAACCGTCATTGTCTTTTGATTGATATTTCCAACACTTCTTTGATGTGTGCGGTTGAACGTTTGTGATTGAGACCTTTGTTGAAAGGTGTACTGAATGATTCTCTTAAAATAGAATGCACAGCCAAATTAACTGAGAACTACCCTGTCCCAGGTTATGATCAAGGGTTTTAATTAGTACAAGAAAGAAACTTCTACTCCTTAGGCTCAAAGGGGTTGACGAGGGATTATCATCCTTATATCTCCGCTGTTTAGGAATTGAAACAATGCCTGTACATCGTCAGCATAGTCTATTCAAAAGCATATTGTATGAGATTGCGGTATCATTTTCGTCATCCTCCTTTAAAAGGCTTACAGCTTAGCAGGAGTTGAGTATCACAAAACGTATGGAGAGTAAAGACATAATTTAAGAAGAGTGATAGCGACATAATTTATTCAAGACAAACATATGCAATGCTCTGATGATGATTATTAAAACAAATAATGTCTATCGTAATTTGAGTGTTTAAACAAACAGAATAGAAATTGCAAGAGAAAGTAAATCTAATGATCTAAAGAGTTCATCCTTCTAGCCATTCATAGTATTAGCAGTCTTGTTATGTTTATGCATGGGAGCAGTAATGACGTTCGGAGTTTCAGGAGCTTCGAACTCGATCTCCCCAGCATCTATCATATCTTGAATTTTGTTTCTCAGGGCCCAACAACTATCAGCATCATGCCCAGCAGCATTGGAGTGGTAAGCACATGTAGCTTTGGGATCGTAAGACGGGCTTGCAGTATTGGGAAACTTCGGAGGATCCTTTACGGTGATCAGATTGGCTTTTAGCAGATGTTGTAGGGCTTGAGATAAAGGCATGTTGATCTTAGTGAATTGTCTCCTTGGTTTATCAATCTTGCGTTGGTAATCTTGTCTAGGAGCTTGTTGAGATATTGGTGCAGAGATGAGGACGGCACCAACAGACTGATTCTGATCATCCTTACCACGGCCCTTTTGACTATGAATAGCATTAGACTCATTTCTCTCTTGATATGGCTTCCTTGTAGTACCAGAGGAAGAACCCACTTGGATTTTTCCACTTAGAATACCATTCTCCACACGTTCTCCAATTAAGATGAGATCAGTAAATCCAGATGAAGAACTTCCCAGTAAGTGACTATAGAACGGCCCAGTTAGCGTGCCCATGAACATGTCCACCAATTCCCTATCAGTCAAGGAAGGTTGGACTCTCCCAGCTAGATCTCTCCATTTTTGAGCATACTCCTTGAAACTTTCTTTAGGACCCATGGACATGCTTTGTAGTTGCATGCGAGTCGGTGCAAGATCAGAGTTATATTGGTATTGCTTGTAGAAAGCGACAACCAAATCCTCCCAAGTACGGATGCTAGCGCCCTCTAGTTGATAGTACCATTCGAGTTGAGTTCCAGATAAACTTTCTTGAAAGAAATGGATCCAGAGCCTCTTATCAGTAGTGTGAGGTTGAATCTTCCTCACATAAGACCTCAAATGCATCTTGGGACAGGATATTCCATCGTACTTAGCAAAAGCGGGAGTCTTGAACTTTGGAGGAATAACGACCCCAGGAACGAGTCCTAATTCTTCAAAGTCCAGCCCAGGTACTTTCTGAATTTCCACGCTTCTCAAACGCTCTTCCAACAACCTATACTTCTCATCAGATTCATCCTCGTCTTGAGGATCCTCTTCTTCGTCCTCACCTTGACCATCAGAGCCCACATTACTTCCAGCGTCACCGTCGTGTTCTTCTTCTTCCTCGTCCTTGGGAATTTGAGCTTCTTTATCTTTCTTAGGACGACTTTTGAACCTTCTCCCCAGGTTGATCACTCCTTTGGGTTTCTGAGTCTTCGTCTTCTTAGTCAGGAGAGCTTTCAGTTCATCTTGCCCCTTGGACAAGTTCAGGATCAAAGCTTGAAATTCAGCATTCTGAGTTTGGAGATTCTTGACAGATTGCTCGAGATCCATCTTTCTTACTGAAATAAACAGCAGAAAGATGAGGCATTTGTTTTTATGAACCCTGTGATGTAATGTTTATGAATGATATGATTATGCATATGCAATGTTTTCGAGGATCTTTAGGCATTTAGTTAGCAACATTAGAAAATGATTTGGCTGCGTCCTTATTTGAAGAAATCTGAACTTTGTCTCTGAACGTCTTTCTTTGAGAATCAAGCTCACCATATCGAGTGGGTCATCGCCTCTGATTCGGGAGACTTCTGAATTTGAAGATACATGGCTAGAGGAAAATAAATCCTCCTGCCCCTTGATAGGTACTGAGTCTTTGAATTGGAAGGCATGCGGCTTGAGGAAAATAAATCCTCTTGCCCCTTGATTAGGAATTCAGTCCTTGATAAGAGCACCTGAAATAGTGCGCCCTAAATCCCTAAGATCCTTGAAAGGGTCAGTTAAATCATGTTATGCTTATGATGTCATGATGTCATGAAGTTATGCAAATGCAGTTCATTAGGCATAGTGTGAGATAGTAAGGACAAACGAGTCCTTTCAACAAAACCTGCGAGGAACGAAGGTTAGTAGCAAACACAAACAAGACACACAAGTCACGCAAGTCACACAATTTTGGCTTAAGGCTTGCATGGAGTCTGATCAGGTGTCCTTCCCAAGGGTATTTCTACGGATAAGGGAATTTCAGCAACGGGTTCTACCAAGTGACTCAGAATTGTCGACCCTCCTAAAGCACCCTCGAACACGATACATACATACCATGCAATGATACTTTGAGAAAGAGCCTATCTGAGCTGTAGTATCGGGTAGCGACTATGCTCTCAACATACATCAAGAGTAGTCCCCCCACTACGTTCCTAAAAGCCAGGATGGGTTAAAGGTAACTAACGGTCCTTGAGCTCCGACTCACCCACAGGTATCCACACGAACCTCCCTCATACAAGAGAAGCATGTAAACACCCATAGAGGCCTAACTCAAGCGTGAACTCTCATATTGACCAATCCCAAGCATACACAAGGGAGGTCTCCATGACTATGCCACTTCCTATCTTAGATGTACTTGAATCCGGGAATAGGATTCGTCCTTCAGTTAATTCCCAAAACGCCCCTGAAAAATAAAACAAACAAAGCAAACAATAGAAAACATTTAAAATGAATCCTAAACTTTTAAGGTAACCCCTCTTTTATCGAAAATCCCCAGCAGAGTCGCCAGTTCTGTAATACGGTGAACTGACTTTTATAATCGAAATGTCGCGGTTAGCAAGAGTCGCCACCGACTTTTATTTTATCCAAATTAATTAGAAAGGCTAAAAGAACAGGAAAAACCTTTTAAATAAAATAGGGTTCGGGGGGTAATTATGCAAAGGGAAGGTGTAAGGCACCCTTTGCATCCATGGTTATCCATGGGCTCTTAACTTGCTTTGCTCTTTTTGTTTCAGAAAGGTAGAAGAAGAGGATATGGACTTTAGCTCGTAAATGAGCGTAGCCATATTGAAGAATTTTGAGAAAGAATATTTGAAAATATTTAGAGCAAGGCAAAGCAATTTAAGAGCAATTTACCTTATATTTGAGAAATCTGTTCTTTCAGCCTTTCAGAGCGAAAGGGTCTATCCTTGCCATAAGAGGGCAGGAAGCCTTTCATTTGGAGGTTTAAGGGTCATCGAAATATCCTTTGCCATAAGACTGTCCCATGCCATAGAAGGGCAGGTAGTCTAAGGCAAGGATCAGAATAAGCCTTTTCGTAGGCAGCCAGAAGATACCTCAGCCTTTTCCGTAGGCAACATCCGAGGGTCGAGGTCATTTGTGTATCGAAGGCAGCATCATTAGGGTCATGACCTTTTTATCGAGGCAACACGACTGAGGTATCCTCGAATTCGAGGGACATGGCTTATTCTGCAGAAAAAACGAAGGCAACAGGCAACAGGCAACAGGCAACAGGCAACAGAGAGGGTTACCCAAAAGCGTGCGTGTGTGCACCAATCATGTGATTCAATTCAGATTATATTATCTTGTGATTAGTTATCCTAATTCAATTCAAGACTTGCACTCCCTATGATTACTAACCACGCAATAGATATCAACAGTAATAATGGGGAAGGGAAATTGTAACCAGCGGAGGAGAGGGGAATTGAAACCAGCGGGATATCATAAAAACAGAAAATATAATAGTTTAGGGTTTTAGGGTTACCGATACTCGTAGCTTTGACAAACCCTGAAGATTTGGAAAAGGAAGAATAAACAGAAAAATGGATGAGTGCATTATCGAATCAAATGATGATTATGGTTAACCCTAATCAATAACGATAACAATAAAAGAAAAAGGTAAAAGAAACTTAGCTTCGATTGATGAAGGTTAATGGTCGGAGGTAGCCTGAAGCATTGACTCTGAACATCTGAGAATTGAATAGAGAAATAATAGGAAGCAGTGAGTGTATGGGCAGTCCATTTAAATAAAAGACAAACCCTAAAATAAATAAAATAAAATAAAAAGATATTTAAATAAGGTTTAGATCAGGACTTAGCTTTTGATTGGCGTGGCACATAGTCGGAGTGTATTGGAAAAGTAAACCTGAGAGGGACACAGAAAAATAATATTTTCAGTGTAATGCATGATCTTCGTAAACCCTAATTAGGGTACGAATTAAATAAGAAAAAGAAAACAATTTAATTAATTAAATCGGGAAGGAAAAAAAAATCGGACACAAATGTTTTTTTTATGAAATTTTTAGAATAAAATAAGATATATATGAATTTTGAATGAATATAAATAATTAAATATAATTTTAAGATAAATAAAAGAAAGGATAAATATTAAATAAATAATTAAAACAAAATAATGATTATATAAAAAGGTTTTTTCTTTTGAAAATATATAATAGTTCAAATATGATAAAAAAAAATGATTAAAAACAATTGTTAATATGTAAAGAAGATAAATTTATGTAATTAGAAATAAAAGAATTTATAAAAATCTTAGCTTTGATTCAATGCTACGCAGGCCTGAGAGTACATGATGCATCTTCACTCCTGGTGCGGTGGATCTATTGCCAGCAAGATCTGATAGTTGTTGGTACGAGGGTGTACGGTAGGCGCGCGTGCATAGGAAACATTGGATCTGCAAGAGGCTTAAAGCATACAAAATAACAAAATATAAGGGTCGCGTGTGGGGTTCGAACACGCACAATCCCCTTCGCCTTCATTCGTTCATGCCATTCGAGCTGCAATGGTTATTTGAAAATATACGCCTTAATATCAATATATAAAAAAACGAATCAAAGAAATTCAAACTGAGCCGCTCGCGCCCAGCTTCTTCATCTTCAACCTTACGGTTTTTCTGGAAAACGCAGACTTTTACC
This sequence comes from Vicia villosa, assembly GCF_029867415.1. NCBI lineage: Eukaryota > Viridiplantae > Streptophyta > Magnoliopsida > Fabales > Fabaceae > Vicia > Vicia villosa. Next base: position 101,203,498 of record NC_081185.1, on the reverse strand, counting down.
CACGGTTCTGCGCGTGGGTATACCCCTGCAACAACCAAACTCAACAAATATGCAGCATGAATTACATCCAAGTACATGAATCGAACGGAAATCGCATTGTGAATTCAATGAGGCTGATAATTAATCCTAATTTTTCTTGTATCCAGAAACCCTAAAGCAAAACCCTAATCATCACCAATGGCATATTGCAATTTAGGCACGAAAACAAAGAATTAAACACTCAAAAACATTCCAAACTTCACGATAATCAACAATATGCAGTCGAAATGCAATTATATGCGACGAATCAATGAGAACGAAACCGAATTAGAAATTTGCAAACCGTGTGTTTATTAGCGCGATTCAGAACATGTTGGTGAAGGGCAATGGCCTGGACTGCTTCAGAATGCTTCAAGGATCCTTACTTGATGCTTGGAATAGCTTGAATCTTCCCTTATTTCAAAAATCGAATTCCACTTGTTCTTGAAAATTTTGAAGTTTGTATGCTGTTCTTGGTTGCCAATCCTTATGAAAATTCGTCCCTAATGCCTTGGCCATGTTATGAATATATAGTAGAGCAATTAGGTCAACAAAAATCTTGCTAAAACTTCTTGAATCAAATATTGAAAGATTTAGAAAATTTGATTTGTGATAGTTTCCAACTTTAATCAATTTCAATCCAAATTCTTCTCAATCTTTCCAGTTTTAATTAGCACGAAATTTGCACTGAATATTGATGATTATATTTGATTAGAATCAAAGCAAATCAAATTTCTTTTGTATTTTCCTTTTAATTACTTGATTAAATTGATTTTAATGAATAAAAATTCATATAAAAATCACATAATCACAAGTAAATCGTGGCAATTAGATTAGGTCTCCTTAATGTCTTGAGGAACAAGATTGGGCCATAAAAACTTGGGCCCCTTTGCAAAAGAAATCAATTTGAGGCCCTTTATTTCACATTTTTCCCTCCAAAATAGTCCAACTTTGACAAGGCCTATCTCTCTCAATTCTTGAGGTATGGAAGTGTTCTTGGACTTTTTGGAAACCTTAGAGAGTCCTCTAACCAATATCTTTGGTCCTATATCAAAATCATTTTCCATTCTCATTTTATGACCTTTTGAAAAAAATGTCTTTTTGTTGACTTTTGAAAAGGACCTATAATGTATGAAGCCATATTTCTTAAACCATTGACCTATGAGCCCTGATTCTTGGACCATTGGATAGAGGAATGAATTCCCTTCAAAATGAGCTTTGGTGGGAATTTTTCTGATGAAGTATGAATATTTGGCGAATTTTCGAAGTTTGGTTGACTTTTTCAGTTCATGCCCAAAATAGTAACTTTTGACATTTGACTTTTCTGATTTTTCCTTGCATCATCATGATCAACCCTTGATCAAATGATGATTTTAGGGTTATGAGAATGTTGTTGACCAAATATCTTGAGTTTTGACTGTATAATGACTGTTTTGCCCTTGGGAGTCGACTGTTGACCTAATCAGGATTTGAGGGACTAAATTTGCTCTGTTTGACTTGAAACTTTATATGGAGATACTTTGGGATGTTAGTGACCCTATGGAACCACCTTGAGCCATTGATTCAATGATTTTCCTCTGAATTATTCAAACCCTAGTTTAGAACTTCTGTGTGGGAGACTGTGTTTTGGAGCTTTGTATTTTGATTTGAATTTGAATAGAAGGAATAATGTGGGCAAATTTTGGGGTATGACAATGTTACATTCAAGTATACTTTTGTTGGTGAATGTTGGTGAAACATGTTGAGATCGGACCAGTTCATTATTCAAAATCTTCACTTTTCAACTTGTGAATCCAACATTCACCAATTTTCTCTTTTTGTATGATAATAATTGTATTTGTTCCATACTTGTACATATGTGTTTGTTTGTGTATATAGTTGTATACTTTCGTTTTTATGTTCGTTTAATCATTATATATATTTGTACTCGTAACGTTTGTTGAGTGCTTTGGTTAGGACACTTTCTTTAGGCTTGTGAGGTGAGACGTCACCATGGCATAACGAGAGGAGGATACTTTCCAAACACCGAAACAATAAAGGCGTCGAGCTAACGACGTAAAACAAGCGCTTGTTGGGAGGCACCCCAACGGTTGTAAATATTGTTTATATTTCTGCTTATGAGGTATTTAGGTGAAGTGGTGAGTGATTGGAATAGCTGGTGCAATTCTGATTTTTCTGGTTTTTCTGTCATCCGCTAAGCGAGCCTAGCTCCGCTAAACGATGACAGCAAAATTCTGTTTTCTTGCTTTGTACCAGTGGAGTTCCTATTCCACTTGGTTCACTCCTTTTTCCCACTCTCACCAAGGCTAATTAATAGTATATATTAGTTTTGTTTTTCTAATTCTTTTGTTGGTTGTTTGTACTCAAATTTTGTTCGGTGATTCGAAGATTTTTGAGGTGATTTTCCAAAGCTTGAGTGTTTCAACCTGCGGATGTATGGTAGGATATTGTTTTTGAAGTTGTATCATTCAAGGTACTCATTTATCACTTTCTATAGCATAACATGTTTAGGAAACTTTTCATTTGTACAATTACCATACCATTCATTTTTTTGCATTACTTGCTTATTGATTGAATCACTTTAGTTCCCAAACCATAAATGTGAGGAAGCATTCCATTGTTTACATATGCTGGAGGCCACAATCTTTGTTTTAACTGGATTTTATTATGCTTAATCTTTTGTTTATGTTGATTTTATGAAAGCATGAAAAGGATCAAGGCATTTTGTTTCATTTTGATCACAACCACCATAACCAAATAGTCAATTCACCTTGTGAGTGTGTGATCATTTGTTAACCCTTTTGAGCCTTTTTGTCAATGTCCATGTTGTTTTTGCTAAATGCTTATCTTTGAGTGTTTAGTTGTCATTTTTGCATGGATGATTGATTCTTTGTTTTCTTGAACCCTCAACCATGATTTTTGGTATGAATTTTTACCTTGCCTTAAAAAGTAGGGAGTATTCACATGATGATGTGGTTGAATTCAAGTTGGGGAGAGAAATGGTTGTGTACTTATTTGGTTGTTGCTATGAAATTGAAAAGAAAAGAAAAAAAATGTGAAAAGAAAAGAAAAGAAAAAGAAAGAAAAAAAATGAAAAAGTTTTGAAAAACAAAAAGAAAAGAGAAGCTAATAATTGTGCTAATAAGTATTGTGATTGGTTTGAGAAACTTGTGTTTAAGGAAGAAGTTTAATCGAGATTTTGTTGTTTGAATCTTTGGTGGATTGATCACTCCCTTAGGTTTAGGCAAGTTTTTGTTTCGATTAGCCTTAGGACTTATCCCTTGTTTATTAACCAAGCCACATTACAACCTTGAAAAGCCCTTGTGATTCTTGCTTTTATATCTTCAATGTGATTTTTGGATGAATGCATAATTTAATCTTTTGTTTGCAAGATTGTTGGATGAGTGTTAAAAGTCCTCCACCTTTGTGTGTTCTTCATCCATTGATGAAATTTTGCTAGGTGTGATTCATGAGATAGCATGTATTGGTTTAGAATGTTTTGCATGATTTTTGTACTTAGGATTAGTTTCATTTACATGTTTTCGTTGTAGTATAGTGGTAAGTATTTACTTTGTTTATACGTTTTTGTATTAAACCATACATTTATTTTGGTTTTTCTAAACTTGTTGATTCACAATTCTTTGGTTTATTACTTTCAATTCTTTGATTTATTTGACATTGTTTGAGGACAAACAAAGTTTCAAGTTGGGGAGAGTTTGATAAGTGCCAAAATGTCGATATTTTGAGTATGTAAATAGTGGCACTTATTGATACTTTTGTTAATACCGTTTGAATAATTCCTCGTTTTGTGTATAAATACGTATACTTTGTGAATAGTTGTACTTTCATATACTTTTATACCATTTGATAGTTTTTCCTTTGTTTTTATAGGTATTCATGCTTATTGGAGCCTTGAGGAATAAAGTGTCAAAGGCACGGCTTCGATTTCGCAATTTTGGTGAAAGCCCTCTTAGCCACCGTCAAGCGGACTTCCAAAGACTCAAAATAAGGATGACCAAAATCATCATTTTGGTTTCCATTCATTCATTATTGGATAGAGCAATGAATAAGCTTTCCAACGCTTCGAACCGGGCGCAATTCGGAGTTACGGTTCTCGAGTTATGGCGAAAACAAAATCTGATTTTTAGCAGACTCCGCTAAGCGGAGGGGGTCCGCTGAGCGGAGCTCCAGCGGAGCAAATCAGCGTCTGGATGCAATTTTGAGTCCGCTGAGCGGAGCTCCCAACACCATCAACTTCATTCTTAGGGTAGATTAGCTTAGAAAACAACTTCGGGGGTTGCATACGGATGATTGGGGGTGGATTGAGCGTCGAACGGAGCTGACAAACCGGGAGATTTTCGGTTCATTTCTCTTCTTCTCTGTGTATTTCTCTTTGGTTGGGTTTTGTTTGTATATTTATTTGAATCTTATGTATATTTACCGATTATAATTGTCATACCCCAAAATTTGCCCTCATATGTTTGCAAAATGTCATTTTTATTTCGATTAGATGACATAGTGTAATTGGTAAGGAGGTAAAGTTTGCAGGTACGAGATCACGGGTTCGGAACCTACTACTGACAGTCCTTTTCCATTTTTTTTCTAACTTTCCTTTTATTTGATTTATGATTTTGTTGCTAAATCCTTCTTATTTAAGTAGGATATTTTTCATTTTATTATAAAATATTAAAAGAACAAAAAATAGATTCTTAAGTATTTAATTAGTATTTTTAGTATAGGTTTTAAATAGCTTTAGTTTTAATAAAAAAAAAAATATATATATATAAATATTTGTAATTTTTTAGGTCCAAGCCCATTGTTTCTTCTTAACCTAATTCTTTTTTCCTTATAAATAACAACAAATCCTATTTTCTAAGGGGGACATGCGGTCTCACGTACAAAAACCACCAGACAAATCCTTGTTTTGTGGCCGTTGCTACCCGAACTAAAAACTTACTAACATTGGTCATCCAAAAACCATGTTTATTCCACAAATTCTATAAGTTTTGCAGGGACACTGATTGTACATTCATCAAGCCACCAACACGTAACATGTTCCATGATAGCAATAAGGATCACAAGAATTCTCAAGCATTGAGGATTCTTTTGGCCGCTTATTCGTGAAACCGTAAGCCGAGAGGGAGTACGAAACTGCAAACTCGGATTTCCATCAATTCAAAACGGTTTCAAGATCCCAGCGGTTCTCTCTGAATCAAATCGATCATCACTATCAATTGGAACGAACAGAAGCGCACATATAAAGGCCACGGTTTGTCTCCACCAAACTCAATCTCGTTCTCATATGTTAATGCATTATTAATGGATTTCGATTGCCTTGTATGCCTTAGATGTTTGTTTAGGGCGTTTCTGAACAGTTTAATTTGAGTTTCGTTGTAAGAATGTGAATCCACCATGGTTAGGTTATATAAGCTTCGAATTGGGGACTCCCATCTAACAACCGAATTGGTCCAAATTGATGGTTCTATCATGCTTAGGAAGTGATTTCCGATCGATTCATGGTTTCATAACAGGTTTTTATCGCATTGTGTTTAGTTTTGGAATCTGCAGGTCCAAGCTAGATGGGAACGATGATGAACAGTGCAGAAGGCGCTGGTTTTTTTGAATTTTTCCGGAACAATTATTTAGTATATTTAATTAAACCACCGATTCATTATCAGCCAAGAAAATTAGCCTAGTGGAGAACTGCACCCCTTATTCACTACAAGGGCATGGGTTCGATCCATGCTTCTTGTATATTATTTTTTTTTCAATTTTCAGGTTCAAAGATCCAGTACTTTGCGCATGCGCCAGCACAAGATACACCTTCAATCCCAGCCACCAGATCATCACAAACTTCCATGATCTGACGCCCCTGGATGAAGGACCTTGCTGTGCACCTTCAGTCTCACCACACCAGCTAAGTTTTCTATATTATTTTTAGTTCCTTTTATTTATTTGTTTTAACTATCAAATTTCTTTTTACATAAAATTAATTTCTCTCCAAGGCATAATACATAATGAAAATATCTTTATTTTTTTGTTTTAATTGTAATTAAATTGTTTTTTATTTAAATTGTTAGATTATTTATTTAACTAAATTATAATTAATTTTTATTCATTGATATTAGGTTTAGGATTTAATCAAAACCCTTTTTATTTTTATTATCGATTTAATTAATTGGGTAGAATACCAATAATTAATAAAATTGATTTTATTTATTCTATTAAACTTAGTCAATTTGTGCCCTCATCAGAGTTTGCGAGAATTAGCCATACACTGAAAAATATTTTCTTTGTGCATTTCTTTTCAGGATTATTATCAGATTTCTTCCGACTACGCGCCACGCCCTTCACAAAGCTAAGTCTTTAATTTATTTCATTTTAAAAGTCTGTTTCGTTTCCTTTTGATTTTAGGGTTTGCCCTTATATCTCTGAACTGTGCATACATTCTCCTTTCTCTATTACTTGCTTTGCCATTTTTCAGGGTTAAACCCGAGGGCTTCCCGCTAACCATATCAGATCAAATCAAGCTAAGTACTTTTGTTTATTTTATTTTAAATACATTATATCCTTATTTTTAGGGTTAACTGTGTTCGCCTTCGAACCGATAAATGCACTCACCCTATTTTGTTTGTCTTTTCTAGGGTTTGTCAAATTGCCAAAGCCACGAGTATCGGTAACCCTAAACTCTAACCCTGATATTTGCTTGTCTTTTATTATTACTTGTGTCAAACCCTATTAAGGGATCCGCTGGTTACAATTTCTCTCCCCCATATCTGTTTTGATTGTATTATTTAAATGCGTGGTTAGTAATCTTAGGGAGTGCAACCTTTGAATTGAACATAGATTCACTAAATTTACAAGATAATATATTTGAATATAATCACATGATTGGTGCACACACGCACACTTTTGGGTAACCTCTCTGTTGCCTTGTTTCCTGTTGCCTTGTTGCCTTGTATTTTGTGCAGAATAGCCAGTCCCTCGAATACGAGGATACCTCAGTCGTGTTTCCTCGATTAAAGGTTATGGTCCCTAATGATGCTGCCTTCGATACACTAACATGACCTCGACCCTCGAAAGTTGCCTACGGAAAAGGCTGAGGTATCTTCTGGTTGCCTACGAAAGGCTATTCTGGTCCTTCCCCGTAGACTACCTGCCCCTCTATGGCATGGGTCAGTCTTTGGGCGAACGATATCTCGGTGACCCTTCAACCTCCAAACGAAAGGCTTCCTGCCCTCTTATGGCAAGGATAGACCCTTTCATTCTGAAAGGCTAAAAAGAGACCTACCATCTGAGTTTAAGGTAATTGCCCCTAATTGCCTTGCAATGCTCTATTTTCTATATTCTTTCTCAAAATTCTTCAAAAACTGGCTACGCTCATTTACGAGCTAAAGTCCATTTTTTCCCTCTTTCATCTACATTTTCTGAAAACGAGCAAGCAAAGCAATTGAGAGCCCATGGAAAACCATGGATGCAAAGGGTGCCTTACACCTTCCCTTTGCATAAATTACCCCCCGAACTTAGATTTCTTTAAAAGGTTTTTTTCTGTTTCTTTTAGCCTTTCTGAATTTGTTTGGATAAAATAAAAGTCGGTGGCGACTCATGCTTAACCGCGACATTTCGATCGATAAAAAGTCAGTTCACCGTATTACAGAACTGGCGACTCTGCTGGGGACAAATTTCGATAAAAGAGGGGTTACCTTAAAAGTTTAGGAATCACTTAAATGTTTTCTATTGTTTGCTTTGTTTGCTTTATTTTTGCAGGGCTGTTTTGGGTATTCTGCTGTGTGAAAGATCCTAACCCGGATCTGTGTACCTTAGGTAAATGGCATGAGATCAATGAGACTGCACAGCGTATACTGATGTGGTTGACCTGATGGCCATCGTTAGTGTGACACATTGGTTTGTCCTGGTGTTCCTTGGGATCCGACCTGAGGAAATGCTTGGCTGCCGTGTGGTGTCATTAAGCACTAATCTTCCCTTAGAACCTTAGTCGAACTTGACTTTGGCCTATTAGAAAGTAGCGAGATGGCTGGCTTTGGTTCCGACCGAAGTTGGTTGATACTCGAAGCTACACTCATATGGACTGGACTTTCAGGACCTTTTCGGTTGGCGATTCGATTGCCGAACCGAGATAAGCGCCTTCGAGAAAGGTCAATGATATGAGCTCCCTAGAACCCGATCTTTATATAGGACAGGTTTGAACCAACTAAACTTCAGGGGGAGGGTACATACCTATGGACCACGCGCAAGCCTAACCATAAGGCAAAATTGTGTGACTTGTGTGACTAGCGTGACTTGTGTGACTTGTTTGTGTTTGCGACTAACCCTCGTTTCCTCGCAGGTTTTGTTAAGGGTCTTGTTTGCCCTTACTATCTCACGCTATGCCTAATGAACTGCATTCGCATAACATTCATGACATCATGACATCATAAGCATAACATGATTAACTAACCCTTTCAAGGATCTTAGGAGTTTAGGGCGCACAATTTCAGGTGCCCTTATCAAAGGTTGATTTCCTAATCAAGGGGCAAGAGGATTTATTTTCCTCTAGCCGTATGCCTTCCAATTCAAAAACACAGTACGTGTCAAGGGGCAAGAGGATTTATTTTCCTCTAGCCATATACCTTCAAATTCAAAGATATCCCGAATCAGAGGCAATGACCCACTCGATATGGTGAGCTTGATTCTCAAAGAAGGACATTTAAAGACAAAGACCAAGATTCTTCAGACGAAGCGGTGACCAATCATTTCCTAATGTCGCAAACTAAATTCCTAAAGATCCTTGAAAAGATTGCATTTGCATTCATAACATCACATAAAACTAACTTTTCCTTTCAGGTCGACCAACTGGTCAGAAAAATACCATCAAAAAATCAATCTCTGTCAGATATACATTCTAGAAAGCATATCCCTCCAGACATTCTGAAAACACTTACATCAGATATACATTCCGGAAGCTCGAACCCCGGACATTCTGAAAGTTCCATTCAGATGAACATTCTGGAAGCTTGACCCCCAGACTTCTAAAACATTCCAATCAGATATACATTCCGGAAGCTCGAACCCCGGACATTCTGAAAGTTCCAATCAGATGAACATTCTGGAAGCTTGACCCCCAGACTTCTGAAACATTCCAATCAGATATACATTCCGGAAGCTCGAACCCCGGACATTCTGAAAGTTCCAATCAGATGAACATTCTGGAAGCTTGACCCCCAGACTTCTGAAACATTCCAATCAGATATACATTCCGGAAGCTCGAACCCCAGACATTCTGAAAGTTCCAATCAGATGAACATTCTGGAAGCTTGACCCCCAGACTTCTGAAACATTCCAATCAGATATACGTTCCAGAAGCTCGAACCCCGGACATTCTGAAACATTCCAATCTGATACACATTCCGGAAGCTCGAACCCCGGATACTCTGAACTTTACACCAGTTCCACAACCACGACGCAAGCCAGATGCACCTAAGCGTCAATTCACCAAAATCAATATGCCGTCGGCTCAGACATTACAACATCCGTTGAAGATCAGATTGATTACTCTGAGGGATGCTCCTAAGAATTCTAACACCTCTGGCTATAAACTCAATGCGAGGTGCGCGTACCATTCCAACATTCCTGGACACTACAAAAACAATTGCTGGACATTGAGGAATAAGATTCAAGATCCAATCGATAACGGGGAAATCAAATTCAACCCTCCCGAAACTCCTGTGGTGATCACCGCCCCTATGCCGAGTCATGACAAGACTGATTGACGTCTAGACGAACGAACTTTCGGATCATTAGATCTACTTTCATTTGCAAGTTTCTTTTCTGTTTGTTTAAACATTTGACTTATGATAGACATTATCTGTTCTAATAATCATCATCAGTGCATTGCATATGTTTGTCTTGAATAAATTATTTCGCTATCACTCATTTTAAATTATGTCTTTACTTTGCATGTGTCTTGTGATATTCAACTCCCGCTAAGCTGTAAGCCTTTTAAGGGAGGATGACGAAAACGATACCGCAACCTCATACAGTATGCTTTTGAACGGACTATGTTGACGATGTACAGGCATTGTTTCAATTCCTAAACAGTGGAGATATAAGGATGTTAATCCCTCATCAACCCCTTTGAGCCTAAGAAGTAGAAGTTCCTTTCTTGTACTAATTAAAACCCTTGATTATAACCTGGGGCAGGGTAGTTCTCAGTTAATTTGGCTGTGCATTCTATTTTAAGAGAATCATTCAGTACACCTTTCAACAAAGGTTTCAATCACAAGCGTTCATCCGCACACATAAAAAAAAAGTGTTGGAGATGTCAATCAAAAGCCAAGGATGGTTCATCAATCATTAGGTAAGGCAGTCAATATCTTTCAAAAAGAAAAAAAATGAAAAAACATATATACAAAGAAAAGCCTGCTAAGTCAAAAAATCAAAAGATGACTTAGGCAAAAATCAAGGCATCCCGCTGACTGTAAGCTCAAAATAGACAGTTCAGGCAAAAGTTAGGGATATCAAAAAGATGAAAAAAAGAGAAGTCAATAAATTACTGAACAACACAATGTTGTGACTACCAAAAGGAAGAAGTGACTGCCATCTCAAAAATTTTCTTTGCTTGTGAACTATCATTATTATTGTCATACCCCAAATTTGTCCTACTCCTTGACTTAATTTCTAACTGGCTTATGCATTTCACAATCTCATGTACATGCATCACTCCATTAGGTTACCTAACATAGATCATACATTCATTAATCAATGACCTGGCACTGGGATTAAGGATTTTGAAAGCCTAGGGCGTCATATTGAGATTAAGGCTTGTATTGAAAGTAAAGTCTATTTCTTCTGATGTTTCCAGCAGCAAAGTGTGAATTGGGGTTTAAGGGTTCATTTCCCTATGGGTGACCAGAGGAATTGTGCTTTGATTCTAAGATCATTGAACCATGGTGCAAGAGGATAGACTTGAAGATTGCGTTGTACTTGGGGCATTATTTGTGCTAATAATATATGAGTTTGGTTTGAATGGACGAATTGAATTAAAAAGGTGTCGTTGAAGATGTGAGTTTATTGGAATTTGTTCATTATACTTGAGGCGGATTTAATTTCAAAGGTAATCAAGGTGAAATGAAGTTCTCAAGCTTTTGTATGAGATTTCTTGGTGCTTAAAGTCACAAGATTAGAACGATTTACCGTATTCATGTCATGTCCCAAATATCGCCAATGAATTCAAATTCGAGCATATGTTTCAAGTTCCACCCTAAGGAGAAGTCACTATAAATTGAAGAATGTGGGAGATGGTAAAAGGTTGAAAGGTTACCAAGTCAAATTACAGTTTCCGAAAGAAAAGATCTGTTCCCATTTCAAAGTTCTACCTGATTACGATCCATTACAACACCCAAATCCATCATTACACTACAAAGAAATTACACAAAAAAAAGGATTCTAAACAAGTTCCATTCAAAAATCCACTACAAAAATCCAAGACATAGAAAGTTACAACAAAAATACAATTGATCCTTTGACTTTCTTTTACAAGTTGACTCTCCTAAACCTATCACTCTTCAAAATCATCATCACTTTCTTCCCCATGATCAAAGCTCTAAGCCACCGATCCTTCTTCACTCCCAGAACTACGTTGCCGTACCTGCACTCAGTAACCCGATGCTTCACATTCCATCTTTCTTTTTTGAGCCTCTTATATGCAGCATACATTAACACAACATTCAACCATGCCGCATTCATATGATCAGCCCCATTTCACATATACTCAATAAAAATAGGAACACAATCCATACAATTCATAACAGTCCCTGCATCAAAACCAACCTGACAGTTGATTGCAGCACATGATTATCCATACACATTCAATTCACATCACAGGTTAAACTAACAGAGTACAAAATCTGCAAATTCAAGAGAGTCCAGTTCAATATCATTCAATTCTAAACTAGCAGTTCATAATCCAAAGCATTCCCTAACATCTAACAAGAAAAACCAACACAGTTACATACACTTTATCTTCACATCATGCGCACAGTCCAATACGCACATTCATCATCTAGAAAATAAACAAATGCATAACAGTTTTAACAAATCAGTTCCTACATATCAACCATACCTACACTACATCCATACATATACGTCCCTGCCATAAAATCCCAACTAATTTTAACCTTCAGTTACAAAAAGAAACTTCCCAAAACAGAATCACAACCACCCTTAACTAACTCTCTAAACCTCCAAAACAGAATTGAACCAACATCTATAACTAACCTCTAACCGAATTGTAAAGAACTTCAGATCCATCGATGGAGAATTTCTGGAAAGGTTGAATTCACACTCCCATCACAAGCTTCTTCCTCCAAAATATTCATCAAACTTTCATCACCTTGATCATCTTCACTTCACGCTATTCTATTTTCTTCACCATGTTTCAATCTTGAACCATCTTCATCACACTTCAATTCGGTCACCGAAACCAGAATCGAATCTCTTCGTCGATCTCTCATCATCTTCATCACTATACACCAACCTGCAACAAATTTAAGAAACAAAAAAAATGAAGATAAAGCTCACGGCAAAATTTCAAGAGAAGAAGATCCTAACAGAAGCATGAAGGAATTCGGTTCGAATCTTTAATCTCATCTCAGTCTCAATGTTACCTTCGCAATATCTACGAGTTCAATTCCTCCACGGCAATCTCCAGAAATGCATTGATCCTCATGTGAACTTGCATCAAATTCAAGAACAAATCCTCAAGTTCGCTCGCATCGTCACGACGTTATCACCTTGGCTCTTTGAATCAACGCGATAACGTCACAACATTGAGCAACGTCCATCGTCCATCGACAACGAACTGCATCGGCTTCACATCCACAACGATCTTCATCGCGGACGAAGAAAGATTTTGAGAGTTGAGATCGAAAGCAGAAAAATAGAGTATGAGATTCACCGGATTCAAGATTTCTCGATGTCGCACTCGTATCGGACTTGTCTCTGATTAATAGAGTTGAGACGAAGGTTAGAAAACAGAGACGAAGTCGGAGAGGAGGGAGAGAGGAAGTCGTGTTGGTTGGTTCACGGAAGCATTGCCGGAAAGGAAGGTTGCGCCGCCGCTGTTGCTCGTGGCGGAGGAGAAGAAGCAGAACGATCGGGGACGGAGAGGTCACCGGCGCCGTTTGCATATACACGGGAGAGTTCGGGTAGGAGCTGAAGCATCACAAGGTAAAAAACCTAATCCCTCTTTTGATTGTTATTTTGATTTTTGCTCAAGTCCTAGTGATTAATTAGGATTAATTGTAGGTTTAATGTGAGTAATTGTTGATTAATTGGATTTAGTTGCTAATCTGAAGATAATTGTGATTAATTGGGTCAAGCAAAACTTTATCAAAATCTGGGCTAGTCCGAATTGTTGTTCACACCCCTAGTCAATAGGCCCATACGTGAATTACACTGGTTTCTGTTCATTTTCATTTTGCTTTTGCACCCCCTGTATGGTTAGAGTTTTCCTTCTTTTTTTTTGTTTTTTTTTCTACCTTTAGCTCATAATCCAATTTTAATTGAAATAAAAAACCAATAAAAATATGTTTTAGATAGATGTATGTGTGTATATATTTTTGGTATTTTTTGTAGATTTTTAGAAATTAGTTTGTTATGTTTATTAAATCATTTACTTTGGTATGTTCATGTTTCCTTCGGTTTTGATAGATTTTGCAAAGTGATTTCGTTGAATACCTTAGGATTAGAATTTAACTACCAATTTTTGTATGGTTGCTGTAGACCAACCCATGATGGTGTGTAAGAAAAATGAACTCCTAATTCTTTGTTCTGATTGATATTTTCTTAGCTTTGTTTAACTCGATTAACATGCGTTTCCATTAGACAATTGTGACGTTTGTGCTCTCAAATTGAAATGCATTTATGCAATGGCGTCGATTCCTTTTTGTACATATGATTAGGGATGTTTAGAGGTCCTAAGACCTGGAATTGAAAATTTTAGATCATGTTTTCCTATTTTACTCAATTTTTCTTTCTCACATGTAAATACCTTGTTTTTGGTTGACAATCGCACCGTAACTTGTACAAATGACCCGTAATTTTGTGTGAAACTTCTTGGCATGATTTTGTGGTTGTTTAGGCATCTAGTAAAGGCTATTTGCTACTGACTTGTACCAGTTGATTGCATGTTTCTAACTTCATTCACAATTTGAAACCATTTAGCTAGTATTAACCCAGTGTTGTCTAGTTTTGGTTAGAGTTTTGTATTGTTTCATGCTAATTGACTAATATAGATTAACATAGGGTATTGGAACATAATGAATGAGTTTGCTACTGACTTCAAGCTTAGACTATGTGTTCACTTGCTTTTTGCTTCGGTTAAATGATGTTTGTTCGCTAATTGGTAAGTGACGATTCATGCGATGCTTTGGTAACTTCTTGTGAATACTCTTGTGTGATACCGTGATGCTTTTGTATTTGATTTGGGACATTCAATCCCTTGTTTTGCTACTGACTTGGAGCTTCTTCCTCTTGTTTCCATGCTTAGCCTCTCATTTCTTACTTTGATTTTGATTACATCTTGCTATTGCTTGCCATGTTCCCTTAGACTCTTCCTTCTTTGCTAAGAGGAATTGAGATAGGATAGTTATCCTTGACCTTAGGGCCATTTATAGATTAGAATAACATAGAATATAGAAAATAGGCTAGTCTCCCCCTTTTTGCATTCTTTTTTCTTTTACAACCATAAAACATTAATAAATACTTGAATAAAATCCCCTTAAAAAACACCAACCAAAAACACTTCAAAAAACCTAATAAATGTTCAGACTTAAAACAAAAGTGAGGAAGTGATGCGAGACCTTGTAGTAGGTTCTCGTCATCATGGAATTACCCTAAAAGACACAAACCAATCATTTCTTTTTCTTTCGCCTGCTTGGCACCTAAGGGCACCGTTATCTCCGCTCCATTGCATCCTAGGTCGATCCCTTATGCAAGAGCGTGAGCGTTAACTCCGCCCAACTAAAAAACACAAAAACAAACAGAAAATCGTTAGCCGAGCTACGGTAACTCTGATTCCTGAAAAGGATACGTAGGCAGCGGGGTAGGGCCCGTGCGAGTACAATTCTTTATTTTCCCTACATTTTGCATTCATTTCGCACATAGACATAGAGATAGATACACCCTTTAGATAGAAACAAACATAGGTGGATACCATCGAGTACGATGGGCGCGAGGGGTGCTAATACCTTCCCCTTGCGTAACCGACTCCCGTACCTAGATTCTCTGGTCGCAAGACCTTGTTCCTTCCTTTGTTAGGTTTTCTGATATTCCTTTCCCTTATGGGATAAATATATTGGTGGCGACTCTGTTCATTTTTTCGCGAGCGTGCGACAGCTGGCGACTCTGCTGGGGATGTTGCTAGACCTATTGCGGGTCCATTCTTAGCGAGTCGATCCTAGCCTGCGTTTGTTTGTTTATTTACTGGGTGTTTACTTGCTTTATGTCTATATCTTGTATATATGTTTGCATGTTTATTTTCTGCTTGCATATCATGTCTATTTCTGTTTGCACATCATGCATATGGATTATATTCTGTGTTCCTTGGGGTCTTCTGTTCTGTTTTGCAGGTGGGGGGTTTTTGAGGTAAAAGGCCCACTACCCAGGACAAGTGACACCTAGGATTAGCGTGGATGCTCATGTTGGCTCCCGTAGCTCTTGCTACGATCGAGTTGATGTGGGGTACCACAACTGGGCGAGGTTCTTTCATGGAACACTGTGTCTGGCACCCTTGCTGCCTCAAACACTTTGTACCCCATGGGAACTGTAGACCCTAGTGACCATTAGGGACCACTTGTCCGTGTCTAGAATTCATACCCGTGAGATTGGGGTGGGACAGGAAACCTTGACTCCTACATACCTTTGGCTCTTCATATTTGAGGCCGGACCTTTATTTGGTCCGTTCTCATGGTGCTTGATATTCTGGTATTCAAAAAGGCGTCGAACCTTTGATCCTGTGACATTTGGCCTGTACAGAAGCTTCACATCAGTTATTCAGAGGATTGTGTGGTGGTTATTCAGATCATATGGACCTTGATCCCATGCTTGCATTGCATAACATCATTGTTTTATCCACTTCATTTGTGAGGAATTCTAAAGTCTATTTCCAAAAAAAAGAAATGAAAAGAAACAGCAGAAAAGAAAGAAAAGATATTCTATACAAAAAAAAACAACAAAAAACAAAAGGCTTCGATTCCAAAAGAGAACAAAAAAGTGTGAAAAGACTTTAGGATCTCTCATAAATGAAACACGCATTCATACTATCATGCATTTCATGGTTTTCTCAGAGACTTATGGGACCCCTTTCTCTTCAGATTTCAAGATCAATAACGGATTTGACTTCTCACCGCCACGACTCCAAAATCAACTATGGAACAACTCCGTGAGGAAATGGATGAGATGAGGGAACAAATGGGTCATCTTATGTTGGAGATGCAAGACTTGGTCCATAATCAGGATGCACTAAAAGAAGAGAATAGTCAGTTGAAGACTCAGTTAAGCTTGGTTATGGAGATTCTAAAGACGGTATTAAGGAAGGAAGGTGATGTTGTTCCTGTTGCTGCAACAGAAGTTGTTGATTCCTTCTCCCCAATAGGATCTCTTTTCACTCATGGGATGCCTCAGGGAGCTCTCCCTCGATTTCAAGTGCCATTGCCTCCACGTCAAAATGTTCATGCCCCTAGAATGAATCAAGGAGACCGGATGTGTGGAAAAAAACCTAAGATGCCTCAGAGGGTTCTTGATCCGATCCCGATGCCTTATGCTCAGTTACTTCCCCGCTTGCTGGAACTTCGGTTGGTTGAGTTACGCGATTTGACCATGCCTGAAAAGCTTCCCCCCACCTTTGATGCCAATGCTCGATGTGAGTTCCATTCTGGGGCACCTGGTCATGATATTGAGAATTGTAGGGCGCTGAAGCAGCAAATTCAAGATCTCATTGATTCAAAAGTGATTTTGTTCACCCCTGAGGGTATGTTTGTTCGGGGAAATGGGGTTCCCATTGCGGTGGAAGAAAAGGTTGATTCATACTTCTATGTCAGATCTACTTCAAATCAGAAGCATAATTCACCATCTTGGGTTCCAGGTTTCCCACCGCATCAGTCTCCATTTGTTTCACAGCCAGGTCAAAAGAGGAAGACACCTGAACAGAATGGGTATTGGAATCATTGCCATCAGCCGGGTCCACAAATGCCAAGGAGACCACCAAGAAGGATTGACCCAATTCCTATGACCTATAGTCAACTGCTTTCTCATTTGCTCAAGGATTCTTTGGTCCAACTAAAGGAGTTTAAGCCCCCTCCAACATCGATTCCTCAAGGATATGACTTAAATGCAAGGTGTGAGTACCATTCTGGGACATCTGGACATTCAACTGAGAATTGTAATATTTTGAAACACAAAGTCCAAGATCTCATTGACTCCAAAGTAATATCATTCACTCTAAATGGTCTGTGCATAAAACGTAGAGTTCATGCATAAGTGAATGCCCAAAAAAAAAAAAAGCCCAGAAGGAGTCAAGTCTCCTCAACTATGGCAATCATCATTTCCTTTCTGTGTTCTCATTTCAAGTATTTCCTGTTTTGTAGAAGGCTACTTCCTTGTTTGAACTCGTTGGTATGATAATAATGAAAACACCACAAATTCTCGAGCAACTTTGTCAGAATCTTTTTCAAAAAGTAATGTTTTGTAGAAGCATCTCTCATTCTCAAGGTTCTTATGCTCAGTTGTATCCGTGGAAGTTGGTGTTTCAGTTGGTGTTTGAGCTCTCCTTGCAACAAGTAGCTTCTCTAAGTTTGGTGACCATGCAAGGTTCCTCCATGTTTGACGGTAAATAATTCTTCAATGAATATGCTTGGGGCTCCCGCACGAGGGATAAGCAAGACGCACTCTTATCTTGAGCATTGCGCCATTTGCATTGCTCGAATCCCTTAAAGCACTACAAATTCCTGGACGACTTCGTCAGAATCTTCTTCCGTGTGATAATCAAGAGTGTTCTTCACAATGCTTCTCATTCTCAAGGTTCTACTTCATATATCAGTTGCCTTTTCTCATGATCTCCTTCTCAGTGGCCTTGCTAGTTAACAGAGACAAGAAGAACATGAGAGACAAATTGATGTGATTCTATTGCCTTGTGCTCATTCGTTTCCTTGTTTGTTGGAATCACAATTGGTTAAGATTCTAGTATTGGGTCTTCTTCACCACAAGTAGCTCTCTTGAGTTGATGATCATATAAGATTCTTCCTGTTTATGATGGCGATTACTACTCTAGTAACTATGCTTGGGGCTCCCGCATGAGGGATAAGCAAGACGTACTCTTATCTTGAGCATTGCATCCCTCGCATTGCTCGAATCCCTAAAGCAAGGCAAAAGTTTACAACTCATGGGTGACTTTGTTGGAGTTCACTTTTGAAGTAATCTGAAGTGTTTGGAAGGAACTGCAGAAAGTATTCAAGCTCAACAAGTCCAGACGGAGTCAGGTCTCCTCAACAACGACACCCATTTAGTTTCTTACTGCATTCTCATTGTAATTTTTCATTTGTGTGTTTAAGCATCAATAGCATGTAAAAACTTGTTAATTTCTGAATGAAAATCATAATATATTGTTTATGTTTGTCTTGAAGCAATCCATTCGTTTTCACTCATAAAAATGTTTTTGGCATTACAATACCAACTTTACTAATCTCTTGCTTAGGCAAAAAGCGGAGGGAGAATGATGAAAAAAATAAAAATGCAAAATCTCTAATCGTGTGTTTTTGAATAAAACCCTACTGAGGATGTACAGGCATTGTTTCAAATCCCCAAACACCGGAGATATAAGGGAGATAGACCCTCGTTAACCCCTTTGAGCCTTGAAGTAGGAGTTCTTTTTCTAATCATAAAAAACCCTTATTTTAACCTTGGGGCAGGGTAGTGTTCATTTAACTTGATCGAGTGTTTAAAACTCACCAAAAAGGTATGCATCTAAGGGTACAACAATGGCTATCCTCCAAAAGGTTGAGGAATGTCAAAACCGCAATGATTATCCTTATTCCATCAAGAGATCAAGAGATGATGATACCACAATGGTAATCCTTCATCAAATCAAAGGAGTGAGGCAGTCGCAATCACCTCCAACAAATCAAAGACTATGCGAGGTCACACGACTTGTTCAAAAAAAAAAAGGAGAGCAAAAAAAAAATGGCGAAAAAATAATGAAAATAAAAAAAAAAAAGATGAAAAGGAAATGGCAAAAGAAAAAATAATGAAATTGCCAAGCAAGAACAAAGTCGCGTGATCACGAATCAGAAGAATAAAAGGTGAGCGACCGCCATGTCCAAAGAACCTCATTGATTCCTCAACCATTTCAAAATTCCTCGTGAGGGATGAACACTCGTTTCAAGTTAACTGAACATAGGACTGGAGAACATCATGAAGGGGGTGGGCAACAAATAATTTTGAGCCTAAAAATCCTTTGTTTCCAAAACCGTGAACCTGGCCAAGTTACAACCCTTAAAAGTCCTAATTGAAGTAGGGTTTATTTTGAAAGCGCACTCTGATGAGATAACGTTTAACTGACTCCCAATGAAGCGAGACTCATATCCATGTTGGTATCGTATGTTTGCTCTATCTTTCACATGCAAAAAATCGAGGTTGTGTCAACTAGTGATTCAGTCACAAGAGGTCGCAACCTCATATTATAAAAAGTTTTACAACTTCAAGATTAACATAGGCTTTGCATTAGAATCATCATTCTTAGAATTAACATTCTTTTGCATACAAATATGTGCTTAACATCAAGGAAATTTTCAAGGATGAGAATCAGTGAGCAACTTGATCATGTCAAAATACAAGAGACTTGAGAACTCCGAGGAGTAAAAGCTAATCATTTCAAATGTTGACCATCAAGGGGCAGATTCTCTAAAAAGCTCCGTTGGGCATGAACAGTTAATGCTTTCCTCGATTACCTTGAGGGGAAGAGTTTGAAGACTCCGTCGAGCGTGGTGAAGTTATTCCCATGTTTGTTTGGCATCAAAACAAGGAAAGCTTGAGGATTCTAGTAAGATGTACCTAATCAGAGGCAATTAAGTCGAGGTTTGACCTCTCAAATTCAGCATATCTGGGGCAATCATGTCGACAAATCTCTTCGGGCCTTGATCAATCTGGGGCAATCAAGTCGAGGAATCTCTCTTGAGTTCAACCAATCTGGGGCAGTTACGTCGAGATCCGACAAATCTCTCCAAGGATCCTTTGGGGCAAATCCCTCCATAAGTCACGAAGCCTGGGGGACAATTCTGAGTTGTTGTCGCTCCATGACCATAGGAGTTTATTTCTCCTAGAAATTTGGTCTCTCCTCGAGCATAAGGGTTTATTCCTCCTAGGAGTCGTTCTACTTCCCTAATCAAGGCTCCTTATTTGGATCTCTCATCCCCAACATGGTGAATCGAGGGAATCTCCTCAAGTTGAAAATCCTCCAAGCAGTGGCACATGGTGAGAAGTCAGAAATCATTCTTCAAATCAAAGAAAAGTGCATCTTACAAATCAAAGTCCAATATCTATTGGCACCTCCACATGGTCCTTAACACTAAGGGGATTTTCCCTGTTGTTTACCCCACTAACGCCTTTATTTGGCACTCTGCATATAGCGTTCACTGCATATAACATTGCATCCTCAAAAGCGTAGCATATCCGTCAAAATGGAGCATTACGCCATAGAAAAATTCAAACATGCATAACAAAGCATAAGCCAGATAATACAAATCCGCACCCAATCAAGACAATAATACATCCCCGCACAAAGGGTTGTCCTTACAAATTCTGATTGATATCTGCTACTACATTTCAAATCTCTTCCAACCTCGGTGCCGATGCGAGGTATCCTCAGTTTCTGATGGGTGTCTGACACAATGTCTTCTTTTGTCTCCTGGTGTCGATTCGATGTTGAGTCATAGATCGTAAGAGATCTTATTCTTTCAGTCCTGAAGATCATGCTTAGGTCTTCTCCTGATGTTGAGTCGATGTTGAGTCATAGATCGTAAGAGATCTTATTCTTTCAGTCCTGAAGATCATGCTTAGGTCTTCTCCTGATGTTGAGTCGATGTTGAGTCATAGATCGTAAGAGATCTTATTCTTTCAGTCCTGAAGATCATGCTTAGGTCCTCTCCTGATGTCGAGTCGATGTTGAGTCATAGATCGTAAGAGATCTTATTCTTCCAGTCCTGAAGATCATGCTTAGGTCTTCTCCTGATGTTGAGTCGATGTTGAGTCAAAGATCGTACGAGATCCTCTCCTGATGTCGAGTCGATGTTGAGTCATAGATCGTAAGAGATCTTATTCTTTCAGTCCTGAAGATCGTGCTTAGGTCTTCTCCTGATGTTGAGTCATAGATCGTAAGAGATCTTATTCTTTCAGTCCTGAAGATCATGCTTAGGTCTTCTCCTGATGTCGAGTCGATGTTGAGTCATAGATCGTACGAGATCTTTTTCCTTTTCAGTCATTGTTTCATGTAACATTTCTTTTGGGAACCTTGTATTGGCACCTTGGGCTACGTTACAAGCTATCACCCTTCTTCCAATTACATACCATAAATATATCCACCAGAAAAACAAATTCCTCTCTTTCCCCAGCAGATATCAAAACAAAAATAAAGAATAAAGACCACTCCATCTCCTCGGGACAAATTTCGGGTCTTTGGTATTTAATCTTCTTCTACCTTGAATGTTCGAAAGGCTAGCGTCAATCTCACCTTCAGGTTTAAGATGATTAAATAGGGGCAGCTGTCATACCCCAAATTTGTCCTACCCCTTGACTTAATTTCTAACTGGCTTATGCATTTCACAATCTCATGTACATGCATCACTCCATTAGGTTACCTAACATAGATCATACATTCATTAATCAATGACCTGGCACTGGGATTAAGGATTTTGAAAGCCTAGGGCGTCATATTGAGATTAAGGCTTGTATTGAAATTAAAGTCTATTTCTTCTGATGTTTCCAGCAGCAAAGTGTGAATTGGGGTTTAAGGGTTCATTTCCCTATGGGTGACCAGAGGAATTGTGCTTTGATTCTAAGATCATTGAACCATGGTGCAAGAGGATAGACTTGAAGATTGCGTTGTACTTGGGGCATTATTTGTGCTAATAATATATGAGTTTGGTTTGAATGGACGAATTGAATTAAAAAGGTGTCGTTGAAGATGTGAGTTTATTGGAATTTGTTCATTATACTTGAGGCGGATTTAATTTCAAAGGTAATCAAGGTGAAATGAAGTTCTCAAGCTTTTGTATGAGATTTCTTGGTGCTTAAAGTCACAAGATTAGAACGATTTACCGTATTCATGTCATGTCCCAAATATCGCCAATGAATTCAAATTCGAGCATATGTTTCAAGTTCCACCCTAAGGAGAAGTCACTATAAATTGAAGAATGTGGGAGATGGTAAAAGGTTGAAAGGTTACCAAGTCAAATTACAGTTTCCGAAAGAAAAGATCTGTTCCCATTTCAAAGTTCTACCTGATTACGATCCATTACAACACCCAAATCCATCATTACACTACAAAGAAATTACACAAAAAAAAGGATTCTAAACAAGTTCCATTCAAAAATCCACTACAAAAATCCAAGACATAGAAAGTTACAACAAAAATACAATTGATCCTTTGACTTTCTTTTACAAGTTGACTCTCCTAAACCTATCACTCTTCAAAATCATCATCACTTTCTTCCCCATGATCAAAGCTCTAAGCCACCGATCCTTCTTCACTCCCAGAACTACGCTGCCGTACCTGCACTCAGTAACCCCATGCTTCACATTCCATCTTTCTTTTTTGAGCCTCTTATATGCAGCATACATTAACACAACATTCAACCATGCCGCATTCATATGATCAGCCCCATTTCACATATACTCAATAAAAATAGGAACACAATCCATACAATTCATAACAGTCCCTGCATCAAAACCAACCTGACAGTTGATTGCAGCACATGATTATCCATACACATTCAATTCACATCACAGGTTAAACTAACAGAGTACAAAATCTGCAAATTCAAGAGAGTCCAGTTCAATATCATTCAATTCTAAACTAGCAGTTCATAATCCAAAGCATTCCCTAACATCTAACAAGAAAAACCAACACAGTTACATACACTTTATCTTCACATCATGCGCACAGTCCAATACGCACATTCATCATCTAGAAAATAAACAAATGCATAACAGTTTTAACAAATCAGTTCCTACATATCAACCATACCTACACTACATCCATACATATACGTCCCTGCCATAAAATCCCAACTAATTTTAACCTTCAGTTACAAAAAGAAACTTCCCAAAACAGAATCACAACCACCCTTAACTAACTCTCTAAACCTCCAAAACAGAATTGAACCAACATCTATAACTAACCTCTAACCGAATTGTAAAGAACTTCAGATCCATCGATGGAGAATTTCTGGAAAGGTTGAATTCACACTCCCATCACAAGCTTCTTCCTCCAAAATATTCATCAAACTTTCATCACCTTGATCATCTTCACTTCACGCTATTCTATTTTCTTCACCATGTTTCAATCTTGAACCATCTTCATCACACTTCAATTCGGTCACCGAAACCAGAATCGAATCTCTTCGTCGATCTCTCATCATCTTCATCACTATACACCAACCTGCAACAAATTTAAGAAACAAAAAAAATGAAGATAAAGCTCACGGCAAAATTTCAAGAGAAGAAGATCCTAACAGAAGCATGAAGGAATTCGGTTCGAATCTTTAATCTCATCTCAGTCTCAACGTTACCTTCGCAATATCTACGAGTTCAATTCCTCCACGGCAATCTCCAGAAATGCATTGATCCTCATGTGAACTTGCATCAAATTCAAGAACAAATCCTCAAGTTCGCTCGCATCGTCACGACGTTATCACCTTGGCTCTTTGAATCAACGCGATAACGTCACAACATTGAGCAACGTCCATCGTCCATCGACAACGAACTGCATCGGCTTCACATCCACAACGATCTTCATCGCGGACGAAGAAAGATTTTGAGAGTTGAGATCGAAAGCAGAAAAATAGAGTATGAGATTCACCGGATTCTGGATTTCTCGATGTCGCACTCGTATCGGACTTGTCTCTGATTAATAGAGTTGAGACGAAGGTTAGAAAACAGAGACGAAGTCGGAGAGGAGGGAGAGAGGAAGTCGTGTTGGTTGGTTCACGGAAGCATTGCCGGAAAGGAAGGTTGCGCCGCCGCTGTTGCTCGTGGCGGAGGAGAAGAAGCAGAACGATCGGGGACGGAGAGGTCACCGGCGCCGTTTGCATATACACGGGAGAGTTCGGGTAGGAGCTGAAGCATCACAAGGTAAAAAACCTAATCCCTCTTTTGATTGTTATTTTGATTTTTGCTCAAGTCCTAGTGATTAATTAGGATTAATTGTAGGTTTAATGTGAGTAATTGTTGATTAATTGGATTTAGTTGCTAATCTGAAGATAATTGTGATTAATTGGGTCAAGCAAAACTTTATCAAAATCTGGGCTAGTCCGAATTGTTGTTCACACCCCTAGTCAATAGGCCCATACGTGAATTACACTGGTTTCTGTTCATTTTCATTTTGCTTTTGCACCCCCTGTATGGTTAGAGTTTTCCTTTTTTATTTTGTTTTTTTTTTCTACCTTTAGCTCATAATCCAATTTTAATTGAAATAAAAAACCAATAAAAATATGTTTTAGATAGATGTATGTGTGTATATATTTTTGGTATTTTTTGTAGATTTTTAGAAATTAGTTTGTTATGTTTCTTAAATCATTTACTTTGGTATGTTCATGTTTCCTTCGGTTTTGATAGATTTCGCAAAGTGATTTCGTTTAATACCTTAGGATTAGAATTTAACTACCAATTTTTGTATGGTTGCTGTAGACCAACCCATGATGGTGTGTAAGAAAAATGAACTCCTAATTCTTTGTTCTGATTGATATTTGCTTAGCTTTGTTTAACTCGATTAACATGCGTTTCCATTAGACAATTGTGACGTTTGTGCTCTCAAATTGAAATGCATTTATGCAATGGCGTCGATTCCTTTTTGTACATATGATTAGGGATGTTTAGAGGTCCTAAGACCTGGAATTGAAAATTTTAGATCATGTTTTCCTATTTTACTCAATTTTTCTTTCTCACATGTAAATACCTTGTTTTTGGTTGACAATCGCACCGTAACTTGTACAAATGACCCGTAATTTTGTGTGAAACTTCTTGGCATGATTTTGTGGTTGTTTAGGCATCTAGTAAAGGCTATTTGCTACTGACTTGTACCAGTTGATTGCATGTTTCTAACTTCATTCACAATTTGAAACCATTTAGCTAGTATTAACCCAGTGTTGTCTAGTTTTGGTTAGAGTTTTGTATTGTTTCATGCTAATTGACTAATATAGATTAACATAGGGTATTGGAACATAATGAATGAGTTTGCTACTGACTTCAAGCTTAGACTATGTGTTCACTTGCTTTTTGCTTCGGTTAAATGATGTTTGTTTGCTAATTGGTAAGTGACGATTCATGCGATGCTTTGGTAACTTCTTGTGAATACTCTTGTGTGATACCGTGATGCTTTTGTATTTGATTTGGGACATTCAATCCCTTGTTTTGCTACTGACTTGGAGCTTCTTCCTCTTGTTTCCATGCTTAGCCTCTCATTTCTTACTTTGATTTTGATTACATCTTGCTATTGCTTGCCATGTTCCCTTAGACTCTTCCTTCTTTGCTAAGAGGAATTGAGATAGGATAGTTATCCTTGACCTTAGGGCCATTTATAGATTAGAATAACATAGAATATAGAAAATAGGCTAGTCTCCCCCTTTTTGCATTCTTTTTTCTTTTACAACCATAAAACATTAATAAATACTTGAATAAAATCCCCTTAAAAAACACCAACCAAAAACACTTCAAAAAACCTAATAAATGTTCAGACTTAAAACAAAAGTGAGGAAGTGATGCGAGACCTTGTAGTAGGTTCTCGTCATCATGGAATTACCCTAAAAGACACAAACCAATCATTTCTTTTTCTTTCGCCTGCTTGGCACCTAAGGGCACCGTTATCTCCGCTCCATTGCATCCTAGGTCGATCCCTTATGCAAGAGCGTGAGCGTTAACTCCGCCCAACTAAAAAACACAAAAACAAACAGAAAATCGTTAGCCGAGCTACGGTAACTCTGATTCCTGAAAAGGATACGTAGGCAGCGGGGTAGGGCCCGTGCGAGTACAATTCTTTATTTTCCCTACATTTTGCATTCATTTCGCACATAGACATAGACATAGATACACCCTTTAGATAGAAACAAACATAGGTGGATACCATCGAGTACGATGGGCGCGAGGGGTGCTAATACCTTCCCCTTGCGTAACCGACTCCCGTACCTAGATTCTCTGGTCGCAAGACCTTGTTCCTTCCTTTGTTAGGTTTTCTGATATTCCTTTCCCTTATGGGATAAATATATTGGTGGCGACTCTGTTCATTTTTTCGCGAGCGTGCGACAATTATCAAAGGTGCAAATCCAAAAGTCTCTTGGAACCTGAATGCATAAATTGAATTAACTGAACTTAGGACTGAAGATCATCACGAAGAGGGGTGGGTACAAATAAACTTTGAGCCTCTATCCTTTGTTTCTTAAACCGTGAACCAAGCCACGTTACAACCCTTGAAAGTCCTAACTGAAGCATGGTTAGTTCGAAAGCATACTGTCACCAAAAAGGTATCCTGACTCCTTAAGGTTTACCACAAATGCTGAGTTGACACTTCGTTTTTACAAACATCACGTTTTTATAAACATCATGTTTTTGCATATCCAGTTTTAATGTTTTTCAACAAACTCAAGACGGACGTATGCATTGCATCTCATGAATTCTTTATTAAACATATTCTGCTACATAATTTCAAAATGTTAGCATCAGAATAAACTTGCACAGGGTATAGCTAGTGACTGAAAGTTATCCCGACAAACAAAATTACTCCAAGAAGCCATGTCTCTTACGTATACAAGGGGCACGACATGTTTTGTCCAATCAATCTGGGGCAATCAAGTCAAGATTCCGAGAATCTCTCATGGATGCTCGAACAATCAGGGGCATGCATCCAAGTATATCTAAAGCTACTCCCCAATCAACGTGAGACATTGTCATGAGCCTATGATTACTGGGGGCATATCGCCCATAATGAACATCTCATAAAGTCTTCGCGAGGCGAATCTTTCCAAAGTTCCTGCTAACCGGGGCAAATCTATGCAAGTCCAGTTCAACATCTTGATCAATACTCAGTGGCGTGTCCTAAATCAAGTAGTAAGTTGCTATAATCACTGGGGGCAATGTTCAAGGCATCCATGCTTCTCCACAAAGTCGACTTCACGAGATCATATCCCCACAGAGCAATCCTCAAGAAGATATCTTCAAACATACTCGTCCAACAAAAACATATCTCCCCAACAGAGCTTGCATCTTCAACACTACCGGTCATCCAACATGTTGCTCTTCTCCAACATGGTTTATTAATATCTCTAAATCAGGGTACATCAAACTACTGATCATCCCCAACCAGAAACCATAAATCCCCAGTTAAGCATCTTCAAGACAAGATCGGACAATAAAACCACAAGGATACAGAGATTTATTTTCTCAATAAAGACAACACAAATCATATTCACATATCACATGTCATAAACATAGTCATACAAGTGCATACATATTCATACATAATACATAACGCATCGCGACAAGTGCGTATATAACATGCGAGGTTCTCATTTATTTTGAGAATCCCGTCACATAAACGCATTACATGCATCATGACATGGCATAAAAGACTAGCTTTACCTTTTTCAGGTTACTCCTGCAGTCAAATAAACATTATCTACCTTCAGATCTAAGTCGATACCTTGGACGGTTCCTTAATGATCTACCTTTGGAGTTAAGTCGATACCTTGGACGGTTCCTTAATGATCCACCTTCCGAGTTAAGTCGATACCTTGGACGGTTCCTTAACAATCTACCTTCAGATCTAAGTCGATACCTTGGACGGTTCCTTAATGATCTACCTTTGGAGTTAAGTCGATACCTTGGACGGTTCCTTAATGATCCACCTTCAGAGTTAAGTCGATACCTTGGACGGTTCCTTAACAATCTACCTTCAGATCTAAGTCGATACGTTGGATGGTTCTTTAATGATCTACCTTTGGAGTTAAGTCGATACCTTGGACGGTTCCTTAATGATCCACCTTCAGAGTTAAGTCGATACCTTGGACGGTTCCTTAACAATCTACCTTCAGATCTAAGTCGATACCTTGGACGGTTCCTTAATGATCCACCTTCAGAGTTAAGTCGATACCTTGGACGGTTCCTTAATGATCCACCTTCAGAGTTAAGTCGATACCTTGGACGGTTCCTTAACAATCTACCTTCAGATCTAAGTCGATACCTTGGACGATTCCTTAATGATCTACCTTTGGAGTTAAGTCGATACCTTGGACGGTTCCTTAATGATCCACCTTCAGAGTTAAGTCGATACCTTGGACGGTTCCTTAACAATCTACCTCCCGATTTAAGTCGATATCTCAGACGATTCCTTAAACAATCAACTTTTCAAAATCTAAAAGCAGTTCCGTAGCGATCAACACTCAAACAACTACTTCTCAAACACTCCAAACATAATCTAATGCATGATTTACTGGATGGCATCTTCAAGCCCATCTCCGACAAAGGTCCCTACTTCAGCTAGGGCAAATTTCTTGGTATTCTAGTGTTCAATCATCTTCCACCTTCAGATTCCGACAAGCACACATGCCAATCTACATCTTCAGATATAAGAAGATTGAACAGGGGCAGCTGTCATACCCCAAAATTTGCCCTCATATGTTTGCAAAATGTCATTTTTATTTCGATTAGATGACATAGTGTAATTGGTAAGGAGGTAAAGTTTGCAGGTACGAGATCACGGGTTCGGAACCTACTACTGACAGTCCTTTTCCATTTTTTTTCTAACTTTCCTTTTATTTGATTTATGATTTTGTTGCTAAATCCTTCTTATTTAAGTAGGATATTTTTCATTTTATTATAAAATATTAAAAGAACAAAAAATAGATTCTTAAGTATTTAATTAGTATTTTTAGTATAGGTTTTAAATAGCTTTAGTTTTAATAAAAAAAAAACAAAATATAAATATTTGTAATTTTTTAGGTCCAAGCCCATTGTTTCTTCTTAACCTAATTCTTTTTTCCTTATAAATAACAACAAATCCTATTTTCTAAGGGGGACATGCGGTCTCACGTACAAAAACCACCAGACAAATCCTTGTTTTGTGGCCGTTGCTACCCGAACAAAAAACATACTAACATTGGTCATCCAAAAACCATGTTTATTCCACAAATTCTATAAGTTTTGCAGGGACACTGATTGTACATTCATCAAGCCACCAACACGTAACATGTTCCATGATAGCAATAAGGATCACAAGAATTCTCAAGCATTGAGGATTCTTTTGGCCGCTTATTCGTGAAACCGTAAGCCGAGAGGGAGTACGAAACTGCAAACTCGGATTTCCATCAATTCAAAACGGTTTCAAGATCCCAGCGGTTCTCTCTGAATCAAATCGATCATCACTATCAATTGGAACGAACAGAAGCGCACATATAAAGGCCACGGTTTGTCTCCACCAAACTCAATCTCGTTCTCATATGTTAATGCATTATTAATGGATTTCGATTGCCTTGTATGCCTTAGATGTTTGTTTAGGGCGTTTCTGAACAGTTTAATTTGAGTTTCGTTGTAAGAATGTGAATCCACCATGGTTAGGTTATATAAGCTTCGAATTGGGGACTCCCATCTAACAACCGAATTGGTCCAAATTGATGGTTCTATCATGCTTAGGAAGTGATTTCCGATCGATTCATGGTTTCATAACAGGTTTTTATCGCATTGTGTTTAGTTTTGGAATCTGCAGGTCCAAGCTAGATGGGAACGATGATGAACAGTGCAGAAGGCGCTGGTTTTTTTGAATTTTTCCGGAACAATTATTTAGTATATTTAATTAAACCACCGATTCATTATCAGCCAAGAAAATTAGCCTAGTGGAGAACTGCACCCCTTATTCACTACAAGGGCATGGGTTCGATCCATGCTTCTTGTATATTATTTTTTTTCAATTTTCAGGTTCAAAGATCCAGTACTTTGCGCATGCGCCAGCACAAGATACACCTTCAATCCCAGCCACCAGATCATCACAAACTTCCATGATCTGACGCCCCTGGATGAAGGACCTTGCTGTGCACCTTCAGTCTCACCACACCAGCTAAGTTTTCTATATTATTTTTAGTTCCTTTTATTTATTTGTTTTAACTATCAAATTTCTTTTTACATAAAATTAATTTCTCTCCAAGGCATAATACATAATGAAAATATCTTTATTTTTTTGTTTTAATTGTAATTAAATTGTTTTTTATTTAAATTGTTAGATTATTTATTTAACTAAATTATAATTAATTTTTATTCATTGATATTAGGTTTAGGATTTAATTAAAACCCTTTTTATTTTTATTATCGATTTAATTAATTGGGTAGAATACCAATAATTAATAAAATTGATTTTATTTATTCTATTAAACTTAGTCAATTTGTGCCCTCATCAGAGTTTGCGAGAATTAGCCATACACTGAAAAATATTTTCTTTGTGCATTTCTTTTCAGGATTATTATCAGATTTCTTCCGACTACGCGCCACGCCCTTCACAAAGCTAAGTCTTTAATTTATTTCATTTTAAAAGTCTGTTTCGTTTCCATTTGATTTTAGGGTTTGCCCTTATATCTCTGAACTGTGCATACATTCACCTTTCTCTATTACTTGCTTTGCCATTTTTCAGGGTTAAACCCGAGGGCTTCCCGCTAACCATATCAGATCAAATCAAGCTAAGTACTTTTGTTTATTTTATTTTAAATACATTATATCCTTATTTTTAGGGTTAACTGTGTTCGCCTTCGAACCGATAAATGCACTCACCCTATTTTGTTTGTCTTTTCTAGGGTTTGTCAAATTGCCAAAGCCACGAGTATCGGTAACCCTAAACTCTAACCCTGATATTTGCTTGTCTTTTATTATTACTTGTGTCAAACCCTATTAAGGGATCCGCTGGTTACAATTTCTCTCCCCCATATCTGTTTTGATTGTATTATTTAAATGCGTGGTTAGTAATCTTAGGGAGTGCAACCTTTGAATTGAACATAGATTCACTAAATTTACAAGATAATATATTTGAATATAATCACATGATTGGTGCACACTGTCATACCCCAATTTTTGACCTAAGATACCACCTCATATCATTTGCATATGCATCATTTGCATCTCTAACAAATTGCATAGCTTGTGTTTGTTACTTGTGACTCAGCAGGATTTAATCAGGAAATCACTCATCAGTACAAGTAACAATCAATTAGGGTTTTGTTCTCCCTTCATTTCAAATGAATCATCTTCATCAACAACCGACATTTGGTCCCCAGAGATTCACTTCAACAAACTCAACAGCTTTGAATCGACTGAATTAGGGTTTTGACTGAAGATAGCATACTCCTGACTTTTGCTCAGGATTTGACCTAAAGACTTGGGACATGACCTCAAGACCCCAAGTGCATCATTTTAACCTAATCCATTGGCTCAGAACATCTCTTACACAAAGATTGATCAGACAAATCCTCAGAATTAGGGTTTTGAACTATCAGGGACTGAAATCAGGGATCATATTTGGGAAACCCTAAAAATCCCCAGGAAGTCAATCAAAGGTTTCAATCATCTTCAAATAAAGTGCGCCATTTCCATTTGTGTGATTCAAGAGTTTTGATTGGAATCTATTTCAAGATTTTGGCCTATGGATTCATCATGGTGAAGAAAATTGTTTCTTATGGATTATTTGAAAGATGATACAAGTTTGAAACAATTCATGAAAATTGCAAGAAATATCTTTTAGTCCATTTGTTGAAAGATTATTTCAAGTATGGTTTAAAACCATAAATTCAAGAATTCAAAATTCATTGGTGCAAGAATATTCTTCACATTACTTCAAGGAATTTCCATTCAAAAATATCCAGTATTCATGGTTCATGCAACTTCATTCAAAGATTTTAAAGGAAATTCAAACATTCACAAATGAAGATCATTCTTTACAAAGTTCTAAATTCCAAATGAAGTACAAAGTGAACTATATTCAAAATTCAAAGATACAACATTCAAAGTTCCATTTAGTTCCAAGATTACAAGTTCATACAATC
The DNA here is from genome assembly GCF_029867415.1 of Vicia villosa. NCBI lineage: Eukaryota > Viridiplantae > Streptophyta > Magnoliopsida > Fabales > Fabaceae > Vicia > Vicia villosa. The sequence continues at coordinate 101,171,141 of NC_081185.1, read as the reverse complement.
TAAAGTTGGAATAAATTGGAATTACAAGAAAAAAGAAAAAAACTTCAAAGACTTTCTTGAATTCTTCATTCTTCAAAGTCTTCATTCTTCAAGTTCAAATTTCTTCATTCTTTCTTCAAAGGTCCTCATGTCACATGAAAAAGAAAACATAAGAGGGGTGAAATTAGCAAAAGTCAAAGAATGTCAAAGAGAGATTTTTATGTCATAAAATTATGCAACTTAGAGATATCATAAAATGACATAAAAATTTACACACATGGCTTATATCATGAGAATATCTTTGCATAATGACATAAGGAATATATTCTTATTCTTATTCTTATTCTTGCAATGATGAAGAATATATTCTTATTCTTGCAATGATGAAGAATATATTCTTATTCTTGCAATGACCATAACATTCCAATCAAGTTTCTTAATTCCTAACACATCCTAAGCTTTTCCTATAAATAGAAGTGTTCTCTTCATTGCAAATGAAAAAAAAGCAACCTTAACTACTTGCTTTTTTCACTCCTCCCTTTTCTCTCATAATTTTCAAAGTTTCTTAGTCCCATAGTTTGAAAAGGAGTGAAGAAGTTGTTCATACCTTGGTGGAGAATTCCAACTTGAATTCCATCTTCAAGTCTTGAAACAATCCAAAGAGAGGTGTTATGGCATCACCTTCATCAAAAGCCTACAAAAAGGAAAAAGAAAAGTGTTGGTGACAATCCAAACTTGTTTCAAATAACAATTCAAAGTTGTTACAAACAATAATTCAAAGTTGTTTGTCATCAAATCAAATTCACATGAACAACACGGTTTCAATCAATAAAAATTCAGCAACAATTCAATTACTTTGGTACCCAACAAGTTGCGGTTCTAAATCGTTCAACACCAACAATTCAAAGGCAAAAATTCAGCAAAGCCACGGTTTTGAATCATTCAATAAACAACTCAAAACGCGGTTCAGCACCACAACAAATTCGCAAAGAAAAAATTCATCATAACAACAACATAGCAGCAGTTCATAGCTACACAACAACAACAATTCAGAAGAAGTTTCGATTCACAAATTCAGCATAGCAATGGAGCAGTAGCAGCGACATATTCGAAGATTCGAAAGCGCATCAATTCAATAAAAGGGAGTGCATCAATTTTCCAGAAGCAGACAGAAAAAAGGAGAGCCAAATTCGTACCTGTCAAAAAGCCGACGCCAGAACTGGTTCATCGGACTTGCTCCGATCAGGTTCTTATTCCTTACTTCCTCTTAGAAATTTTGATGCTAGTCTGTTCTTTATGCTGCACTGATTTGAACGTCTGCTTCAATTCACTCGAATTTCCTTCCAATTATCATTTAATCTGAAATCCTTGCGGAATATCAAAATCAAATATTGGTGATATAAGTTTCAATCCCAGATAAATAAATAGAAACAAAATCTGTGCGAATCACACCTCTTGTTCGTCCATGGCCACCGTGAAGCCGAGAGAGGTTGGTTCAGCGTTGTTGTTCCAAGAGAAAGCCGCTGTTTTGTTGTTCACTGAGAGAAGCACCGCGAGAGAGTGAGAGTTCCTCATGGGAGACGAAATTGCCGAAAGAAATCGAGGGAGAGTGTGATATGTTGTTGTTGATTCGCTGCAAAGAAGAGGAGAAAATTTGTTCTCCCAATTTTGTTTTTTTCAGAATCGTGAATGAGAGTGGAAGAAAGAAAGAGGCGCTGCAGCCTCTGTTTCCTTTAGGGTTTTTTTTTCAAACCCATTTGCTTACTAGAGATTGGGCGGATCCGGGTTCCTCTGACCCGACCCGGTCCGACCCAGCAACCTTTTTTTTTTTTTTATTATTTGATTTCAGCTTTTGACAAGTGGGCTCTGCACCCCCATCCGTTTTTCAACACACCAGGCCCAAACATTAGTTTTTTACTATTTTCTTTTAGTTTTCTTTGAGAAAATTGTTCATAAAAAAGACTTAATGTTTTAATTAGATATAGGATTTTAATTTCTTTTCTAATCCTTATTTTAGATACATATTTTTATTTATGTTTCTAATTATTTTCTTCTTCTCATAAAAAACAACAAAAAATATATTAGATGCATATTTTAGTTTATGTTTTCTAATTATTTTCTCTTTTCATAAAAAAATCACAAAAATATCTTGTTTTAGAATTAATTTTCTTTTGAATTTGATATTTTCATATAATTTTTGTATAGTTAATCATTTAATTTTCTATTTGATTACTATTACATTTCACTTGAATTTTCTAACTTCATCCAAGACTTCGAGATTATTTCTCTGTTGTCTTTTGGATTTGTCTGTTTTGTTTGGTCTTCCATTTGTTGTAGAATTCCTTAAACAATTACTGGGTGATCATGGAATGCTATAAGCTGTGAGCTTATCCGACGTTCTTTTCTGCTGGTGTGGATGCCTAACATCTGAAGATCACGGTAACACCTCAAACTCAGAAATCCAATTTTCTCATTCTTCGAGGTAAGCCTAAAACTCAATCAACTGTTTTCACAACAGTAATCAATTCACTTTCGAATCATCCATTGTTTTTCAAAACAGTGGGGCCTCTCGAATATTAGAGAGTATAAGTCCCTTTTCTTTTTCTTTTTACAGTTTTTCTTTGTACAGAAAACTTTTTCAAAACAATACTTTTCAAACTGTTTTTAAAACAATAAATCTCACATCTTTTTTTTTCAAAACCACCCACCCTGTTTTATGAAAATAAAACAGGGGCCTCTCGAATATTAGAGAGTGTAAGTCCCACTCCTTTTTCTTTTTTGTACAGTTTTTCTTCAAACAGAATAAACTTTCAAAACAAACTTTCAAACAGTTTTACAAAGGCGAAACCTCGCGTCCTGTAAATAAAAACAATCAACCATGTTTTGTAAATAAAACACGGGCCTCCACGTAGGTATAAGTCCCAAGCCCTTTTGTACATACCCATTCCAGTACATGAAATTAGGTATTTCATTGTACGCCTTTTGTACATATCTCAATCAATGTGTTTTTTAACTTTGAATAACAAACCAAAAATGAAGGTTTACTTTAAATCTTCCCAAAAATATACCATGGGCCTCCATGTAGGTATAAGTCCCAAGCCCTTTGTAAATACCTGTTTACATAGCTTTGAATAAACTCAAGCGGACCTCTTCCCGAGTGTAAGTCCCGAACCCCTGTGTATACAAATGGATCATGCTTACAGGTATATTTCCTTCATAAACTCCATCATATACACACACTTTGTCATATACATACAATTGTTCATACCTGTTCATGTTTGTTCATACTTGTTCATGTTTGTTCATATATGTGATATGTGTGCTTGTTCAACTTAGTACAACACTAGGTTCCCCATAGCCTCCTATTGGGCTTCGTGCAAAGAATCTCCACTAGTTTAGGTTAGGACATAGAGTATGGTTTCCCGGTGAAATCGCTCTAAGAGCTCAGACCAACTATACCATGCCTCCCCTTGGGCTTTGTACAAACGAGTGACCCTCCCATAGCCTCCTCTTGGGCTTACAATGCAAGGACCCTGGATTGTCCCTCCCATAGCCTCCTCTTGGGCTTACAATGCAAGGACCCTCGGATAGCCTCCTCTTGGGCTTCGTACAAGGACCCACGGGCTTCTTATAAGCATCCCCAATATCCAAATCAAAATACCCTAGGAGATTAGACATCTTTCATCTCTATGCTAGGAGTATCTCTTTTATATCATCACAAACAATCAATCAATCAATCAAACTTTTTTGCCACAAGGCTGGCTAATCAATCCAACTTTCTTTTTGCCACAAGGCTGGCTAATCAATCAAACTGTTTTACCACCGTACTGGATGATTAATCAAAGTTTTTGTCACAAGGCTGACTTCATTGAAACTTTTGCCACAAGGCTGGCTGATTAATCAAAGTTTTTGTCACAAGGCTGACTTCATTGAAACTTTTGCCACAAGGCTGGTTAAACAAAAACATCTTTATCATTCTAAGCACCCTAAGTGGCATGGCCCCGGGCTTATAATGAAAAGATTTTCAAACAAAAACAAAAAGATGTATGTGATGATATAGATTAGATACATCTAGCATTTAGACGACATTTGTCTATTTTCCTTTGCTTCCACTAGCATAAGTGGGAACTACGATTGCTCTGACTTTCTCAATATCCCTTTGAGAATACGTAGGCACAAGGTCGATCCTTGGCGAGCAAAAAAAAATAAAACAAAAAAAACCATTTAAACCTTAGCACCCGTAGACCCGAGCTACAGATGCTCTGATTCCCTCTAAGGGATATGTATGCAGAGGATCGCGATGATCTTTGCGAGCATAATCAAACAAACATCTTAGGTCCCACCTATTTCACAAGAACCTCCACCCTAACAAGAATGGAATAAATAAAACAAAGAAACCTATAGAGTACTATAGATACGTTGGGTGCTAATACCTTCCCTTCGTATAACCAACCCTCTTACCCAAGATCTCTCCCCCACTTTTAAGGTTATTGCAACTTTTTTCCTTTTCCTCTTTTGGAAACAATAAAAAGTTTGGTCCGTACAAAAGAAAAATCATTTTTTGAGCACTCGAGCCCAAAGAAGGCATCAGGTGTCTCATCCCAAAAAAAAGGACAACGATTTTTCCCCGCGACACACACACGCACACTTTTGGGTAACCTCTCTGTTGCCTTGTTGCCTGTTGCCTTGTTGCCTTGTATTTTGTGCAGAATAGCCAGTCCCTCGAATACGAGGATACCTCAGCCGTGTTGCCTCGATTAAAGGTCATGGTCCCTAATGATGCTGCCTTCGATACACTAACATGACCTCGACCCTCGAAAGTTGCCTACGGAAAAGGCTGAGGTATCTTCTGGTTGCCTACGAAAGGCTATTCTGGTCCTTCCCCGTAGACTACCTGCCCCTCTATGGCATGGGTCAGTCTTTGGGCGAACGATATCTCGGTGACCCTTCAACCTCCAAACGAAAGGCTTCCTGCCCTCTTATGGCAAGGATAGACCCTTTCATTCTGAAAGGCTAATCGAGATTTTGTTGTTTGAATCTTTGGTGGATTGATCACTCCCTTAGGTTTAGGCAAGTTTTTGTTTCGATTAGCCTTAGGACTTATCCCTTGTTTATTAACCAAGCCACATTACAACCTTGAAAAGCCCTTGTGATTCTTGCTTTTATATCTTCAATGTGATTTTTGGATGAATGCATAATTTAATCTTTTGTTTGCAAGATTGTTGGATGAGTGTTAAAAGTCCTCCACCTTTGTGTGTTCTTCATCCATTGATGAAATTTTGCTAGGTGTGATTCATGAGATAGCATGTATTGGTTTAGAATGTTTTGCATGATTTTTGTACTTAGGATTAGTTTCATTTACATGTTTTCGTTGTAGTATAGTGGTAAGTATTTACTTTGTTTATACGTTTTTGTATTAAACCATACATTTATTTTTGGTTTTTCTAAACTTGTTGATTCACAATTCGTTGGTTTATTACTTTCAATTCTTTGATTTATTTGACATTGTTTAAGGACAAACAAAGTTTCAAGTTGGGGAGAGTTTGATAAGTGCCAAAATGTCGATATTTTGAGTATGTAAATAGTGGCACTTATTGATACTTTTGTTAATACCGTTTGAATAATTCCTCGTTTTGTGTATAAATACGTATACTTTGTGAATAGTTGTACTTTCATATACTTTTATACCATTTGATAGTTTTTCCTTTGTTTTTATAGGTATTCATGCTTATTGGAGCCTTGAGGAATAAAGTGTCAAAGGCACGGCTTCGATTTCGCAATTTTGGTGAAAGCCCGCTTAGCCACCGTCAAGCGGACTTCCAAAGACTCAAAATAAGGATGACCAAAATCATCATTTTGGTTTTCATTCATTCATTATTGGATAGAGCAATGAATAAGCTTTCCAACGCTTCGAACCGGGCGCAATTCGGAGTTACGGTTCTCGAGTTATGGCGAAAACAAAATCTGATTTTTAGTAGACTCCGCTAAGCGGAGGGGGTCCGCTGAGCGGAGCTCCAGCGGAGCAAATCAGCGTCTGGATGCAATTTTGAGTCCGCTGAGCGGAGGGGGTCCGCTAAGCGGACCTGCTAAGACAACAGCTCGTTAAAAGGGGCAAAAATCACATTTTTAGGTTATGGGTTGGGTATTTTTGAGTCCCAACACCATCAACTTCATTCTTAGGGTAGATTAGCTTAGAGAACAACTTCGGGGGTTGCATACGGATGATTGGGGGTGGATTGAGCGTCGAACAGAGCTGACAAACCGGGAGATTTTCGGTTCATTTCTCTTCTTCTCTGTGTATTTCTCTTTGGTTGGGTTTTGTTTGTATATTTATTTGAATCTTATGTATATTTACCGATTATAATGTTATATTTAACTTGCTTTACGAATCTGTGTTGATGTTATCCTGGATTTTTGCTCTATGCTGGGGATTTGGGGTGCTTTAGAGATAAACTTCTTGAATCCTTATCTAGGATGATTATCTGTTGGTTCTGAACTCTAGAGATAGATTTAGAGCTAGCATTCACTGTTTGTATCTGCTCTTAATGCTTTCGTGTTTGAGCGGCGCGCGAGAGATCGCCGACGCGAGAATACGGAAGTTCTCGCGACTTCGCGTTAGAGATAACCTTAGTTGTGAGATGATCTCGTTTGTGCTCCAGAGATGGACGCTTATGTGAGAGATACGTGATGACATAGATGAGTATCGTAGGTTGAGTATAACAGATTGGTAAGTGTATGTTTGTGAAGAGTGAATATATTTACATTCCTGATAAGTTATTTCTCTTCTAAGAATGTGTTTATTCTTTTCTTGTCTATATCTTTGTTTACTTTTTGCTCATTCAATCCCGAGCTCGAAACCGTAGAAACTGTTGAATGGCATCTCTCCATCTCTGAGGACGATAATTCCCGGATCAATATTTCCAAATCTTTTTTGTTGCTTGCCCTATACTGCATTCAACAAAATGGCGCCGTTGCCGGGGATGGTTTGATTGCATCGCAATAGTTTCCGTGGTTTTGAGCTTTGTATATAACGTATATATTGTATAGTTTCAAGTGTATATATTTACTTGTACATGTTTACTTGTTTATGTTCACCATATAGTTACTTGTATATGTTACATTCAAGTATACTTTTGTTGGTGAATGTTGGTGAAACATGTTGAGATCGGACCAGTTCGTTATTCAAAATCTTCACTTTTCAACTTGTGAATCCAACATTCACCAATTTTCTCTTTTTGTATGATAATAATTGTATTTGTTCCATACTTGTACATATGTGTTTGTTTGTGTATATAGTTGTATACTTTCGTTTTTATGTTCGTTTAATCATTATATATATTTGTACTCGTAACGTTTGTTGAGTGCTTTGGTTAGGACACTTTCTTTAGGCTTGTGCGGTGAGACGTCACCATGGCATGACGAGAGGAGGATACTTTCCAAACACCGAAACAATAAAGGCGTCGAGCTAACGACGTAAAACAAGCGCTTGTTGGGAGGCACCCCAACGGTTGTAAATATTGTTTATATTTCTGCTTATGAGGTATTTAGGTGAAGTGGTGAGTGATTGGAATAGCTGGTGCAATTCTGATTTTTCTGGTTTTTCTGTCATCCGCTAAGCGAGCCTAGCTCCGCTAAACGATGACAGCAAAATTCTGTTTTCTTGCTTTGTACCAGTGGAGTTCCTATTCCACTTGGTTCATTCCTTTTTCCCACTCTCACCAAGGCTAATTAATAGTATATATTAGTTTTGTTTTTCTAATTCTTTTGTTGGTTGTTTGTACTCAAATTTTGTTCGGTGATTCGAAGATTTTTGAGGTGATTTTCCAAAGCTTGAGTGTTTCAACCTGCGGATGTATGGTAGGATATTGTTTTTGAAGTTGTATCATTCAAGGTACTCATTTATCACTTTCTATAGCATAACATGTTTAGGAAACTTTTCATTTGTACAATTACCATACCATTCATTCTTTTGCATTACTTGCTTATTGATTGAATCATTTTAGTTCCCAAACCATAAATGTGAGGAAGCTTTCCATTGTTTACATATGCTGGAGGCCACAATCTTTGTTTTAACTGGATTTTATTATGCTTAATCTTTTGTTTATGTTGATTTTATGAAAGCATGAAAAGGATCAAGGCATTTTGTTTCATTTTGAGCACAACCACCATAACCAAATAGTCAATTCACCTTGTGAGTGTGTGATCATTTGTTAACCCTTTTGAGCCTTTTTGTCAATGTCCATGTTGTTTTTGCTAAATGCTTATCTTTGAGTGTTTAGTTGTCATTTTTGCATGGATGATTGATTCTTTGTTTTCTTGAACCCTCAACCATGATTTTTAGTATGAATTTTTACCTTGCCTTAAAAAGTAGGGAGTATTCACATGATGATGTGGTTGAATTCAAGTTGGGGAGAGAAATGGTTGTGTACTTATTTGGTTGTTGCTATGAAATTGAAAAGAAAAGAAAAAAATGTGAAAAGAAAAGAAAAGAAAAAAGAAAGAAAAAAAATGAAAAAGTTTTGAAAAACAAAAAGAAAAGAGAAGCTAATAATTGTGCTAATAAGTATTGTGATTGGTTTGAGAAACTTGTGTTTAAGGAAGAAGTTTAATCGAGATTTTGTTGTTTGAATCTTTGGTGGATTGATCACTCCCTTAGGTTTAGGCAAGTTTTTGTTTCGATTAGCCTTAGGACTTATCCCTTGTTTATTAACCAAGCCACATTACTACCTTGAAAAGCCCTTGTGATTCTTGCTTTTATATCTTCAATGTGATTTTTGGATGAATGCATAATTTAATCTTTTGTTTGCAAGATTGTTGGATGAGTGTTAAAAGTCCTCCACCTTTGTGTGTTCTTCATCCATTGATGAAATTTTGCTAGGTGTGATTCATGAGATAGCATGTATTGGTTTAGAATGTTTTGCATGATTTTTGTACTTAGGATTAGTTTCATTTACATGTTTTCGTTGTAGTATAGTGGTAAGTATTTACTTTGTTTATACGTTTTTGTATTAAATCATACATTTATTTTTGGTTTTTCTAAACTTGTTGATTCACAATTCTTTGGTTTATTACTTTCAATTCTTTGATTTATTTGACATTGTTTGAGGACAAACAAAGTTTCAAGTTGGGGAGAGTTTGATAAGTGCCAAAATGTCGATATTTTGAGTATGTAAATAGTGGCACTTATTGATACTTTTGTTAATACCGTTTGAATAATTCCTCGTTTTGTGTATAAATACGTATACTTTGTGAATAGTTGTACTTTCATATACTTTTATACCATTTGATAGTTTTTCCTTTGTTTTTATAGGTATTCATGCTTATTGGAGCCTTGAGGAATAAAGTGTCAAAGGCACGGCTTCGATTTCGCAATTTTGGTGAAAGCCCGCTTAGCCACCGTCAAGCGGACTTCCAAAGACTCAAAATAAGGATGACCAAAATCATCATTTTGGTTTTCATTCATTCATTATTGGATAGAGCAATGAATAAGCTTTCCAACGCTTCGAACCGGGCGCAATTCGGAGTTACGGTTCTCGAGTTATGGCGAAAACAAATTCTGATTTTTAGTAGACTCCGCTAAGCGGAGGGGGTCCGCTGAGCGGAGCTCCAGCGGAGCAAATCAGCGTCTGGATGCAATTTTGAGTCCGCTGAGCGGAGGGGGTCCGCTAAGCGGACCTGCTAAGACAACAGCTCGTTAAAAGGGGCAAAAATCACATTTTTAGGTTATGGGTTGGGTATTTTTGAGTCCCAACACCATCAACTTCATTCTTAGGGTAGATTAGCTTAGAGAACAACTTCGGGGGTTGCATACGGATGATTGGGGGTGGATTGAGCGTCGAACAGAGCTGACAAACCGGGAGATTTTCGGTTCATTTCTCTTCTTCTCTGTGTATTTCTCTTTGGTTGGGTTTTGTTTGTATATTTATTTGAATCTTATGTATATTTACCGATTATAATGTTATATTTAACTTGCTTTACGAATCTGTGTTGATGTTATCCTGGATTTTTGCTCTATGCTGGGGATTTGGGGTGCTTTAGAGATAAACTTCTTGAATCCTTATCTAGGATGATTATCTGTTGGTTCTGAACTCTAGAGATAGATTTAGAGCTAGCATTCACTGTTTGTATCTGCTCTTAATGCTTTCGTGTTTGAGCGGCGCGCGAGAGATCGCCGACGCGAGAATACGGAAGTTCTCGCGACTTCGCGTTAGAGATAACCTTAGTTGTGAGATGATCTCGTTTGTGCTCCAGAGATGGACGCTTATGTGAGAGATACGTGATGACATAGATGAGTATCGTAGGTTGAGTATAACAGATTGGTAAGTGTATGTTTGTGAAGAGTGAATATATTTACATTCCTGATAAGTTATTTCTCTTCTAAGAATGTGTTTATTCTTTTCTTGTCTATATCTTTGTTTACTTTTTGCTCATTCAATCCCGAGCTCGAAACCGTAGAAACTGTTGAATGGCATCTCTCCATCTCTGAGGACGATAATTCCCGGATCAATATTTCCAAATCTTTTTTGTTGCTTGCCCTATACTGCATTCAACAAAATGGCGCCGTTGCCGGGGATGGTTTGATTGCATCGCAATAGTTTCCGTGGTTTTGAGCTTTGTATATAACGTATATATTGTATAGTTTCAAGTGTATATATTTACTTGTACATGTTTACTTGTTTATGTTCACCATATAGTTACTTGTATATGTTACATTCAAGTATACTTTTGTTGGTGAATGTTGGTGAAACATGTTGAGATCGGACCAGTTCGTTATTCAAAATCTTCACTTTTCAACTTGTGAATCCAACATTCACCAATTTTCTCTTTTTGTATGATAATAATTGTATTTGTTCCATACTTGTACATATGTGTTTGTTTGTGTATATAGTTGTATACTTTCGTTTTTATGTTCGTTTAATCATTATATATATTTGTACTCGTAACGTTTGTTGAGTGCTTTGGTTAGGACACTTTCTTTAGGCTTGTGCGGTGAGACGTCACCATGGCATGACGAGAGGAGGATACTTTCCAAACACCGAAACAATAAAGGCGTCGAGCTAACGACGTAAAACAAGCGCTTGTTGGGAGGCACCCCAACGGTTGTAAATATTGTTTATATTTCTGCTTATGAGGTATTTAGGTGAAGTGGTGAGTGATTGGAATAGCTGGTGCAATTCTGATTTTTCTGGTTTTTCTGTCATCCGCTAAGCGAGCCTAGCTCCGCTAAACGATGACAGCAAAATTCTGTTTTCTTGCTTTGTACCAGTGGAGTTCCTATTCCACTTGGTTCACTCCTTTTTCCCACTCTCACCAAGGCTAATTAATAGTATATATTAGTTTTGTTTTTCTAATTCTTTTGTTGGTTGTTTGTACTCAAATTTTGTTCGGTGATTCGAAGATTTTTGAGGTGATTTTCCAAAGCTTGAGTGTTTCAACCTGCGGATGTATGGTAGGATATTGTTTTTGAAGTTGTATCATTCAAGGTACTCATTTATCACTTTCTATAGCATAACATGTTTAGGAAACTTTTCATTTGTACAATTACCATACCATTCATTCTTTTGCATTACTTGCTTATTGATTGAATCACTTTAGTTCCCAAACCATAAATGTGAGGAAGCTTTCCATTGTTTACATATGCTGGAGGCCACAATCTTTGTTTTAACTGGATTTTATTATGCTTAATCTTTTGTTTATGTTGATTTTATGAAAGCATGAAAAGGATCAAGGCATTTTGTTTCATTTTGAGCACAACCACCATAACCAAATAGTCAATTCACCTTGTGAGTGTGTGATCATTTGTTAACCCTTTTGAGCCTTTTTGTCAATGTCCATGTTGTTTTTGCTAAATGCTTATCTTTGAGTGTTTAGTTGTCATTTTTGCATGGATGATTGATTCTTTGTTTTCTTGAACCCTCAACCATGATTTTTGGTATGAATTTTTACCTTGCCTTAAAAAGTAGGGAGTATTCACATGATGATGTGGTTGAATTCAAGTTGGGGAGAGAAATGGTTGTGTACTTATTTGGTTGTTGCTATGAAATTGAAAAGAAAAGAAAAAAAATGTGAAAAGAAAAGAAAAGAAAAAGAAAGAAAAAAAATGAAAAAGTTTTGAAAAACAAAAAGAAAAGAGAAGCTAGTAATTGTGCTAATAAGTATTGTGATTGGTTTGAGAAACTTGTGTTTAAGGAAGAAGTTTAATCGAGATTTTGTTGTTTGAATCTTTGGTGGATTGATCACTCCCTTAGGTTTAGGCAAGTTTTTGTTTCGATTAGCCTTAGGACTTATCCCTTGTTTATTAACCAAGCCACATTACAACCTTGAAAAGCCCTTGTGATTCTTGCTTTTATATCTTCAATGTGATTTTTGGATGAATGCATAATTTAATCTTTTGTTTGCAAGATTGTTGGATGAGTGTTAAAAGTCCTCCACCTTTGTGTGTTCTTCATCCATTGATGAAATTTTGCTAGGTGTGATTCATGAGATAGCATGTATTGGTTTAGAATGTTTTGCATGATTTTTGTACTTAGGATTAGTTTCATTTACATGTTTTCGTTGTAGTATAGTGGTAAGTATTTACTTTGTTTATACGTTTTTGTATTAAACCATACATTTATTTTTGGTTTTTCTAAACTTGTTGATTCACAATTCTTTGGTTTATTACTTTCAATTCTTTGATTTATTTGACATTGTTTAAGGACAAACAAAGTTTCAAGTTGGGGAGAGTTTGATAAGTGCCAAAATGTCGATATTTTGAGTATGTAAATAGTGGCACTTATTGATACTTTTGTTAATACCGTTTGAATAATTCCTCGTTTTGTGTATAAATACGTATACTTTGTGAATAGTTGTACTTTCATATACTTTTATACCATTTGATAGTTTTTCCTTTGTTTTTATAGGTATTCATGCTTATTGGAGCCTTGAGGAATAAAGTGTCAAAGGCACGGCTTCGATTTCGCAATTTTGGTGAAAGCCCGCTTAGCCACCGTCAAGCGGACTTCCAAAGACTCAAAATAAGGATGACCAAAATCATCATTTTGGTTTTCATTCATTCATTATTGGATAGAGCAATGAATAAGCATTCCAACGCTTCGAACCGGGCGCAATTCGGAGTTACGGTTCTCGAGTTATGGCGAAAACAAAATCTGATTTTTAGTAGACTCCGCTAAGCGGAGGGGGTCCGCTGAGCGGAGCTCCAGCGGAGCAAATCAGCGTCTGGATGCAATTTTGAGTCCGCTGAGCGGAGGGGGTCCGCTAAGCGGACCTGCTAAGACAACAGCTCGTTAAAAGGGGCAAAAATCACATTTTTAGGTTATGGGTTGGGTATTTTTGAGTCCCAACACCATCAACTTCATTCTTAGGGTAGATTAGCTTAGAGAACAACTTCGGGGGTTGCATACGGATGATTGGGGGTGGATTGAGCGTCGAACAGAGCTGACAAACCGGGAGATTTTCGGTTCATTTCTCTTCTTCTCTGTGTATTTCTCTTTGGTTGGGTTTTGTTTGTATATTTATTTGAATCTTATGTATATTTACCGATTATAATGTTATATTTAACTTGCTTTACGAATCTGTGTTGATGTTATCCTGGATTTTTGCTCTATGCTGGGGATTTGGGGTGCTTTAGAGATAAACTTCTTGAATCCTTATCTAGGATGATTATCTGTTGGTTCTGAACTCTAGAGATAGATTTAGAGCTAGCATTCACTGTTTGTATCTGCTCTTAATGCTTTCGTGTTTGAGCGGCGCGCGAGAGATCGCCGACGCGAGAATACGGAAGTTCTCGCGACTTCGCGTTAGAGATAACCTTAGTTGTGAGATGATCTCGTTTGTGCTCCAGAGATGGACGCTTATGTGAGAGATACGTGATGACATAGATGAGTATCGTAGGTTGAGTATAACAGATTGGTAAGTGTATGTTTGTGAAGAGTGAATATATTTACATTCCTGATAAGTTATTTCTCTTCTAAGAATGTGTTTATTCTTTTCTTGTCTATATCTTTGTTTACTTTTTGCTCATTCAATCCCGAGCTCGAAACCGTAGAAACTGTTGAATGGCATCTCTCCATCTCTGAGGACGATAATTCCCGGATCAATATTTCCAAATCTTTTTTGTTGCTTGCCCTATACTGCATTCAACAAAATGGCGCCGTTGCCGGGGATGGTTTGATTGCATCGCAATAGTTTCCGTGGTTTTGAGCTTTGTATATAACGTATATATTGTATAGTTTCAAGTGTATATATTTACTTGTACATGTTTACTTGTTTATGTTCACCATATAGTTACTTGTATATGTTACATTCAAGTATACTTTTGTTGGTGAATGTTGGTGAAACATGTTGAGATCGGACCAGTTCGTTATTCAAAATCTTCACTTTTCAACTTGTGAATCCAACATTCACCAATTTTCTCTTTTTGTATGATAATAATTGTATTTGTTCCATACTTGTACATATGTGTTTGTTTGTGTATATAGTTGTATACTTTCGTTTTTATGTTCGTTTAATCATTATATATATTTGTACTCGTAACGTTTGTTGAGTGCTTTGGTTAGGACACTTTCTTTAGGCTTGTGCGGTGAGACGTCACCATGGCATGACGAGAGGAGGATACTTTCCAAACACCGAAACAATAAAGGCGTCGAGCTAACGACGTAAAACAAGCGCTTGTTGGGAGGCACCCCAACGGTTGTAAATATTGTTTATATTTCTGCTTATGAGGTATTTAGGTGAAGTGGTGAGTGATTGGAATAGCTGGTGCAATTCTGATTTTTCTGGTTTTTCTGTCATCCGCTAAGCGAGCCTAGCTCCGCTAAACGATGACAGCAAAATTCTGTTTTCTTGCTTTGTACCAGTGGAGTTCCTATTCCACTTGGTTCACTCCTTTTTCCCACTCTCACCAAGGCTAATTAATAGTATATATTAGTTTTGTTTTTCTAATTCTTTTGTTGGTTGTTTGTACTCAAATTTTGTTCGGTGATTCGAAGATTTTTGAGGTGATTTTTCAATTGAGTGTTTCAACCTGCGGATGTATTGTAGGATATTGTTTTTGAAGTTGTATCATTCAAGGTACTCATTTATCACTTTCTATAGCATAACATGTTTAGGAAACTTTTCATTTGTACAATTACCATACCATTCATTCTTTTGCATTACTTGCTTATTGATTGAATCACTTTAGTTCCCAAACCATAAATGTGAGGAAGCTTTCCATTGTTTACATATGTTGGAGGCCACAATCTTTGTTTTAACTGGATTTTATTATGCTTAATCTTTTGTTTATGTTGATTTTATGAAAGCATGAAAAGGATCAAGGCATTTTGTTTCATTTTGAGCACAACCACCATAACCAAATAGTCAATTCACCTTGTGAGTGTGTGATCATTTGTTAACCCTTTTGAGCCTTTTTGTCAATGTCCATGTTGTTTTTGCTAAATGCTTATCTTTGAGTGTTTAGTTGTCATTTTTGCATGGATAATTGATTCTTTGTTTTCTTGAACCCTCAACCATGATTTTTGGTATGAATTTTTACCTTGCCTTAAAAAGTAGGGAGTATTCACATGATGATGTGGTTGAATTCAAGTTGGGGAGAGAAATGGTTGTGTATTTATTTGGTTGTTGCTATGAAATTGAAAAGAAAAGAAAAAAAATGTGAAAAGAAAAGAAAAGAAAAAGAAAGAAAAAAAATGAAAAAGTTTTGAAAAACAAAAAGAAAAGAGAAGCTAATAATTGTGCTAATAAGTATTGTGATTGGTTTGAGAAACTTGTGTTTAAGGAAGAAGTTTAATCGAGATTTTGTTGTTTGAATCTTTGGTGGATTGATCACTCCCTTAGGTTTAGGCAAGTTTTTGTTTCGATTAGCCTTAGGACTTATCCCTTGTTTATTAACCAAGCCACATTATAACCTTGAAAAGCCCTTGTGATTCTTGCTTTTATATCTTCAATGTGATTTTTGGATGAATGCATAATTTAATCTTTTGTTTGCAAGATTGTTGGATGAGTGTTAAAAGTCCTCCACCTTTGTGTGTTCTTCATCCATTGATGAAATTTTGCTAGGTGTGATTCATGAGATAGCATGTATTGGTTTAGAATGTTTTGCATGATTTTTGTACTTAGGATTAGTTTCATTTACATGTTTTCGTTGTAGTATAGTGGTAAGTATTTACTTTGTTTATACGTTTTTGTATTAAACCATACATTTATTTTTGGTTTTTCTAAACTTGTTGATTCACAATTCTTTGGTTTATTACTTTCAATTCTTTGATTTATTTGACATTGTTTGAGGACAAACAAAGTTTCAAGTTGGGGAGAGTTTGATAAGTGCCAAAATGTCGATATTTTGAGTATGTAAATAGTGGCACTTATTGATACTTTTGTTAATACCGTTTGAATAATTCCTCGTTTTGTGTATAAATACGTATACTTTGTGAATAGTTGTACTTTCATATACTTTTATACCATTTGATAGTTTTTCCTTTGTTTTTATAGGTATTCATGCTTATTGGAGCCTTGAGGAATAAAGTGTCAAAGGCACGGCTTCGATTTCGCAATTTTGGTGAAAGCCCGCTTAGCCACCGTCAAGCGGACTTCCAAAGACTCAAAATAAGGATGACCAAAATCATCATTTTGGTTTTCATTCATTCATTATTGGATAGAGCAATGAATAAGCTTTCCAACGCTTCGAACCGGGCGCAATTCGGAGTTACGGTTCTCGAGTTATGGCGAAAACAAAATCTGATTTTTAGTAGACTCCGCTAAGCGGAGGGGGTCCGCTGAGCGGAGCTCCAGCGGAGCAAATCAGCGTCTGGATGCAATTTTGAGTCCGCTGAGCGGAGGGGGTCCGCTAAGCGGACCTGCTAAGACAACAGCTCGTTAAAAGGGGCAAAAATCACATTTTTAGGTTATGGGTTGGGTATTTTTGAGTCCCAACACCATCAACTTCATTCTTAGGGTAGATTAGCTTAGAGAACAACTTCGGGGGTTGCATACGGATGATTGGGGGTGGATTGAGCGTCGAACAGAGCTGACAAACCGGGAGATTTTCGGTTCATTTCTCTTCTTCTCTGTGTATTTCTCTTTGGTTGGGTTTTGTTTGTATATTTATTTGAATCTTATGTATATTTACCGATTATAATGTTATATTTAACTTGCTTTACGAATCTGTGTTGATGTTATCCTGGATTTTTGCTCTATGCTGGGGATTTGGGGTGCTTTAGAGATAAACTTCTTGAATCCTTATCTAGGATGATTATCTGTTGGTTCTGAACTCTAGAGATAGATTTAGAGCTAGCATTCACTGTTTGTATCTGCTCTTAATGCTTTCGTGTTTGAGCGGCGCGCGAGAGATCGCCGACGCGAGAATACGGAAGTTCTCGCGACTTCGCGTTAGAGATAACCTTAGTTGTGAGATGATCTCGTTTGTGCTCCAGAGATGGACGCTTATGTGAGAGATACGTGATGACATAGATGAGTATCGTAGGATGAGTATAACAGATTGGTAAGTGTATGTTTGTGAAGAGTGAATATATTTACATTCCTGATAAGTTATTTCTCTTCTAAGAATGTGTTTATTCTTTTCTTGTCTATATCTTTGTTTACTTTTTGCTCATTCAATCCCGAGCTCGAAACCGTAGAAACTGTTGAATGGCATCTCTCCATCTCTGAGGACGATAATTCCCGGATCAATATTTCCAAATCTTTTTTGTTGCTTGCCCTATACTGCATTCAACAAGTACCCCTTGTACTCTTCTAATACATCTTGTACTTATAAATAACAAATTTTTTATTTTAAAAATTAAATATATTCCATTAAAACTATCATGTGTGTACTCACGAAAAGTAAAAATTCTTGACAACTCCCCATGGATAAGGGTTGTTAGAGGCTTTAAGATTGTTAGAGTATCGAGAGCTTTCTCACGTGAGCTGAAAAACTATTGTATAGGTGTATTTCTTGGTGTTGTTTATCCCTATTTCAGTGTGATATTATTGATGTATTTATATCCTAGGGGGTTTGAATCGAGTCTTCTTAAAATTTTGCAACCACTCCCAGTATGGGTGGTTAATGTGGAACTTTATTTTGCAAGTAATATGACATCTAATTTTGATGATGACAACCTCCAAGATGACAACTTTGATGATAATAATGATAAGTCAAGCATAAACTATTAAGTAGTTAAAGATGCAAACCTAAGTATTATGGTTTGATAAACTTGATTATCCAATAAAGGCAAATCAAATGGAAATAATCTAAAACTTCATATTAAGAGATTTCAAGCAGTGTCAACATAAAGAGCAACACATGGTAACAGCTTGTAGAAAAGGAGTAATATACTAATTTAGTAAATGAGTGATGTAAAGCAAAAGGGTTTTTTCACAAAAGCACAAGGCTAAAATACACACTAAAACCTTTTATCAATTAGGAGCATTCAAATAAGCAATGAGCGAAACTTTGACTTTTCTAATCGACAAGAACATATTCCCAATCAATTAGAAATGCACACAATTGGAAAGCGATTATGCGTAAAAATGAGCGGTTACGTGTATATCTACTTCTATAAATAGATGGAACCAACACTCGATTCCAACTATCACCATTTTTTTCTTTACATCCTTCTCTCTGTAGGTATTTTTTAGATTTCAGATGTTCCCGGTTAGGATTGCTCGATATTTCAGATCTTAATATGTTCAATGAATTCATGTTCTCGATTTCGCTTTTCTTCAATTTGAATCTAAGCCATTTTAAAACAAAATAGAAGGAAACCAGTCACAAAGAAGATCAAGGTGTACATCATCGATGCTCAAGGTTTTTTTCTGAAGAAAAAAAAAAAGAAAAGTCCGTAAGGTATATTCGTCTTTGACTAAGGATGAGAAGGAAATTGGGATAGGTGTATGCATTTAGGGTTTGTTTAATTTAAATTGGTTAGATATATGTTTTTAATTAAACAATTTTTTTTTTGTATTTGTAGCTGGATGTACGGTTTGTTTTGGTGACCCGAAAGACATCATAACTAAGAATCCTAAGGGGTGTAATAAGAGTTTCTCTTATTTATTTATTTGTTTGTTAATTCATTTTATTCTTAATTATCAAATTAATATTTATTTTTAAATAATTTGTTAACTATTACAGTATTACTCCCTCCGTTTTTTATTATAAGTCGTTTTAGACTTTTCACACTGATTAAGAAAAATAATAATTGTTGTATGAAAATGAAAAATTATGAAGGTTTTTACAAAATTATCCTTCATTAATGACATGTGGAAGATAAATTTATATAATTGAAAGGAGAGAGAATAATAAATATTTAAGGATATAATAGGAAAAACAGCATTAATTATTCATTGGAATTGTAAAACGACTTATATTTAAATACAAAATATTTTTCCAAAACGACTTATAATAAAAAACGGAGGGAGTATTATGAGTAAATTGAAGCATATGCGTAACATTGCGATAAGTATTATTACGCGAATATCGAAGGATACGCGTAACATTGCGATAAATATTTTTTCACGTAAAAGACTTTTTACTAAATTTTTATTCACGAAGAGTGATACATTGCGATTGCGCGTAAAGCGATTACACGTAAAAGGAGATTACACGTATATCTATTTCTATAAATAGATGGAACCAACCCTCCATTCCAACTTTCACCATTTTTCATCATTTTTTATTTACATATCCTTCTCTCTGTAGGTATTTTTTAGATTTCAGATGGTCCCGATTAGGATTGTTCGATTGTTCGATATTTCAGATCTTAATATTCGTTCAATGAATTCATGTTTTCGATTTCGCTTTTCTTGGATTCGAATCTAAGCCATTTTGCTTTGTTTAGAAAATACAATCTTCAATGGCTTCCTTTGACATCTTCAGAAAATACCATCGCTCAAGCACTTCAAAACAACAGAAGTTGAGTTATGTAGATTTTTAATTCAGTTATTTCCTTATAGATTTTTTAATATAGTATTATGATCATTTCTCAGGCTAAGATAGTATGTTTTGGAATGCATTATTGATCTTTTGATGGACTTGTCAAAGCTTGCTTCAAGATTTTAAAACAAATCAGAAAGAAATCGTTCACAAACAAGTTCACAAACAAGATCAAGGTGTACATCAAGGATGCCAAAAAAAAAGTCCACATTTGACTAAGGATGCGAAGGAAGTTGGGGCAGGTGACTAGGGATGAGAGAGAAGTTGGGTATAGGTGTATGAATTTAGGATTTGTTTAATTTAGATCGGTTAGGTATATGCTTTTAATTAAACTAATATTTTTTTTTTGTATTTTTAGCTGGATGCCTATAGGGTTTGTCTTGGTGACCTTAAAGGCATCATAACTAAATATCACGCCTTAAAGCATGCGGTAGAAATTGCAAAGGAGCAGAGATTTATGACCTGTTTGATTGTGTTTTGTTTTTAGTTTTTGAAAATTCTATTGCAAATTAGTTTTTAGAAATTAGTTTTAAGAATAAAATTTGCTTGGTAATCCTATTTTCGAAAATGATTCTAGAAAAGAGAAAAAGAAAATTTTGTTTGAAAAATTTATTTTTAAAAATGATTTCATAAAAAAGAAAGTAAAAAATTTGGTTGGTAGTCCTATATATATATATATATATATATATATATATATATATATATATATATATATATATATATATATATATATATATATATATATATATATATATATATATATATATATATATATATATATATGATTTTAAAAAAGAGAATAAAAAATTATTCTATTTTTGAAAACTCTGATAATTTGACTTTGGCATTGTAATTTTTTTCAAAAAAATTTAAACCAAATAAGTTTTTTATAAAATGGTCTTACACTTTAATTCATAATAATTTCTTCGTTTTAAATAAAATTTAATAGATATGCAATGATAATGTAAAATAATTTTATATTTATTATTCAATAAAAAACTTTCAATATATCATGCTATTAAAAGTTTTCTAAAATAAAAAGTGATTTAAACGGATACATGGTTGTAATTGGTTGACAATCAATTTTCTTTTAAATTTTATGAAAGTAAAATATAATATAATATAATTAAATAATACAGGTGTTTTGCATTCAATGAAAACAGGTGTTTTCCGTTTGTTTTGCATTTTGAAAAGATAAGATAAAACTGAAAAATAAAATGTAAAACAAGTTGAACTTATTTTCGTTTTTCAGTTTTTAAAATTGTGAAATCAAAATAATTTTTCAAAACAGTTTTTAAAAAGAAAAAATTCAAACATGTTTTCTCTTTTTAATTTTTTTTTTAAAATTTCTTTAGCCACCTCCCTATGGGGTCACCCCGAGCGAAAATCCCAAAATACCCCTGCTTCGGAAATGAACTTTCGAAGCGCTTTTTTTTTAAAAAAATGATTCCATAATTCGGAAGTTCATCTCCGAAAACACCTCATGGGGGTGTCTTCGGAGATGAACTTCCGAAAACACCTCATGGGTGAATTCGGAAGTTTATTTCCGAATTATGCAGAAACTGTGTTTTTTTTATGTTATTTCTTAAACAGTCTCGCATTTTAATTAAACGCAAACGCCAAATAAAATAAGCAACAGATAAACAGAAAATACTAATACGATAAATAAAATCCAAATAATATATACAAGCCGAACCAAATAGTAATAGTGTGCGCAATATACAATCCGAAAACAAAAAATAAATAAACCCGACCACTACTGGGTGTGCCTAACCCTCTCACCCTGAGCCCTCCTCTGCCGCCTGTACCCCGCCGCACGGCCCGCATCAGTGACGATCGCCTCCATCACGGCGACTGCATCCGGACCGCCCTGAAGAACGACACCCCGATCCAAGGTGTCCCGCCCAAGCATCTCTATCCGCTGGCAGATCGGCAGGAGATCAATGGCGTGGTCATCCTCGGCCTGCTGGTTCTCCAGGATCTCCTCATGTGCTGGCCTAGGAGCGCCGGGAACGTCGGGTCTCAGTAGAGGATGAGACACCCGGTAGAACCATGTGACGTACCCCTCCTCACTGTGCCAGTCCTGTGTGACCCGAGTGAGACGGTACTCCTGTGGTACCACATGATGCTGCCAGTCCTCCCATATGGCAGTGAGCTGCACTCGGGTCACTGTGTCGGGAGCTGCCTCAAAGGGTGACCTGGGTATCCGCTGCACGAATCCGAACTGACGCATGCACCGCTCAGGGAGATACCGGACCATGATGCCGGTCCCGCATGCCAACCAGCCTGAATATAGAGCAATGCCGTCAAAGGGGACAATCTGAGCGTAGTCGACGAATGACCTCCAGGTGACGTCGTCGTGCATCGTGCGGTCCAAGTACAGACGGTATGGTCCCACCGCATCGTTCCCCCTCTGGAGAGCGTATCTGGCGGCCCAGGGCATGGCGTCCACGTACGCAGGATCGATGTGAAAGCCGTGGATGCGGGAGAAGTAGGAGATGATCCAGCTCTGAAACAGAAACACGATAATGTATTAAAAATAAATACGAAACATAAATAAATAAATAAATACGATAATGTATTAAAATAAAACGTACCGTAAGCAGTGTGCAGGATCCGACCAACTGCCTCGTCCTCCAGTTGGAGGCCTCATTCAGCTTCTGGTAGAGATATGCCAGAGTAGCTGCCCCCCAGTTCCACTGGTGAATGGTATCCAGGTCCATGAAGTAGAGGAGGTAGGTCACGTCGACGTACCTGGCACTCTTATCCACAAAGCATGCAGCGCCTACCACATGCATGTACTAGCACCGGAGAGCGCAGCCGCGGTGATACTCTGTGAACAGCTCGTTACCCACACCCTCAGCCTCGGCAGCCGCGTCCAGGTGGTGCTCAAAATAAGTGCTCAGTATGGTGAACCGGACATGAGGCCCAGAAGTCGTGGCGCACTCATAGTGAGCAACCTCGTGCTCCATGCCCAAGTAGAGCATCATCCACTCAATGGCCTCCACCCTCTGGATCTTGGAGTGGGTCAACAGCGGCCCCCTAATCGGCAGGTGGAGAAGACACTGCACGTCGTGCAAGGTGATCGTCATCTCCCCAACCGGCAAGTGGAAAGAGGACGTCTCCTTGTGCCAGCGCTCCACAAATGCCCCCTGCATGCCGGTGCTGATTGTGGTGTACCCCGTCATGCAGAGCCCGCTGAGCCCTGAACCTCGCACATGGTCGTTAAACCACTCAGCTGCTGGTTTAAACAGACCGAAAATCTTGCGGGCGTGGTTGACCATTTTCAGCGGCTCTCTCTCCTGTTACAAAAAAAACAAATAAGCGACATATATTAAATAAGCGGACATATATTAAATAAGCGACAAATAAACGGTTAGATTATAAAAAATGGTGACAAATAAACGGTTAAATTAAAAAAATACCTCTCCCTCCCAGATCCGTCGAGCGACGTGATCGTGGTAGTGAATCAGCACGGAAGTGTCAAAGGGCCCTCCCGGATAGCCATCCTCCTGCTCATCCTCTTCCCCGGCTGGAGGGTCAACATCCGGTACACCCTCCGGCTCGTGGTATGGCACTGGCACCTCCTCCTCCTCCTCCTCCTTCTCTCGCTGGCGGGAAGAAGATACCCGAGCCAGCCGACTCCTAGATCCTGAAGCAGATGTACCCTCTCCCACGTCCACGGGAACTCGCACACGGCGCCCCCGGCCCTGCCCCCGTCCCTGGGTCGACGCCAGCTGCGCCGCCGCCCGCTCGCGTCTAGCCGACGCAGTCTGAGACTCTCTCCCCTGTCTGATGCGTGCTGGTTGGTTGCCTGACATGTTCCTGTAAACAATTGAAATCGATTATGCGAGACAAAAGAAGAAACAAAAATAATTGAAATTCTGATACAGTTCGGAAGTTCATTTCCGAAAACTGGGATGGAGGTGTTTTCGGAAATGAACTTCCGAAACACCCCTGCGATGGAGTTTTCTGCAACTCCCATGGCAGACCCCAAAACCAAACATCAAACCTATGTCTACACATTCTAAACATCCTAAATATCAGTATAAACCTAACCTAATACATTTTTTGCTATTTGTAAACACCCTAATATACATTTTAATCATAGATCTTAAAATCAAAATGCTTACCGATTGAATGGATTTGAGGACTTTTGAATGTAATAGAGCAAGTAGTTGGAGCCTTTGAGGTAGCTTGGAACTGGTTTGCACAAAAATCTCTTGGGGTGTGAGTTTGGAAGAAGATTAGGGTAAATGATTAGGGGGAGGGGGCTGTTTTGCTTAATCTGCAAAACGCGCAGTATTTCGGAAATGAACTTCCGAAATGGTGTTTTCGGAAGTGCATTTCCGAAATAAGTCAATTTTTTTTATAAAAAAAAGGCGCTTTCAGAGATGCATCTCCGAAAACACATTTTTCTTGCATTTCGGAAGTTCATTTCCGAAGTTAGGGATATTCTGGGTTTTTCACTAGAGGTGAGCTAGAAGGTTGGGAGGTGGCCAAAGAAATTCTCTTTTTTTTTAATAAAAAAAAACAGTTTTTAAAAACTATTTCAAACAGGCTCTAAATCTTCCTATGTTATATATAGATGTTGAAGAACAAATTATAATGACTGCATCTTCATGTGCTACATGAAATATGGTCATGTTATGAACAACAACCAACTAAAAATTAGTCATTAAAAAGAACAACTTAAAAACTAATTACATTAGTTTATGTGTTTCACAAAATATACATTTGAGTTACATGCAAATGTTGACGCAAACAATAACAACTAATAACTACATCTTCATGTAGTACATGTAATAATATACACATGTGTTACATTAAAATGTAAATGAACACCAATAACTACCTACTCATATGTTACACAAATTATGATCATGAGTTGCATGAACATGAAGATTAACAACCACCTAACAACCATTATGGTTCTACCGGAGATTCTCCAAGATATAAAGAATATGAAGTTGATTAAAATGAGATAATTTCATTAACAAATAAATTCAAGTTAAATATTTTCGTCTCCATGTTTGGTGACTAATTTAATTTCCCATTAATATTTATAAAATATATTTAATTTAAATTTTATAATAAACAATAAATAAATTAAAATATTTAAAAGTGAGACTGGTTAGTTCTTATTCTCATGGAATAAAAGGTTTTCACCGTATAATATGGAAATAGAAAGTGACAAAACTATTAGTAAAATAAATTCTTAAAAATAAAAAATTCTTAGCCATAATTTTTTAAAACTTGAAACTAACATTAAAAAAAACATTTCAGCCTATATTTTTGAAAATAAATTTGCAATACAAGAAACAAAGGCCCACAAACAAATAAAAAATGTTTTTAGTTCAGTCCCATAAATTTTTGGTTACATTCAAAATCGACAAAAATACCCATAATTCTTTTTCTTCAAGTTTTAACCCATTACCATCTCTAATTACTTCGAATATAACATATAAAATCTTAAACAAAAAATGAAAGACAAACGGATTACAAGACACATTGTTGATCTTTTTTAGATGGAAAATCAATCTTCTTAGAAATAACATTCATAGATTTAGGAGACATAATATTGTTATGCAAGTCCCTTTGAATTTTTTGTAGAAAAAACATTGATTTTGGTTCTTGGAAGCTAAAAGTACTACATGTCCATGTATCCCTCCAACCCACCTCTACACCAGAACATGTGTTAATCTAAGTGTCAATTTTCTCTTCTTTAAGTCGATCAAGAAGTTCATAGTCACCTCTTTCTTCACAAATATTTTCTCAAGTCTAACTATATAAAAATGACATCTCTAACAAAGGCATGCATCTATTTGAAGGTTGGAAGCTTTCTATAATGAATAGTGTGCTCCATAAAGTTATTCAAGCACATCTTATAGGAAATAAGGCAAACCTCATCATCAATAAGAAATAATATAATCATGAAATAGTGCCTGAGGATAGTATGACACTATATTGGTTATATATGTTGGTGTAACCCATCAATAGAAATAATTGGAAGAAAAACACGAGCATGTGCTGATCATTTTTTCCAAACATACAAAAATTATTTTATGTCTTGTGGTTATATGAAAATTTACTTCCATGTCCTGATCACTTTTACTAAAATGAAACCATGCCAAAATATGTTGGGCTTTAGGGAGACGATGTCCTTGCTATTAAAACTTCTAAGATAAACATTTGAAATCGTACCACTAAGACCATTCAAAACACAATTAAAATTAGAGTCCATACCACAAAATCCACTATCTCTTAATATATGATTCTATAACATGCAAGGTTGGACCTTGGAATAATCAAAAGTGTATGAGGCAGCCTTTACTACTGAGTACAAACTCAGCCCTTAACCCTACAAGGTAAAGAAGTCACCCTCCATTAAAGGTCCTCGGAAAAGAACCTCCATAAACCACATTTTCTTTAACCTCCCATTACAACTCTTTATCAAATCAAATATGTATCGTCCATGTGAATCATTTGACACATCCTTAGGCCAAATAAGTGTTTGCTAATACTCATGTAGGGTCGAAGTAGGAAAAAGTTCACTTTAAGGATCCCTTAACTGTGGAAAAAATGCATTGACCCAATATCCTTGACAACTGTTTTTTATTGACAATCCCACGACTAAGTATTTATCTCGATTAATAATCCCTAAGATAAATTTTACCCATAACACTGTTGTCTTAATGTCTAAAGTGAACAATCATCCACGACTTTTTCTTACATAATACGAAAGCCAAAATATCACAGTATTACGAGTATTCAATTCTAGGCCCAATCATGGACCCGTCTCCTAAATGATGTCAAAGACTTTAGCATACTCCTCTGAATCTCCTACCGAGGTCACATCATTAAGATAATAAGCATAAATAAGAAGCTTGCAATTATTTCAATTATTATAAATAAGAGGATGTAACACAAGAGAAAAAAGGAGAGGCCTTAATGGGTGACCTTGTTGTACTTCGATCACTGATATAATATGTTCATCCCCATAGTCACCTTGTGAGCATGGCCATAGAAATATATATGTTGCTTGTTTAACACCATGTTGGAACTACGAAAAATGGCCTTAGAGTTGTCTTATACCCTGGCCCTAAATTGAAAGTCATTGAGATATATTGCCACATGATTACTGAATCCTTTCATAGCAAATTTGGATATGAGACACATTCAAATAGTTCCTACTAAAGTAGGTGTATCTCACCATCAGGCTTTAATTACACTACCAAGGGTGTGGAAACTACTAACTTTTAAAAACTTATCAAGCATCTTCATCCTAGTCATAAGTTGGCTAGTTGAGTGATTACACATAAAATATCTTATGCCACAAAATGTTCTCCACACAGTGCCTCAAATATATACTGGGATCTAAGGGTATAAGGGTTTTTTGTAGATGGTTTTCAAATACCTACAATGTGGCTTCTGACTCCCTTGTTCCATGAGTAACATGAACTAGACCATCACGATGATGACCTGCCCAAATTATGGCATGCATACTCATACACATTTCACACATTCATTGCTTGGTCACTTTCAAAGAATCCTTCAACGCCATAAAAAATATTGATCACTCTAAATGGCT
The DNA here is from genome assembly GCF_029867415.1 of Vicia villosa. Classification (NCBI taxonomy): domain Eukaryota; kingdom Viridiplantae; phylum Streptophyta; class Magnoliopsida; order Fabales; family Fabaceae; genus Vicia; species Vicia villosa. The sequence continues at coordinate 101,143,641 of NC_081185.1, read as the reverse complement.
TTCTATGTTGAAACTTTCCTTTTTCCATTATAAAGATGTAGCGTCTTAAGATGTGACCCCATACGAGAAACACAATTGCTCTCATCTCTAACATCTAAACATCAATGGAACTCTAAAAATGGACGTTGTAAGTATGCTATTTGAGTAGAAATCATTAGACAATGTAAAATTGTGTCTCTTCTCTATGCAATACATATGAGTTTTGACCTTCCAAATATCAAAGTTTTTCAAAAAGTGTTGACTGGTTGAGGAATTTCACCAACATATTGTGATCTAGATGTAGTTTTAAATAGAAAAGATGTTTCTCCTAAGCATTTTGCTTTAAATCGTTGCTTATTGTCGTATACAAAAGTTATGAAATTTTAGGAATTCAAGCATAGTGAAAAATCATGATGGGTGATGGTCCAATTTTATTTTGTGAAAAATGTAAATTCAATTTGTTTTCTCTTCTTGTTCTTTTAATTCTCTCTTTCTCTTTCACCCCTATCTCGGTATCCTATGTTTTTGATAAAAAAAATCAGTGAGTTAAGCTCTAAGGGTTCAACAGGGTCAAGACAATCCTCTAAGACTCAATGAGCACTTATATAGATACTTACAAATTATTCACCAAAAAAATTCTCACATCGACAACATGACTTATACTCAACGACCTCTCAGTGTGAGTCAATTTCTTACCGACTTAATCAATTTTTTTGGGCTATCTGTACCCTTTTCCTCCCTTTTATATTATTTTGTGAATTTATATTCATCTCACTTACAATTGAAAATTATTTTCTCTTGCCCATTTCTCTTAATGTTTACCATAATTTAAGATATAATGGCCAGAAAAGAATAAAAAGTTAGGGACGTGGGTGATCAATTAGAGATATAAGGAGTTTTGAATCTTCACTATACATATCAACAACCTAAATCATACAAATAATTGCCTAAACTAAATTGGTTGAATAACAATGTTATTGTTGGATGTATTATGTGTGTATTCGCAAGGCACCGAAACATGACATATAGGTTGTCATGCTCACCTATGCAGCTTAAGTTCACTTTAGAATATAACTAAAGCTAAGTGTATTTTCGTACATTTTATTAATTCTTCTAAATTCACATACATAAACTCAACTGACGTATTTATATTTTATACATAAAATGAGTTTACGCACTGCCTTTAAATTTAAAAGATATATGTGACCTGTTAGCGCAACAATCGGGAGAGAGTCGAGTTCGAGAGTATTGTTAATTCTCGGGACATTCCACTTGAGCAACACACCTTTGTGGGAGACACATGTTAGACTATGCTAGGTTAAATTTAGATCTAAGAATGCATAAAAAGATAATAAGATAAAACAACTTTTCTTCTTACTTCAAATGATAAAACATACAACATATATAGTAGGGTTTTTCAGCATCACTTGGGCCATGGGCCAGCACTAATGAAACAACATACAGAAAATTACTTAATAAAATAACTAACTACACCCCATAATATTAAATATAGTCTTTCAATATTATTGGTCTTCTTTTAACTCTAATGGGCCTTGCATTCTTCCTAACATTACTCTCAGGCCCAGAAAGAACCTTGTCCTCAAGGTTCAAAGGAATTGGGCTGGCTGTAGCACTTGTTCGATTTGGGCCCTGGAGTGTTATGGAAACCCCTTTTGAACGAAGCCCACTAGTGGAAATACTCGGTCTTTGAGCGGCCACGTGAGTAGGATAAGTGGTCTGAGAAAAAATCTTGGAAAAGTCAGAGGAAATCTGTTGGAACGACTCCGATTGGGTGTTTGGAGATAAAGGCTTGTCTTGGGCAGTGGCTTTGGTACCATTTACTGTACACACAGCTGTACTTCGGGAAGAGCAACTAAATTTACTGTCCCAAGGCATTGTAAGGTTAGCTTGTTTGGTACTATTAGAAACTACCGAAGTAGTGGTCTTCTCATTATAATTTTCCTCCCCTTCTGAACTTCTCAAACTTTCTCCTCTCTCTTTTCCGAAACGGTCCTTCTTTCCCTTCTCTTGTGAGTCATAACACGTTCTTTCCCTTCCCTTCTCATAAGAACATGCATTTTCTTTTACTAACTCAGAGCCTCCTTCCTTGTCTTGCGGTTCCGATGCAAAAGGTAAAGGTGATGTGGTTTTTGATAATGTTGTGATTTCATTCTTTTCCCTTTTTGTTGTGTTCTTGATCTGCAACTCTGATGTTTTGTTATTTTCAGTTTTGCACAGGTCATGGACGATGTTAGGGAACAAAAGCCGGTCTTGAAGCGACATGGGTCGAAACTCCGTTGGAGGTTTGTCACCGTGGTAAGCTTTCAGCAACGAAACATGGATAACTGGGTGAATCCGTGAAGATGATGGTAGATCTAAGAGGTAGTTCCCGTTTCCGATGCGTTTGACGATACGAAAGGACCAAAAAAACGTTTTGCAAGCTTCTGGGAACCTCGTCGAGCCACTGTTGATTGTCGGTACGGCTGAAGTTTCAAGAAAACATAGTCATCCTCTTGAAAGGTAACGTGTCGTCTCTTTATATTTTCCTGTTTCTCCATAGCTATCCTGCTCTGTTTAAGGTGTCCCTTTAACTCATTGAGAATTGTTTGATGTTGTTGCAGCGTCAGATCCAGAGTATCTTCTGTTGAGGACTCAGTGATATAGTCTAAGATCTGTGGAGGATCCCTATCGTATAAAGCCCGGAATGGTGTCATTTGAATAGCTGTGTGGAAGGAGGTATTATACCAATACTCGGCCAAATGAAGGAACTTATGCCATTGACGCGGATGTTCACCCGCCAAACAACGTAAGTATGTCTCTAACGATCTATTTACCACTTCCGTCTGTCCGTCTGTCTCTGGGTGATAAGAAGTGTTGTATTGCAGGGTGGTTCCTTGGAGTTTGAAAATTTGTTTCCAGAATTTTCTCAAGAAGAGGGGATCGCGATCTGAGATGATAGATTTAGGGATGCCATGGAGATGGAAGATCTCTACAGTGAAACGAGTGGCCAGATCTTTTGTTGTGAAGTGTGTAGGTAGGGGAATAAAATGGACAAACTTGGTCAGACGATCACATATGACCCAGACAACCGTGTGACCGAAAGAATTTGGTAAGTTTGTGATAAAATCCATTGTTAGCTCTTCCCATACCTTATTTGGAACTGGTAGTGGTTGTAAGAGGCCTTTCTTTTTATGCGTTTCATATTTGTTCTGTTGGCAAGTTGAACACTTTCTAACCATGTTTTTAACATCGAGGTACACTCCTGGCCAGCAAAAAGACGCTCTCAAACGCGCTAAAGTTGGTTTGATTCCTGAATGACCTGCCTCTGGTGTGTGATGATGTTCCTGTAGGAGAGTCTGTCACAATTGATGAATATCTGGTATGAATACACGCTCCTTATAGTAAAGTAAACCATGTTGGAATTAGTACTCTCTGTTTGTGTTGTTCTGAGTTCTCTCTTGTACCAGATTCTGACCCACTGTGTCTGTTAGATAAAACTGTTTTAGGACTCTGAAGAGATCAGGGGTTGCTGAGGACAAGGCTAGAAAAACTGGTTCCTGAGCTGTGAACTTCCTACTCAAAGCGTCTGCGACAAGGTTCGATTTACCAGGTTTGTAAAAAATCTCAAAATCAAAACCCTGTAATTTTGCAGTCCATTGTTGTTGTTCTATAGTTTGAATTCGTTGTAGCAATAGATTCCGTAGGCTCTTTTGATCTGTGTAGATATGAAATTTCTGCCCAAGAAGATACTGACGCCATTTTTTTACAGCCTCCATGATTGCCAACATCTCCCGAACATAAACGGACGCTGCCTGCATTCTGGGACATAACTTCTTACTAAAGAAGGCGATAAGGTGACCTCCTTGGGACAAAACTGCACCAATGGCGACGCCATAAGCATCTGTTTCGATAATAAAAAGCTTTGTAAAATCTGGTAGCGCCAGAACCGGCATGTCGGTCATTTTGCGCTTTAATTCTGTAAAGGCTTTATCAGCCTCTGTACTCCATGTGAAATTAGTGGAACGCAACAAATCGGTGAGAGGAGCGGCGAGAGAGGCGTAATCTTTAACAAAACGACGATAAAATCCGATGAGACCCAAAAAACCGCAGAGTGTCGAGAGTGAACGTGGCGGTGGCCAGTCTAAAATTTCTTTTACTTTTTCCGAATCTGGTGCAACACCCTTCGCAGAGATCACATGTCCTAAATAATCAATCTTTGTAGCTGCAAACACACACTTAGATAACTTCACAAAAAATACATGAGTCTGTAATAACTGAAACACAATCTTTAAGTGAGTTAGATGATCACTAAAATTTGCACTGTAAATCAGAATATCATAAAAAAAACTAAAACAAATCGCCTCAAGTAAGGTCTCAACAAGTCGTTCATAGCTGATTGGAAAGTAGAGGGACCGTTAGTTAAACCGAATGGCATAACTAAAAATTCATAGTGTCCGTCAAAAGTTCGAAAAACTGTTTTATGCGTATCCTTAGATGCAACCCTGATCTGGTGGTAACCTGAGCATAAGTCTAACTTAGTGAACATAGAAGCTGAACCAAGCTCATCTAATAATTCATCAATAGTTGGTATAGGAAAACAGTCTTTAGCCGTTACTGCATTTAATGCTCGGTAATCAACACAAAAACGCCATGTGCTGTCTTTTTTTTTAACAAGCAAAACGGGGGATGAAAAAGGTCTAGTACTAGGAGTGATAATGCCATCCTTTAACATCTGTTGTATCAGAATTGTCGTTGTGTCTTTTTTTGAGTGGGGGTATCTATATGGTTTTACATTAATAGGGGTTGTGTTTGGTAAGAGGGTAATGTGATGGTCATGCGGTCTTGGTAGGGGAAGGCCTTTAGGTTGGTGAAAAATTGTTTGAAATTCTGTGAGTAACTTTGCGATTTCGGGTGGAAGGTCTGTAGAAGGTAAATTGCTAGTTATGTGGTTAGGATCTTGAGTTGGGTTTGGTTTCTCAATAGTTGCCATGGTTAGTAAATGGAATGAAGCAATGGCATTTGTGTGAATAAGGTGACGTAGCTGGTGGAAAGTGGTTTGGGTAGGAGAAAAATTGGAAGTTCTGTCAGAGTGATGGGCCTGTTTTGATGCTGGAAAGTGAGTGAAGGAATTGAAAAGTCAGCTTGGATAGGTCCCAAAGTACACAACCAAGCCATTCCTAAAATGATATCTGCCCCCTCAATTGGTAACAAATAAAAACGGAGTATAAATGGTTTATTTTGTAAATGGATTTGAACATTGTGACAGATTCCCTCACATTGTAAATGTGAGCCGTTTCCCACCATTACCGAAAATTTATGATTGGAGTGGTCTTGAGGTTAAGATGTTGGGCAATTCGGGGTTGCATGATGATGTGTGTGTTGCCTGTATCTATCAAAACCATGACTTGTAAACCACCAATGAGTCCTTGGAACTTTAGAGTTTGGGTTAATTTCCGAATAGGAAACGAAGTTTGGGCTGGGCTGGGTAATTTTTGGTTAGATGTGTTTGTTTGAAGGGCTGTTTTCGGGTACTGGCTGGGTGAGGCAAAAGAGTTTGGTTTTTGGTAGTTTTGCGCAAAAGGTTTTGAAAATTTGGGCTTGGATTTCTTAAGTTTGGACTCAATTAACTTAGCAAGGCCAATTGTATTTGAAATAGATGTAGGTCTATGAACAGCCAATTCATTCTGAATTTCTGGTTGCAATCCAGAAATAAAACAATTTAACATCGCGTTTGGTGGTAACCCCATAACTTTGTTACCCAATTGTTCAAATTTTGTTTGATACTCCATAACAGAACCAGTTTGTTTTAATTTGAACAATGCTGCTTGGTGATTTCCATAGGTGGATGGGCCAAACCTGAGTTCTAAGGCTCTTGTGAATGAATACCAATCACTAAGCAAATGATTTTGATGCATCCATTTGAACCAACCTAAAGCATCCCCTTTCATATAAAAGGAAACTAGAGACAAGCGATTTTCTGGTGGTAAGTTATAAAAACTAAAATATTGTTTAGCTTGAAAGAGCCACTCCAAAGGGCTAGATCCATCAAATAAAGGCAGCTCCAACTTAGGAGATCTAAATGTGGGTAAAGGGGGGAGTTGGGACAAAGTTTGGTATGAAACAGATTGTAAAGGGGTGGCGTTAAAATTCTAGGTAGGGATAAAAGCTGAGTGGTTTTGGTGTAAATGTGGGTTTGGTGGAAACGGTTGTGGTGGGGGTGGTTCGGGTGCTGTATGGCAATGCAGTGGGGTAGGTATGGTTGGCTGGGTGACAGAAATGTGGCGATTAAAAGGTGTATGAAGTGGTGTGTGGACAGGTGTGTTAATGAGTGTTGCAGTAGTATTTACCATAGGAGATGAAAATGGGGGCTGTGTGATACCTGACCCACTTGCAGCAGAGTGAACAGTAGCAGATTGGGGAGTTTCCCTTTGTTCATAAATTTTATGGAGTATAGACATGATAGAATCATACCTAACATCAGCAGTTTATCTTTCATTATCAAACCTTGTGTGAACTTGACCCATTTGTTGAGACAACTCAGCTGCTGCCATGTGAAAACTTTCATCCATTTAAGCTTGAGTGTCTTGTAGAGCCATATCCAAACGATGTTGAGCAAGTTGGACAGCCTCTTCAACAATTTCTTTAGAAGAAGGGTTTGTGGGTTTGGGTGGAGCCATGAATTCAAGACTATGAAAGCACCAATGTTAGACTATACTAGGTTAACTTTAGATCTAAGAATGCATAAAAGATAATAAGATAAAACAACTTTTCTTCTTACTTCAAATGATAAAACACACAACATATATAGTAGGGTTTTTCAGCATCACTTGGGCCATGAGCCAGCTCTAATGAAACAACATACAGAAAATTACTTAATAAAATAACTAACTACACCCCATAATATTAAATATAGTCTTTCAATATTATTGGTCTTCTTTTAACTCTAATGGGCCTTGCATTCTTCCTAACAACACACCACTTCTCCACCTAAAATCTTAAGGTGATAGGTGAGTGGGTTCTCCTACTTATATATGCTCAAGTCACCACATTCATATTCAATGTGGGATTATTTTCCCCACACTCACACTTGCATTTTTCTCAACACTCTCCCTCAAGTGTGAGTCTACAATGCTTCCCCTCCATGTGGAAACTCCTCTTAAACTACATGTATCCGTTGACTCTCTTCAACTACAAGTAAGTCGGTCCCTTTCTCGAACCAAAGGCTCATGATATCATTTGTTAGCGTAACAATCAGAGGAGGGTCGAGTTCGGGAGCATTGTTAATTTCGGGACATTTCACATAAGCAACACACCTTTGTGGGAGACACACCACTTCTCCACCTAAAACCTTAAGGTGATAGGTGAGTGGGTTCTCCCACTTATATATGCTCAAGTCACCACATTCATATTCAATATGGGACTATTTTCCCCACACTCACACTTGCATTTTTCTCAACATGACCAAAATTTACGTTCATGTTACAATTATTTTTTAATGTACGTGAAATCAAATGCAGAAAATTATTTAAATATGAAAAATCACTTTGCAATTGAGTATTAATGGAAGACATTGATTGTACTTCAATCTACCATTTCGTCATGTTTGGTCATATATTCATGGAAGCTTTCGAAAGATGACGAAATTTATAGTGATATATTAAAAAAATATATTATATACTTCCATTCTCACGGCGATAATCTTTTAGAGTGTATCTTGACTGTTTGGTAGTAGAGAATATACATTTTCATTCTTACGTCGATCATCGTGAGACTTGTCCACTTGACGACATAGTCTTATACTAGCATGATTGACTTGCGGGTCACGTCTAATGTTTCCTCATCTGCTTGAGCGCGTCATGCGTCAGTTCGGCTACATGCATTATATTTCCAGAGATCCTTATGTGTCTTCTCCTCTCACTGTGAAACGCATAGATATGGATGACATGTTTGATGATTATCTTAATCATCTGGTACCGGAGGAGGCATAAAATACCATAGTTGAAAGTGATTGGAGCTACGTAGACGCTTACATCTGGTGGTTCTTCCGGGTGTCACATCCTTATATGGTGCTGGATGTTCCAGGAGATCCACCGAAACCAGCTCATCAACTGATACTAGAGGAGGAGCGGGCTAGGACGGATCATGTTGTTGATGTGTCGGATAGATGTCGTCGTATCGTGGAGATTGAGCAGGTAGATATTGACAGAGGACTCTTTCCGGATGGCTCTAAGGCGAGGGACGTTGTAGATGCCGTGACGGCGAAGACTCAGGAGACGCTACAGTATAGGAGGCAACATAGGAACAAGAAGGCATGGGGTCGAGTCCGTCATACACAGTAGATTATAGTACCTACACTCTGGTTTATTTCTTTTATTTATCGACTCCGTCATATAAAGTTTAGATTGAATTTATGTACTCTTAATTTATTACTTTACATGTCATTTTCTACATATCCTTTGTATTGTCAAATTCATCATAGTATACCTTCCGACTATTTCACTTGAGAATCACTTAACAATACTTAGGATTTATTGTCTGCACTGGATACAGAGATAAATCTCCAAATACTTTCTAATGCATTACCGAGATATATTTTTGAATGCTTTTTTATGCAATATATAGATGCATCTCTGAAACAATCTAACTTTTAATAAATAAAGATGTTTCTGGACATACATGTCTAAAAACTGAGAGACATTTTTAGAATTACATAGAATAATTTTCAAGTACATAGGATGGGATAAGAAATTCCACAAAGCAAAGATCACCCAAATTTCATTCTCCAATGACAGTATTTACTTATCTAGAATTCAAAACTTCGGTGAACAAGCATGACATTTACATTCAAAACTGCGGTCTCTTATATAACAGATGGAGCCAACTATGAGAAGATTCAAATTAGTACATAAATTTTTACATGAAATACACACCTATGAAACTTGGTAGTTTACAACTCAATATCAATACTGTATGATTTAAATCATCATTCATAAATAAACGAATTGTTGTTTTCCTAACATGGCACTCAGTATGAGAAATTACTTAATATTGCAAATATCATCCAACAGAGATATGTTTGACATGCATCAATCACTAATTATTTTCTGGATGTCATTACATACTTCAAGGATAGTCATCTGTGACGTGTCGTATTCAAATTGGTTTATACCATATCTCTTAAGTTTTGATGATAACAAAGTATTTAAAGAACAATTAGTTATACTAACATCTATTCAAGTGTACAAGAACATAGATTAAAATTCTGATTCATATTCAGTTTTGACACTGCATTGAATATCCCAAGAGAAGCCTTTAGGTGCAGATTCTAAAGATCAAACTCTGAAGAACCAGCTTTTGACAGAGGTCAACTTCTTAAGAAAGTTGACCTTTGAAGGATCAGAACCTGAATATCCTAGATTCTGAATGAAGTTTACTTTTGAAGACTCATCTTTGGAACCTTGTTTTGCAGGTAATAGACTTTTTCTTATCAAGACAATATCTTTTGATGATGACAACTATAAAGAAAAGAACAGATATATCCATCATGATAAAGATGTAACCAATGATTTTTGGACAGCACAATCCTCATTCAATTCTTGCTCCCAATACAAGCCCAAATTCATCAGAACTCTCTATAAATAGGTATCAGTATTTTTTATAAGAGTATTTTTTTAATTCTTTCAATAATAGATGGATAAATTGAACTCAAATATTATCATATATGTAGCGGTGTCAGTATCTTATATTTTTATATTAACATGTGTCAGAGTATATGTGTCCGTGTAGAAAAGTATTGGTTTGGAAGAGTTGAATTGAAGGTTGTCAAGTAAATACGTAATCGATTGTAATGTACAGATTGTAGAGATCATTGAACAATACTCAACTTCTATAGAGCTTCTTCAAACAGTGTTTTGCTTTTTAAATTTCCACAAAATAAGAGATTCACAAAGAAATATGCAGTAACTATATCCGGAATAGAATTCCCAAGCAATTGAATTCCTCTTTTGAAATTTGTACATTTTAGTCTTGTGAAGTAGGATTAGAAGTTTGAGGTTTTGAATCATTTCCAGAATAATTGTTGTTGTTTTGTATGAGTTTTAGACCTATATCCGTGTTTGAAATAGCAATTTTTAACAGAAATTATTGTTGTTTTGTTTTGTTTTGAGTTTTAGACATATATCTAAGGAAACCCGTCCTTGAAGTAACAATTTTTAATAGTGTGATGGATTTTGCTGCAGTGTGTGCAAAGCAAAGATGAGCAATGACTTTCTCCACCTCTACTACCATCTACATCTGGATTTCCTCTTCCTGATTTAAACCATTGAAAGTGTTGTCATCAAGAATTATTGACTCATGCGAGCTAGAGCTAATAGTTGAAGTGATTTCTTGTTAGACAACCAAAAAGTAAATATGACCAATATTCGGGAAATTATTCATAAGCAAGATTTGAGTGCAAACAATATTGTTGGAATACTTGAGTCTCTTGAGAAAGCAGATAATATACTCCTTATGATTAAAATTGCGAATGACACCACTAAGTTCGCAAGAAGATGAAAGTGTTGGATGCAAATGTTATGCATAAAGTTGTAGCCCTACTATCCTTTTTCTTGAAATGTTATGCACAAAGTTGTGGCCAACTACTAAATTTTCTAATTCAATTGAAGGAGGGGGGAAAAAACAGAAACCCAAATTGGGGCATTGGAGAAAAAATTTGCTTAGGAAAAGAAGATATTAAGGAGGAAGAATGAAATCATGCAAATTAGTATATATAACAGGTGGCCAACTATGTTAAGATCCAAACCAGTATCTAGTTCTTGACATGAAATACACACTAATGAAACTTAGTATCCTACAACTCAATATCAACACTGTAAGATTTAAATTATCATTCATAAGTAAGTGATTGTTGGATTCCTAACATGGCACTCAGTAAGAAATTACTTTAAGTTACAAATATCATTCAACAGAGGCATTTTTACATGCATCAATCACTTATTATTTTCCAGATGTCGTTGCATACATCAAGGATAGTCATCTGTGACGTGTCGTATTCGAATTTCTCCACTGCTTTTTTTTCCTTTTCAACAATGACTGTTATTAAGGTTAAGGAACAGGCAATTCTAGTAATTTTCAAAGGACAAATGATATCATTTACAGAATACCTGAAAAAGAAACATATGGGTAAGAGAATGGTAAACTCAACAAAAGGATACATCCTGAAATTTTCGATTCATCATCCAAATTTGGCACAATATCTGTGACAGAAGCATACATTGAAAGTAGCATCCTGAAACAAAATAGAAGATTACGTGTATGTTGTAATTTGTATAGGAAATGTAAAAAATCAAGAACTATCTATCTTCAGTTTAGAACAGTTATAATTATACGGACCAGTATATCTTATGTCAGACCAGTTTATAATTATACATTCAATTTTTGCAATGCACGTACCGTTCCCTCTGCCTTTCTTGCTCGAGTTTGAGTAACTTCTTTTTCTGCTCTTTGATAGAAATCTGTTGCTTTTCTAGATCATTAAACTCATTGCTAATGGCTGTGTTGATGCAACATAAATGGTAAGATACATCTTTTCAAGAAGATTAAAACTAAACAGAACATGCAGTTGAAAAACATAAAACAAATAGAGAGACTTATCTAAACTCTTCTTTTAACAAGCGTTGTTTTTCAAGTTCTTCATCCAATTCACTCTGCAGAAGCTCTAGTTCTGCATCAGCAACAGTCTCTGATCTAACATCCTCTATTTTCTGCTTGTGGGAATCTACTTTGTTCTGATAATCTGATTCATAGAAGCTTTGGTCAAGTGCAAAGTATACAATCAAGAATATTTACTCATAGTAGATTGCATTAATATGAGCTGCTAGATGAGTTAAAAGGAATTACTTTAGATCAGTTTATTAACAGCAGATCATGGAAAATAGCATAAAGAACAAATATGCTATGTGAAATATTGGATAAATTAAAGTGGAGGTTGGATTGTTCTAGCTGCCCCATCCAATAAAATCTATGTTATATTATATGTTCACTATGTGCAGATCAATATGAATTAAGTTGCTGGCATGACAGCATATTGTCCACAAAAGTTCAAATAGTCCACTCTTGCTTAAGACCCGTACACATAGCCACACCCCAATCCAAACCTTCAATTCCTCAATTTTGGCAAATGGCAATAATAAGCTTGCCTCCACGAACGTCTTACATACTTCACCATCAGCAACCTATTTTAAACAGAACACCCAGTCTGCAATGAAATACACCTTCCATAATGATTCAGTAATTCCATCAGGCAGAACAGGGGATTCTGAATACTCCTGCCATTCAACCAAACAACGTAGTTCTCACGATAAAAGCACACCAGAACACAACGCCAAGACAATCTCTAATCACCGTCTGATTTTTGCAAAATAACTTTCAAAAAAAGACTACAGGCACCACATTCATAAACTTTATTTTAGGTGTATATGACCCAAATCCTTTAATTTTGACCTTCAACTAATTCCACAGTGTGATCTATACCACTTCCAGTGTCTCCTCCAATTCAAATGATTTCCGTTCAAAAATCACTTTACTTCTACTCTTACACGTAATCCAAATGCACAAAAACATATCAATAGACTTCTTTGCTGAATAATTCAACCTCCACTTATTAGACCCAGTAAACTAATCAAACTGACATTCAGTCTCGCTGTGTATGGTGATGCTTACCTCAATCCACGAGCTTATACTTCTCCAAATATTGGACACTCAAGAAATAGATATGTTTTACATCTTCCCCTCCACAACCACTCATAAAAGCTGTTGCATCCCTCACTATGACCCCTCTCAGTAACAAATTAACCGTTCTAAGAATCTTCTTTTGGAATAGTCTCCAAACAAACACCTTAACCTAGAGAGGTAGGCACATCTTTATGCCATACTTTAATGTTACTATCACTTGGAGGCTAGAACAGCCATTGTATCATTTGTTACCTATTTATAAGCTGCTCGAACCTTGTGAGCGCCCGAAGAGCAACCCTCTCATCTCCATGGATCGTCAAATCTAGACATCATAAATTAACTTCTCTTCTCATTGAAACAACCTCCTCCTCCAACTCTATTACAAACTTTCCTCACCTTAACCTCGACCTCCTTGTTATTTGCTAATCTAATTGCTATGCTATACAATCTCGGAAAAACATGAAAACTTGAAATCCTAATTTTTTTTCTTACTATCAATCTATGTGAATCTCAACTATTAATATTCACGAATCAAGAACAAACCCTAGCTCAAAATTGAAGGGTACCAAGAAAAAGAAAAGGGAAAAAGGATAGGTTACCTTTGAAAGAGGATGCAACCTCGTTGAGATCGGAGTTGCAGGTTGAAGAAATAGGGAATGTGCGTTGGAGACATTCGGAGAAGACGTTGAAGTCACGATCAGTAGGATCCTCCAAAACCCTAACGACGTCTTTGGCTAAAGAAATCAGCTGATTGGTGTCCATGTTTTTAGAGAAATCAGGAGCCATCAGCAACCCTAACGAGGCCCCGCCTTTTGTTTTTGTTTGAAAAAAAGTTCCGCTCATCCATTATTTCAAATGTTTTCTTCTTTAAGATAAACTATTGATATTGATTATTTAATATTAGGGTTAAATATAATTTTTTTTTCTTATAAATAAATACATTAACTTTTATTTTTAGCCCTATTAAAAAATATTATATTTCAACTTTCATTTTTAATCCCTATTAGAAAATATTATATTTTAATCGCTACAAAAATTTCATGCATACAGTTTTAGTACTTGCTATTTTTTAAAATTTTAAAAACTGTTTAGTTACCCTTAAACTTTCAAATGTTTGAATAATTTTTTTCATACATTTTTAAAATATAATAAAACATTTATTTACCAAATTTTAGAATTTTTTAAAATAAGAAGAATTAAATATGAATTTTTAAAATTTCAAAAGATAATGATAAAAGTAATGAAAACATCGAATTAGAAATCAAATTTTGAGTTTCTTTTTTTTCAGAGAAACTTTTTATAATGTTTTAAGCATGTCTTCAAAATAATCATTTAAAAATACACATTCATTTAACAAAAAAGACTAAAATTATATGCATAACAATTTTGTAGGAACTAAAACTATGATTTGAAAAGTGACATCGATAAACAATTAGGGATGGCAAAGGGTAAGGTCGGGTGTGAGTTTCACACTATCAAAACTCGCATCTGAAATCATCACCCGAACCCGAATCCAAATTCAAAGTCTATTCGAGTGGAAAATAACATTCCCGCCCACACTCGTTGGGTTCAGGTTTTTTCACCCGAACTCGCAGCAAAACACATAAAATACAACAACAACATTGAAATTTTCCATCAATTTTCCTACAACTTATATATGTTTAAGAGAACTTATGTAATTTTAGGTCTAAGTGGGTGTGGTTTCGGGTTTCGGGTGCGGGTTTCACACTCTAACCCGAAATATCGGGTGGGATCCGAACCCGAACTCAAACCCAATCAACTCAAATTTTCACCCGTTGAATCGAATTAGGGTGCGGATGGACCCTGCGGGTTTGTTTCAGTCTGACATCCCTATAAATAATCAATCAAATTCAACTTTTTATCTAATTTATCCTTGTGGCAAAATGGAAAATATACTTTCTAATATCAGAAATATTCAATTCAATTTCATCCACATTTTATCTACTATGCCACGTGGCTTGTTTTCCCTCGTTATTTGGCATCTTTTCAATGTTTTGGAGGAAAATTATCTTTCAAATTGGCATCAATAAATTTGTAGAAAAAGAGAGAGGGAAAAGGAACAAAAATATTTCTCATCAAAAACTTCATAATCGGGTGAAGTTGAACACATATGGTAAGGAACTAGAAAAAAATCCCGACTTATGAGTGATACAGTGGAGATATGACTGTTACTACAACGTGATCCAGTGATACAAATGTCAAAGTGGAAAAGATGTATATCTAAGTTATCAAATCGAGAGGGTTGGCTGATTTAAGTTTTAGGTTATGATTTTGAGTTCACGCGAAGAAAAAGATGGATATCTGTTTATGGGTTATGATTTTGAGTTCACGTGAAGAAAAACATGGATATTTGTTTGTGGATTATGATTTTGAGTTCACATGAAGAAAATGTAGATATGTTTATAGGTTGTGATTTTGATTTCAAGCGAAGAAGAAGATGGAGATCTGTTTGTGAGTTATGGTTTCAATTGCAAGGGAAGAAGAAGACAAATGTATGTTTGTGGGTTATGGTTTGAATTTCAAGCGAATAAGAAGTAAAAACATATACGAGTTATTGATTATTGTGTTTCTTTTTTCAATGCTTTATAGTTTTTTTAATTAAAAAAAAGTTTCTTTTAAATTTTTTAATCTGAATAGTTAAATTTTTTGACAATTATCCACACGATTGAAATAAGAGCAACTGAAGTAGAGGGTTGATTTCAACTTTTCATTCGTAAAGGAAGTTACAATCACTAACATCTTTCCAACAACATTGGTTTTTATTGTGAAAGAGGTTAGTAAATCCTTTATATTACCTCATGTTTATTTTCTATTATATTGTAACGCCTCAGACTGCTTTCAGCGACTAAGCCCACAAATCAACACGAGTCTTTTCAGCATGTTTTGTTCTCGCTCACATGCTTTCCGAAAAATTCCTAAAAGGTCACATATCTCAATATTACTTCAAGTAAAGCATGCTTAACTATGGAGTTCTTATTTGTTAGGCTACCAAAAAGAAGATGCATCTTGTTGGTATAGGTAGTATCAATCAATCGTTATAAATCTTCCTTCAACCATGCAGTCTCATACCTGCACAGCCTCAGGATCCCTCACATTCTGATGTGAATTCAGTTTTTTCCTAGAAGATACCAGGAGCCGCTCATTATCATGTCATATACACTGACAACCACTTCCCTCTAGGGATTACGATAGGTAGGATTTAGGCAGGGTACTATAGTACTGGTCTCCATATCCGTGGTTTGAAAAAAATCCTTCTACCCATGCCCATACCCGCGTGGATACTATAACACCCCATTTGAATTGTCTAATTCTATAGAATTATTTAATTGTATTGTATGTGTTTTGAATTGTTAAGGTATTAAGGGAGCCTTGGGTATGGGGTAGTGTCCCTAAAATATTAGAATTTTAAGTGAGGGGTGTGGTAGAAATTAACGAAAAGTAAGGGGTGTTGGACACAATGAGATTAATAATATTACTATTAAATTTAATTAAGTTAATTTAGTAGTAATAATAAATAAGTTAGTATTTATTTAAAATATTAATGATAATAATAATATAGAGATAGTATTGCTTTTATTTTTATTTTATTTGGTAATTGACCTAATAATATGAGTTAGAAAATATAATATATATATATATATATATATATATTAATATTTAATTTTTTTTAGTTTGATTTAATATTATAGTAATAATAATAATAATAATAATAATAAGGTTTAAAAATAAATTAAAAATAAGGGACTTAGTTGGTCTATTTATAAGATGGTGATGAGAGAATAGAGAGCGGGGACATATGTGAAAGAATTGAAAAATGGAGAGTTGGGGCAAGAGAAAAGGGTAGGAAGAAGAAGAAGACCACTGTTGTAGAAGAGCTTGAGCTTAAAATTCTAAGGTATAGAGGGGGAAATTATTCCTATAAGAGTGTCTAATCATGAGAGGGTATTGAGGGGTCCTTACCCTCTTAGGTTAGTGTTATGCCAAGTTATGATTGTTGTTGATGTGTGACCATGATTGTGATGAATGAATTATAATTGTTGTGGCTATAGCAATTGATATTTGTTGATGATGAATTTTGAATTGTTACTGAATTTTATGTTTCTTATATGTTAAGGATTTGGGATGATGATTATGATGATAATAGCGTATGAAATTATGAGTTTATTGGTGTGATTATATGAATATAAGTGGTGTTTGATATTGGTATGTTTATGATGGAATTTAAAACCATGAAATATTTTGGTGATAATTTCATGGATTTTTTCGGGTTGAAGAAGATGAAAATCGTGTTGGAAATTTATGAAAAATAACAATTTTTAGTAATTTCTTCGTGCACAATTTTGATCACAACCTTTAACTCATAAATCATTTTGGGATGAGGTTTGAAGCGTTGGGTAGCTGAAATAGAGGGCTATAACTTTGTTTCAGGGATAAAATATTTTTGGTGATGATTTCATGGACGTTTTTGAGGTTGAAGAAGATGAAAGTAGTGCTGAAAATTTTTAAAAAACATCAATTGTTTAGTAACGCCTTTGTGCGCAGTTTTGATCATAACTTTCTACTCTTAAATCATTTTGTGATGAGGTTTGAAGTGTTGGTAGTTGTAACAGAGGGTTATTGCTAGAACAAGATTTGTTCTGATCAATATTCTTAGTTTTGATGATAACAAGTATATGAGTTTTGTATGAGATAATATGGTACTCTAATACTATGCAATTTCCATTTCAGGAATTATATAAAGAGTATGCACAAAATCAGCGCAAGAAGCACTGACTCAGAAGGTTCAGCATGCAACATTAGAACATGGTCTGGCAAGACATCAGAAGATGGTCAAGCAGAATCAGAACATGGGTCTATGGAAGCATCAGAAGAACCTGAGATCAGAAGCAGAAGCACTGAAGTTCTCATGGTATCACGCTCAGAAGCACTTCAAGGTCAGAAGACAAGAAGATGCTCTGCACCAAGCTGTTTGACTCTGATGACATTCAAACGTTGTTTACATAAACATCAGATCAGAAGCAAGTACTAGACTGGCAGGCTACGCTGACTGACAAAAGGAACGTTAGAAGCTATTAAAGGCAACGTCAGTAGACACAACAAAAACAAGGCTCGAGGTAGTTGACAAAAGAGTGAAACATTAAATGCAATGCTGTACGGAATACGCAAAGCATTAAATGCTCCCAACGGTCATCTTCTCAAGTGCCTATAAATATGAAGTTCTGATGAGAAGCTAGATATAACACTTGCGCATTATATAGAAACGCTGTCAAATTCAAAAGCTCTCAAACTTCATCATCAAGCTCACTACATTGCTGTTGTAATATCTTAGTGAGATTAAGCTTAAACTTTAAGAGAAATATCACAGTTGTGATTTTAGCTTTTCAGAAGCATTGTAATACTCTTAGAATTTGTTTACATTAACTTGTAAAGGACTAGAGTGATCAGGTAGATCAGAATACTCTAGAAAAGTCTTGAGGGTATCTAAGCAGTTTGTTCCTAGAGTGATCAGGTTGTGATCAGGATACTCTAGAAGACTTAGCAGTTGTCTAAGTGGAAAACCATTGTAATCTCGTGTGATTAGTGGATTAAATCCTCAAGTGAGGTAAATCACTCCAAGGGGGTGGACTGGAGTAGTTTAGTTAACAACGAACCAGGATAAAAATCATTGTGCAAATTGTTTTTATCTTACAAGTTTTAAAGCTACACTTATTCAAACCCCCCCTTTCTAAGTGTTTTTTATCCTTCAATTGGCATCAGAGCGCCGGTTCTAAGGTGCAAGCACTTAACCGTGTTTAGAAAAGATTCAGGAAGAGAAAAACGCTTCAGTAAAAGATGGCTGGTGAAATTCCAACAAACACATCTGCATCTACATCTGGCTCTGCTGAGCAATACAATGGAAATGGTAACAATGGTTATACTAGACCACCAGTATTTGATGGTGAAAACTTTGAATACTGGAAAGATAAACTTGAAAGTTACTTCCTTGGTCTAGACTGTGACTTATGGGATCTTCTGGTGTATGGTTACACACATCCAGTGAACGCTACTGGCGTAAGGCTTACAAGACAAGAAATGAATGATGATCAAAAGAAGCTTTTCAAAAATCATCATAAATGTAGGACTGTTTTGCTGAATGCTATCTCTCATGCTGAGTATGAGAAGATATCTAACAGGGAAACTGCCTATGATATATATGAGTCATTGAAAATGACCCATGAAGGAAATGCTCAAGTCAAGGAGACCAAAGATCTTGCTCTAATCCAGAAATATGAAGCCTTCAAGATGGAGGACGATGAAGATATTGAGAAGATGTTCTCAAGATTTCAAACGCTAACTGCTGGATTAAGAGTTCTGGACAAAGGCTACACCAAGGCTGATCATGTAAAGAAGATCATCAGAAGCTTACTCAGAAGATGGGGTCCAATGGTGACTGCATTCAAGATTGCAAAGAATCTGAATGAGGTTTCTTTGGAAGAGCTAATCAGTGCCTTGAGAAGCCATGAGATAGAGCTGGATGCAAATGAGCCTCAAAAGAAAGGTAAGTCTATTGCATTAAAATCTAATATTAAAAATGCACTAACGCTTTTCAGGCTGAAGAAGTAGATTCTGAAGAATCAGAATCAGAAGAAGAAGATGAACTGTCCATGATCTCCAAAAGGGTAAACCAACTCTGGAAGAGCAAACAAAGGAAGTTCAAAAGCTTCAGAAGTTCAAAGAAGTTTGAACGAGGAGAATCTTCTGGTGGCAGAAGATCTGACAAGAAGAAGGTCGTCTGCTATGAGTGCAATGAGCATGGACACTTCAAGAATGAATGTCCAAAACTTCAGAAGGAGAATCCCAAGAAGAAGTTTCATAAGAAGAAAGGTTTTATGGCAACATGGGATGATTCTGAATCAGAATCAGAATTAGATTCTGAAGGAGAGCAAGCCAACTTTGCACTAATGGCTACAGTGGACGATGGATCAAAATCTACATCAGAATCAGATTCTGAAGAGGTATTTTCTGAACTATCTAGAGAAGAGTTAGTTTCCAGTTTAACTGAACTTCTAGAACTCAAGGCTCATCTTAGTATTAAATACAAAAAGCTGAAAAAGCAATTTGAATTTGAAACTAAGAAGCTGGAAGTGGAAAATTCTGAACTGAAGGAAAAAGTTTTAAAATTATCCAAAGAGAGTGGATCTCCTTCTGAATCAGAAAAATCCATTCCTAGTCTCAATCATATTCTGAAAGAATATGACTCGAGCTTCAGAAAGTTCCTATCTAGAAGTATTGGCATAAGTCATCTTGCTTCTATGATATATGGTGTCTCTGGAAACAAAAGGTTTGGCTTTGGCTATGAGGGTGATACCTCACATAAATTTGAACCTGTTGATGATTTGAAAATCACATACAAGCCATTATATGATCAGTTCAAATATGGCCACTCACATGATATCAAGCTCACATCACATGCACAGAGTTTTAACACAACACACACCAAGAAGCATGTGACACAACCTAAAAGATATCATGCTGACAAACCCAAAGAATATCATGCTGTTCCTCCAGTCACTTATCATGCTAAACCCAAGTTCAATCAGAACTTGAGGAAAACTAACAAGAAAGGACCCAAGAAATTGTGGGTACCTAAGGAGAAGATAATTTCTGTTGCAGATATCCTTAGCAGCAAAGAAGGCAAAGCACAAAATGTCATGGTACCTGGACTCTGGGTGCTCGCGACACATGACAGAAAGAATGTCTATGTTCCAAGACCTGGTGCTTAAGTCTGGTGGAGAAGTCAAGTTTGGAGGAGATCAGAAGGGCAAGATTATTGGCTCTGGAACCATAAGTATTGGTAAATCTCCTTCCATAACTAATGTACTTCTTGTAGAAGGATTAGCGCATAACTTATTGTCCATAAGTCAATTAAGTGACAATGGTTATGACATAATCTTCAATCAAAAGTCTTGCAAGGCTGTAAGTCAGAAGGATGGCTCAATCCTATTTACAGGCAAGAGAAAGAACAACATTTATAAGATTGATCTTTCTGATCTTGAGAAGCAGAAGGTGACTTGCCTTATGTATGTTTCTGAAGAGCAATGGGTCTGGCACAAAAAATTAGGACATGCTAGTTTGAGAAAGATTTCTCAGATTAACAAACTAAATCTGGTCAGAGGTCTCCCAAATCTGAAATATAAATCAGATGCTCTTTGTGAAGCATGTCAGAAGGGCAAGTTCTCCAAACCTGCATTCAAATCTAAGAATGTTGTCTCTTCCTCAAGGTCGTTAGAACTTCTGCACATTGATCTGTTTGGACCAGTCAAAACAGCATCTGTCAGAGGGAAGAAATATGGATTAGTCATCGTAGATGATTATAGCCGCTGGACATGGGTAAAGTTCTTAAAACACAAGGATGAGTCTCATTCAGTGTTCTTTGAATTCTGCACTCAGATCCAATCTGAGAAGGAGTGCAAAATCATAAAGGTCAGAAGTGATCATGGTGGCGAATTTGAGAACAGATTTTTTGAGGAGTTCTTCAAAGAAAATGGTATTACCCATGATTTCTCTTGCCCTAGAACTCCACAGCAAAATGGAGTTGTAGAGCGAAAGAATAGGACTCTACAAGAAATGGCCAAAACCATGATCAATGAAACCAATATGGCTAAGCACTTCTGGGCAGAAGCAATAAACACTGCATGTTATATTCAGAATAGAATCTCTATAATACCTATTCTAAATAAGGCTCCTTATGAATTGTGGAAGAACAGAAAGCCCAACATTTCATATTTTCTTCCTTTTGGATGTGTGTGTTTTATTCGGAATACTAAAGATCATCTTGGTAAGTTTGATTCTAAGGCACAAAAATGTTTTCTTCTTGGATATTCTGAACGCTCTAAAGGCTACAGAGTATACAATATTGAAACATTGGTTGTAGAAGAATCAATCAATATCAGGTTTGATGATAAGCTTGGTCTTGAAAAGCCAAAGCAGTTTGAGAATTTTGCAGATATATATATATTGACATATCAGAAGTTGTGGAACCAAGAAGCAAAGCTCCAGAAGCTGAAAGTCTCAGAAGCAAAGAATCAGAAGATCAAGTTGCTGCATCTTTAGAGAATCTAAGAATTTCTGAAGAGCCAACAGTCAGAAGATCTTCTAGACTCACTTCAGCTCACTCAGAAGATGTGATCCTTGGAAAGAAATATGATCCCATCAGAACAAGAGCATTCCTTAAGAACAATGCAGAATGTCAATTAGGTCTTGTTTCTTTGATCGAGCCAACTTCTGTTGATCAAGCTCTAGAAGATCCAGACTGGATAATTGCCATGCAAGAAGAACTAAATCAGTTTACAAGGAATGATGTATGGGATTTGGTTCCTAGACCAAAAGGATTCAACATCATTGGTACAAAGTGGGTTTTCAGAAACAAGCTTAGTGAGAAAGGAGAAGTGGTAAGAAACAAAGCTAGACTGGTGGCTCAGGGATATAGTCAGCAAGAAGGGATTGACTATACAGAAACCTTTGCACCAGTGGCCAGGTTAGAATCTATTCGCTTATTGATTTCTTTTGCCACTCAGCACAACATCACTCTGTATCAGATGGATGTTAAGAGTGCCTTCTTAAATGGCTATATAGATGAGGAAGTCTATGTCCACCAACCTCCTGGTTTTGAAGACTCTAAGTCTCCATAACATGTTTTCAAACTTAAGAAATCATTGTATGGGTTGAAGCAAGCTCCCAGAGCTTGGTATGAAAGATTAAGTTCTTTCCTTCTGGACAATGGTTTCACTAGAGGACAAGTGGACACGACTCTTTTCTGTAAAACATCTAAGAAGGACATTTTAATTTGTCAAATTTATGTTGATGATATTATCTTTGGAACATCTAATGCTTCACTTGGAAAGGAGTTTGCTAAGTCTATGCAGGCTGAATTTGAAATGAGTATGATGGGTGAACTCAAGTATTTCCTTGGGATTCAAATCAACCAAACTTCTGATGGAACTTATGTTCATCAAACGAAGTATGTGAAAGAACTTCTGAAGAAGTTTAATCTTTCTGAAAGCAAAGAAGCCAAAACTCCTATGCATCCAACATGTGTTCTAGGTAAGGATGAGGTAAGTAAGAAGGTAGATCAGAAGTTGTACAGAGGTATGATTGGATCTCTTCTATACTTAACTGCTTCTAGACCTGACATTCTATTCAGTGTTTGTTTGTGTGCTAGATTCCAATCAGATCCCAGAGAATCTCACTTAACTGCTGTTAAGAGAATTCTGAGGTATCTGAAAGCTACTACTAACGTTGGTTTAGTCTACAGAAGATCTAAAGAATACAACTTAGTAGGATTTTGTGATGCTGACTATGCTGGAGATAGAATTGAAAGGAAGAGTACTTCAGGAAGCTGTCAATTTCTTGGAAGTCATCTGATCTCCTGGTACAGCAAGAAGCAAGCTCCCATAGCTCTCTCAACAACAGAAGCAGAATATGTTGCTGCTGCTGGGTGTAGCACACAAATGCTCTGGATGAAGAGTCAGCTAGAAGACTATCAGATATATGAGAGTAACATCCCTATTTTCTGTGATAATACTTCTACTATATGTTTATCTAAGAATCCTATCTTACATTCCAAAGCTAAACATATTGAGATTAAACATCATTTTATGAGGGACTATGTTCAGAAGGGTGTTCTCTCTTTGAACTTTGTGGATACAGACCATCAATGGGCTGATATCTTTACAAAACCCCTTGCTGAAGATAAGTTTAAGTTTATTCTGAAGAATATCAGTATGGACTTATGCCCAGAATGAGAAGATGAGAAGATCTGTGTATGAATAACTTGAAATGTGTTAGGACTAGGCAGCTATAAGAAGTTCTGGTAATGATCAATTAGAAGTTCTGATTCTGTTATTACTAACGTTTCATTATCTAAGTTGATTCAGAAGCTCTTTTAAAGTAAAACAGCTGGCACCAGTCTTTCCAGAAAATGAACACGTGTTCTCTATTTTTGGACAAGCATGCGTGCAGTTGAGGAGACGCCTCCCTAGGTAACTGTGCAAATCATTTCATTTTTGTCACTTTATCTCTCCTAACGTCATTTCTCATTAAATGTATATTGATGTCATGTTTTTCTGTAATCATTTCATTTAAACAGTTTTCTTTTTATTTTATTTTATTTTTCTGCAAACTGTTTAAATAACCCGCTTCATCTTCATTTTATCTTTTTCACTCTCTCTCCATTTGTGCATCTCTTTCTTTGCATTCGTTCTTTCAAACCCTAGTTTGTGATCTGAAACCAAGCAATATCATCATCACAGATATACCTTCCTCATCAACCCCCTTCACTGATATTCCATCTTCTTCAACCACAACAGTTCCACCTGTTCCATCTCATCCCTTTCCCACCAGAAAATCCAACCCTTACTGCCTTCTCTACCCAGACTACAAATTCACCTTCAACCCTCCTGAACCTGAACCTATCATTTGCCTGGAGGTGTTCAGAAGTGAAGTTATCAGTAGGCTGGATCTCTTGAAGGATGCCTTCCTCAACGAGCTTGATGATGTCTCTACAAGAAATCTTTGGAGAAGTTTTCGCCAAGATTTTCAAGTGGAAGCCATGGCTGTTCAGAAGAGACTGGTAGCTGCTGCACCTGCTTATGCTGGCTATCTTCTTGAAATGGACGATGGAAGATACTTTCATCCAATCAGAAATAGATTCTGCCTTGAAGAGAAGCCTTTTGTTGATGAGCTGCTGGATAATCCGTGCAGAGATATTGTGGTCTGGAGACCTCAGTATCCAGTGCTGACTGGAGACTTCAGGACTCTTTTTGAATTTCTGAGGGAAAATCCATCTGAGGAAGACCCAAGCTTGGTCATTCCAGAAGTTGTTGACCTGCCAGAAGTTGAAGGTCCTTCTGCTCCTAGGAATCTGGCTGCCATTCTTCAGGCTCTTGAGAATGGAGATTCTGAGGTTCCTGCTGCAGAGTATGGAGATGCTTCTATGGAAGAAGTAGATGCTGAAGATCATGTTGCTGAAACCATTCCTGTTGAGGAAAATCCTGCAAATGATCTGACTATGGAAGCTGTGGATCAGAATGCCATCCCTCTGCAAAGAAGTTGTGACGCTTCTTCTGATGAACCTTCTCGTCTCGCAAGGACTCTGGAAGTGATTCAGAAGAACCAGGATGAGCAGAGATCGATCAACGCTGAGTTTCGTGCTTTCATGGAGAGGCAGAATGAGAGCAACAATGGGATTCATGATATGCTGGCCAAGATCATGTCAAAACTAGGGTCATCTTAGTCATTGAGTCTTAGATTGTTTTCTTTTGTTTTGCTGCATCTGTTTTTCTATGCATCTTCCCTTGTCCTCTTGTACTTCTGACAATCTTTTTCCTGTGCTATCAATGAAATTATCCTTTTCTTCTAGTGTTTGTCTTGTTTTTTCATCTGAATCTTTTATGTTTTTGATGTTATGACAAAAAGGGGGAGAAAACTGTGATAAATGATCTGATTTATTTTATCAGTTGCTGGGAGAAAGGCTCCACATTTCTAACAGAACTTGCAAAGTTCTATGTCTTTGAGTGTTGTTTTGCAGGAATTGAAGATCCTCTTTAAAGCTCAACATGAGAAGCAAAGACATGGGGAAAAGCAATTCTATAAAGAATCAAGCTCATGGAAATTGAAGCAAGCTGAGTGCTATAAAGCTTCAAGATCAGAAGCAAGAAGGAAGAATGTTCTGATATTCTGATGATAGAATATGCTTTCATTCTTATTCCTTAAATGTTCTGATGCATGTTTTTAGTTACAAAATATGCTCTGCAACATTATGTTTGTGTGCTCTGATACATAATTATATGTTTTGATACATATTTTATGTTCTGATTCATTCATGCTGACTTTTGTCGTTTAGTTTGTTCTGTAACATTTCAGGATGTAAAGAAGCTCTGATGATGCTCTGGTACATTCAACAATGTTCTGATACAACCTAGCATGCAATGACTCAAGAAGAAATTCAAGCTCTGAAGCTGTCCAATGGAAGCAAGAATCAGAAGCTATGAATATTCTGAAGATCTAGGAAATTCAAGTTCTGAAGCTGTCCTATGGAAGCAAGAATCAGAAGCTGTGAATGTTCTGAAGATCTAAGCATATGTGAAAGTCTCAACTGAAATACTCAGGGAAGTCTTTTATTTATAAAATTCTTCTAGTATTTATTTCAGGGGGAGATTATTTATCTCAGGGGGAGATTGTTAATCTCAGGGGGAGACATATTCACACACTATGTTTATATGCTTATGCTATAGCTGTGTAATTGTCTTTAGCCGTCTGATATTCTGATCGCAAATTCATATCATTTATGTATGTTTTTGTCATCATCAAAAAGGGGGAGATTGTTAGAATAAGATTTGTTCTGATCAATATTCTTAGTTTTGATGATAACAAGCATATGAATTTTGTATGAGATAATGTGGTACTCTAATACTATGCAATTTCCATTTCAGGAATTATATAAAGAGTATGCACAAAATCAGCGCAAGAAGCATTGACTCAGAAGGTTCAGCATGCAACATCAGAACATGGTCTGGCAAGACATCAGAAGATGGTCAAGCAGAATCAGAACATGGGTCTATGGAAGCATCAGAAGAACCTGAGATCAGAAGCAGAAGCACTGAAGTTCTCATGGTATCACGCTCAGAAGCACTTCAAGGTCAGAAGACAAGAAGATGCTCTGCACCAAGCTGTTTGACTCTGATGACATTCAAATGTTGTTTACACAAATATCAGATCAGAAGCAAGTACTAGACTGGCAGGCTACGCTGACTGACAAAAGGAACGTTAGAAGCTATTAAAGGCAACGTCAGTAGACACAGCGAAAACAAGGTTCGAGGTAGTTGACAAAAGAGTGAAACATTAAATGCAATGCTGTACGGAATACGCAAAGCATTAAATGCTCCCAACGGTCATCTTCTCAAGTGCCTATAAATATGAAGTTCTGATGAGAAGCTAGATATAACACTTGTGCATTATATAGAAACGCTGTCAGATTCAAAAGCTCTCAAACTTCATCATCAAGCTCACTACATTGCTGTTGTAATATCTTAGTGAGATTAAGCTTAAACTTTAAGAGAAATATCATAGTTGTGATTATAGCTTTTCAGAAGCATTGTAATACTCTTAGAATTTGTTTACATTAACTTGTAAAGGACTAGAGTGATCAGGTAGATCAAAATACTCTAGAAAAGTCTTAGAGGGTATCTAAGCAGTTTGTTCCTAGAGTGATCAGGTTGTGATCAGGATACTCTAGAAGACTTAGCAGTTGTCTAAGTGGAAAACCATTGTAATCTCGTGTGATTAGTGGATTAAATCCTCAGGTGAGGTAAATCACTCCAAGGGGGTGGACTGGAGTAGTTTAGTTAACAACGAACCAGGATAAAAATCATTGTGCAAATTGTTTTTATCTTACAAGTTTTAAAGCTACACTTATTCAAACCCCCCAATTCTAAGTGTTTTTCTATCCTTCAGTTATGACTTTGCTTCATAGATAAAATATTTTTAACGATTTTATCAGAGGTCTGTAGCAGGTGGAAAAGAAGTGTATGAGGTGACGAATATGGATGAGGTCCGTATTGACAAATTATTTGATGTGTGGTAAATGATTGGGAAGGTGTGTTTGATTGTATTGGTGGTAGTTCAGAAGCGTGTATTAAAAGGATAATGTGCCAACTTGTTACAACGGTAGGGAACTTGGTCACATCAGCACCAACTGTCATAAGCCAAATAAAGCTTAGTCTTGAGGGAAAGTGCCTGGATTGACAGGATCTCAGACTACCAGTTCCGCCAGGTTGATTTGAGGTGCATGTTACATTCACAACATTCCTTTTATTATCATTATTAATACGGGTGCAACACACTCGTTTATTTTTGTTGACTGTGTGAAATATTGGGTCTTGTAGTGTCTACTTTGAGTAGTGAACTAATTATCGTTACTCCAGCTAATGGGTTGGTGACTACTTCCTTAATCTGATTGAATTATCCTCTGTCAATCTATCATAGAGACTTTCGTGTGGACTTAATTTGTCTTCCACTAAGTGATCTTAATGTCATTTTGGGGATGAATTGGTTGGAATTCAACCATGTTCATATCAATTGCTACAACAAGTCGGTATGATTTCTTGCTCGTGATGACGAAGAAGAGGCTAGTTTCATATATGTTAGTCAATTGGAAGATTTGTTGAAAGATGAAGCTAAAGTGTTTGCAATGTTTTCTTCCTTGTCAGTTGAGAGTCAAATAGTAATTGAAGGGTTACTAGTGGTATGCGAATTTCCAGAGGTGTTTCCAGTCTCCAGATGTTTTTTCAGATTTACCGCCAGAGAGATGTGGAGTTTATTATTGATCTCGTTCCTAGTACTAAACCTATTTCTATGGCACCATACATTATGTCAGCCTCAGTGTTGGGAGAACTGAAGAATCAGTTGGGAGACTTACTTGAAAGGATATTTATCAGACCAAGTGTGTCACCTTGGGGAGCTCCAGTGTTGTTGGTAAAGAAGAAGAATGGTAGTATGCGACTATGTGTTGATTATCGGTAATTGAATAAAGTGACGATTAAGAACAAGTATCCATTTTTGGTAGTATGCACCTGGTGTGTTTATGAAGTATATGAATCACATTTTTTATCCTTATCTTGATCAGTTTGTCATAGTCTTTATCCTTTATCGACGATATTATGATATATTCTAAATTGAATGAAGAACATGTAGAGCATTTGAGGATTGTATTATAGGTGTTAAAAGAGAATAAGTTGTTTGCGAAGTTATCAAAGTGTGAGTTCTAGTTGCAAGAGGTGAGTTTTCTCAAGCATGTTATTTCTGATAATGGCATTGTAGTGGATCCATCCAAAGTAGACATAATGCTACAATGGGAGACTCCTAAATCGGTTACATATATCAGAAGTTTCCTAGGGTTGGCAGGTTATTATCGCATGTTTATCGAAGGGTTCTCAAATTTAGCCCTTCCGTTGACTCGAAAGGGCCAAGCCTATGAGCGGGGTATTCTTTATGAAGAGTGCTTTAGAGAGTTAAAGAAGAAGTTGACTATAACTCTAGTTTTTATTTTACTAGTTCCTCATAAACCGTTTGTAGGATATTGTGACACTTGTAAAATGAGTTTTGGCGGTGTGTTGATGTAAGACAGTAAAGTTGTGGCTTATGCTTCACGACAATTGTGCTTAAATTCTGTTGAGTTATATATTTTACTTTAAAGTTCAATTTAATTAACATTAATAGAACTTAGGGGGAGATTACAAACCTCACCCTTAGGATTATCAGACTCATGGGGAGCTTACAAACCTCAGATCCTGAAGTCAACTTGCTAATTAGATCAACAACCATTGTTCTTAAATACTTGTGTTTTTCATCATTCAAAAAGGGAGATTCTTGGAACAGAATTGGTTTGTACCATATCCCTAAGGTTTTGATACTTAAAGAGCAATTGTATATACTAACTTATGTTCAAGTGTGTAGGATTATAGACTAAAAATTTGTGATACAAGTTAAGTTCTGACACTGAAGTTGAACATTTGAAGAGAAGCTTGAAGATTTAAATCTTAAGGATCAGAACCTGAACATCAGAATTTGAAGACTCGGACTCTGAAGAAAGTCAGCCTTTGAAGATCCCTACTCTGAAGAGGAGGTCAAATTTTGAAGACTCTGACTCTAAAGAAGGTCAACCTATAAAGATCCAAACTCTGAAGACTCAGACTCAGAAGCCATTCAAAGCGCTAGGATCAAGAAACTTTGATAGGTCACGATTAGACTCAGAGAATAATTTGTCTTCTTATGATCACGTGGAAATTCAAGATCAAAGACAATAGGGATGGATAATTCCTTTTGAAGCTAAGGTTTTTAAAAAGTGTTTTTTCACATAAACCATTTGAAGAAACATCTCAATGTCTTTGATCAAAGCTTCTCTAACTCTCACTTGTGCAAGAAGTTTTCTCCAATGTCTCTATTATGTTTCTCTCTATATATAAGCATCTAAAAACTTAAAGAAAAGAATTGAATGAACCATTGACAAACAAAGAGTTGTTACTCTGTCAAATCAAAAAGCATAAGTTTAACTTATAATTTCTTAACACGTGTACATTCTTAGAAATTCTTAAGTCTTAAGAGTCTTTTGTATTGTATCTTGTTTACACCTATGAATGTATATAAAGTGTAACTTTGAAAAAATCTCATCAGTAAGTTACATCGTAATATGTTTCTTGTTTGTATGCTTGAGCATCTGAAGTATCTTTCGTATGTGCCGGAGCATCTGGAAGTCTCTTGCCTGTGTGCTAGAGCATTAGAAGTCTCTTACTTGAGAGTTTGAGCATTGGAAGTCTCTTGCTTGTGTGCTTGAGCATTTGTGATCAGAATTGGTTATAGTGAAATCCCTTGTAAGTGCAAGGGACTGGACTACTCCTGATTTGTGGGAGGAACCAGGATATATAGTTTTGTCTCCCTTTCCTCGACGTATCAGAAACATGATGAGAGAATCAAAGAAATGTGTTAGTTTGAGATTCAAGTTTCCTTATTCGAGCTTCCTTCCTCCTTTGTTTACTTTGGTCGTCTTGTAAGACGGAGTTTGGTTTAGGGTTTAGTGGAGAAGATGAAGAATTGTGTTTCGCTCGTTTGGTGGAGAAGACGAAGAAGGTATTTTGCTCGCTAGGGCGCAAAAAGTATATGAGAAATGCAAAAGTGAATGAGTGTTAACATTCTGATTATTATTTTCTAAGTCAATTTGAAAGATTACGTGTTCGTTTAGAGGTTGGTGAACAAGCATTCCACATAAGATTTAATAAACTCATATGTATATATCTCCTCGGCTAAAAGCCATAACCGTGCTGAAATGTGGTGATACATTAAAATATTGTCGTTGCATATCAAACTCATGATCATTCCATTTTTCACTACAGTTGGACTTTTCAACCATGATGAAATGTGACATGTTATCCTTATTTTATTACCATGATCACTTGAGAAACTTTGACAATTATTGTCACACTCTTCATTACCACGGACCTCCAACAGTGGTGATAAATCATTCTCTTAACAGTGGTGTTACTATGTTACATAGTTTTTGCAATGGAGTTTTGATTAATAACATTATAAATATTAAAACGCCTAGTAATTAAGTTCCACATAATTTTGACTGTTTCTGACATTCCCGCGAGCTTCGTGAAACTCTTTAAACTTGAAAAAACCTTATATATCTCGTGATTGAGCCTTATATATCTTATATTCAGTATTTTTTTATTCGATTAAATTTTGCTCTTTCCGTTTTTTTAAGAGTAAACAACTTTTAATAATATATATATATATATATATATATATATATATATATATATATATATATATATATATATATATATATATATATATATATTGTTACTCTTCAATCTATTATAAGAAGGAGCAAAATTATTTGGCAATCTGTCATGTTTTCTATGATAGGAATGAGAAGGCAACCAATCCCTTTCCTGCGGTTTGAGAGTTTTATTCCCACAAGGTTGCTCTTTTGGCATCTTCGATATATAGGTTCCCAAAATTACCTAATGATTCCACAATTATTATATTATAATAACAAAACTTTGATTATTCAATACTTCATGTCTTTTCAACACAATTACGTACTAGACTCATGAGAAGTACAAATGTCAATGACAAACAAGTTTTCACTCAATGTATACATATAAGTCACATGAAATATTGTATATATAGTTACTAGTATTCATCCACTTTGGGGTGACACAATAGTTTATCATTTAAAAGATGCTTATGAAAGCAAGACAAAAGTGTGAGCTCTCAATATGTTGGGAATAATTGAGTATTAGCTTCCTCTCAATGAATGACAGCAAATAAGTTAACTTAAAGATCACTATTGACTAGCTAGTAATATAAAATTTAGTTTGGAGGATAACTTGAAGTTGTTCTTACATTATATGATAAAACACTTATTTTACTATACATTTTTTATCGACATCTTATGAAATTTTAGTTTCTTTTATATATATATATATATATATATATATATATATATATATATATATATATATATATATATATATATATATATATATATATATATATATATATATAGGGGACGACTCAAATGAGAACACTTGGTTAATGTGAAAAATGAGAACAATTAATCTTAACCATTAAATTTCGATTCATTGAAATTAATGAACAAGATTGATTTCTCTTTCCATATTCCTCTTTATTAGTAATGTATATAATCTTCAAGAATATTAATTCACATTTATATTTTAAGAAAAAAATATTTAATTTATTATTTTTTGGAAATAATGAAAATTGATAGAAAATAATTTTTTTAAATATGATATATTTTATTTAATAATTAACCTTTGAATAAATATAATCATACTATCACAAATTTAAAAATAATAATAATATATTCATCCAACAAGTTATTTAATGCTAGTATAATTATAAATATAAAATTTATTTATATTTTAAAAATAAAAATTAATATAATTATGAATGAATAAAAATAAAAATATTATCTTATATTAATTTGCATATTAATAATATTGTTATATATTTATTATAATCCTTAGTATATTTATATGAATTGTTTTTTTTTATAGAAATACTAAATATTTTCAAACGGATATCATTATTTTAAAAATACAGCAATTCAAATATTTCATTTCTTAAAATATAACATATCTTAAATTATAGAAATTATAAATATAAAAGACATTAGAATGAAAAATCAACAATTACGTTTTTAATTTCTTCAAAAAAATTATGGTTTTTATCTAAACATTACTAAAATAATTATATGATAATTAAAATATTATATTTAGTTTTTATATAAAAAACAATTAATATAATTATATATAAATAATTAACATTAATATTTAATTATATAAACTACTTAATTTTTAAAATTAAGGAGAATATTTAACGTTAATGATAATATGTAACGTTAAAAACAATGAGAATATTTAACGTTTATTATTTTAAAAATTAAATAGTTAATATAATTAATATAAAGGTTAATCATTAAATATAATGTATCATCTTTGAAAAATTATTTTCTATCAATTTTCATTATTTCCAAAAAGCAGTAAATTAAATATTTTGTTTCTTAAAATATAAATATGAATTAATTTTTTTGAAGATTATATACATTACTAATAAAAAGAACTATGGAAAGAGAAATCAATCATGTTCATTAATTTCGATGAATCCAAATTTAATGGTTAAGATTAATTGTTCTCATTTCTTATATTAACCAAGTGTTTTCACTTGAGTTGTCCTATATATATATATATATATATATATATATATATATATATATATATATATATATATATATATATATATATATATATATATATATATATATATATATATATATATATATATATATATATATATATATATATATATATATATATATATATATATATAATGGACTAGCCACGTGAACAAAGAAAAAGAGGAATCCTCGTCAAAAGTCGTACTTAATCTCAATTGTTGGTGCATTATTTGTCGTCAGATGTGATTTGATGACTCCCCGCATCTCATTTTGGGTTATACAAAAATAGTTTTAATTGTCTACCATATACAAGCCTAAAGACGCATTATTTACAGTATTATCTCACTCTCACTATCAAATTATATCTTTTTGAATTTACTGAATTAAGCTTTTGAGTGCTAACTTTGCAAGTAGTACTTCATGCTCAGCCACATTAGAAGCTCTTTTGGCCGCACCAAAAGAGCTCTTTCTTTCACCATTATGTATTTCTCATTGCATTTGAAACAATGGTGTTGTATGTGGGAATGACTATTGATTTTCTTGAATTTCTGTGAAAATCAACGTCTTTTCACTAGTATTCATCATACGCTTTGATAACATATTAAAGTATATGGGTTGAACCTAACTCATCCCTATAAAATTGACTTGCAAGGTGTATTGTGAAAATTCCTAAGTCTCATATTGATAAGAGATGGAACTTGGAAAATATTTATATAGAGTGTCATCCCTTAACTTACAAGTTGGTTTTGTGTGGACGAGTATGCCCAACCCACATACTTTTAATATGGTATCAGAGCTCATAGTTAAAATGAGTACAATCTAAATCCTTTAACGAGGAATTAGAGGGCACGTCTGGTGTTTACAGCCGCACTAATTTCATCTCTAATAGTGTACATTTAAGTTGTTGCGGTTAAAAAGCTCGTAGTTAAATCATGGGTTTGGTGGATAAATCAGTCTCTAGTATGCACCGATTGGCTCGTCTGTTCTGCCGCCTATGCGCTGACCTTAATTGATTGGGTCGTGTCTCAGTCGCTGTTACTTTGAAGAAATTAGAGTGTTCAACGCAAACTTATATTCTAAACGTTATTTCTAAACTTTATTTCTTATCAATTAAGGACTTTAGAATTTTTCCAATAATATCAATCAAAAATCAATTGCTTAAAAAAATAGTTAAGAGATTCAAATATCTATTAGTTTTGTCATACCATGCATATGATATTTTATTTATTCATTTGTTTATTAATTTATATTATTTTGATAAGGTCACTAATAAAGTCTTACATAACAAGAAGTGAATTTAATGAAGAGAAAATCAAAGTGTTTAGCTAAACGTAATCTTAGAAGTTTCGTTAAGTCAACTTTGTTGATAGCTGTGCAAAGATATCATATGCAGAGTCGCAGATTCAAATTTACAACATCGTACTTATTCATTTTTAAAGGATGAACTTCGACCTCTAGACTATTTGATAAAGAAAAACATAATCTTATAACTAAAACATGGCCACTAGACTATATGGAAAAAAAAAATCTTATAACTAAGACATGTTAAGATACATATATTTTGGATATATAGAAAAGGATGAACTTTGGCCACTAAGCTATATGACAAAAAAACATAATCTTATAAGCTGTACATATATTTTTTTGGATATATACAAAAGGAGTAAGAACTTTTATACAAATAAAATTTGAGTAATGTTATTCTTACATCTAACACTTACACCAAACACTGTTCACCGTATTTATACGGTGAACAATGTTTTTTAAAATAAAATAATAATATTTATTTTTATTTTTAAAATTAAGGACGACATTGTTCATGTACGGACGTGCATTAACCAACTTCATTACTGCATTAACCAAGTTTTTACACCGTATTAACCAAGTTTGATGACTGCTAAAAATTATTTTTAATACCTGGATATTGCATTAACCAACTTCATTACTGCATTAACCAAATTTTTACATTGCATTAACCAAATTTGATGACTACTGTAAAGTACTGTTCATGGGTATAAGAATAGCATTACTCAAATTTGGTTAATGCAGTGTAAAAACTTGGTTAATGCAGTAATGAAGTTGGTTGATGCAACATCCAGGTATTAAAAATAATTTTTAGCAGTCACCAAACTTGGTTAATGCAGTAATGAAGTTGGTTAATGCAACATCCAGGCATTAGAAATCATTTTTAGCAGTCATCAAACTTGGTTAATGCAGTGTAAAAACTTGGTTAATGCAGTATTGAAGTTGGTTAATGCACGTCCGTACATGAACAGTGCCTTCCGTAACTTTAAAAATAAAAAAGAAATATTATTATTTTATTTTAAAAAACATTGTTCACTGTATAAATACGGTCAACAGTGTTTGATGTAAGTATTAGTGCAATTGATGGGTATAAGAATAGCATTACTCATAAAATTATAATAACTATACATTTATCAATTGAATATGTAATTTTAATTGGAACATTTTAAAAAACAAAAAGGTACTATGTACTCATAACTTCCTAAACTTTAGTTTTTCCAGATTGAAAATCTTAACAATTGAGTTCCTTTCCATTCCAAAACAAGTTCATTATCATTTTGTCCTTCAATTCTTGCCTCATATGAACTTTCACTTCCTCTCAAAATTTCACTTACTTCCATCAAAACATTTTTGCTCAATCTTCCACCTTCTAAGCCAAACTCAACCTCAAAATTACCATCACTTTTCATCTCTTCCCATGTTTGTAACCAATCAAGAGAAGATATACAAGGTGCAACAAACAACACTTCACATGCAATTCTTGCTTCTGATAATTTTTCTGAAAATTGTGACTCAATAGATTCCAACAAGGCCTTATAATGCATCAAATTCCCTTCATAAAATGACTTAAAATTCATACTATTTTTTAGTTTTCCAAATGCATCACCATCACCAAAAGTAATCATTCCCTTGCTACCATAGTTCTTGATCAAATCCTCAGCTACTTTCAAAAACTCAAAAGCACTTTTTCTTCTCCTTCTTACCATTCCCATATGAGGAAGACCGGTCATCAAATTAATTAAAAGCCAAAAACTCTTTCTTCAAACTCCTTTTCTTCATTCTTTTGATCTCACAAACCAATTCTTCCAATCCTTTTTCCTCTACCTTCAATTTCAAACCACATGATTTAGCAAAATCATAAAGTTCCCTTTTGGTATCCTCAAAATTCCAAACACTTTCAGAATTTTCATCACTCCATTTTATTGATGTCAATTTCAATCTTTTCTTCATTTTTGAAACAGCCTCTAATAAAAAAGGCCATTGAATTCCATTTCCAATACAAAAATCTATTATGTGAATTTCATCACAATCTTCCAACATGGCAGCCTCAAGAATAGATGAAATAGCTGCAAAATGAGCAATTTTTCCAATTGGATTTCCTTGATAAATTACCTTAAAAGCTTCTCCAAAATTCTCGTGAGCTTCCCCTTTGAGAAAATCTCCATGATTTGTCACTTCTTGTGACAAATAAAATGCAAGTGTCTCTAGAGAATCACCAAGTGGAGTGACCTTTTGGCTTATACACTTCAAATGAACTTCTGCTAGTGCTTTTTGTCCTTTCTCCAAGGCTTCTCCATGTGCTTCCATCAAGTGTGGAAGAATCACTTTGTTGTCAATTTCAATGTTTTCTTGTGGAAGATTAAGTGATTGCTGTGTTGAGGAAAAATCTGATTTCATTGATTGTGTTGGACTTCTTTCTTCATAGGAAAAATTTTGTGAAGGGAAATCATGGGTGTAAAGATTTGAACTTTGTCCTTGGTAAAGATTTTGTGAAGTGAAGCTTGCTTGAGTTTCTTCTTGATATTCATGATCTTGAATATCAACAATTTGGGGACAGAAAATTGAATGAAAAGATTCAAATTCCATTAGTGATGGAAGTTCTAAGGTTTCTTGTTCAATTGGAAATTGGATATGATCATTGGTGAATATGGAGATTTCAGAGAGAGAACTATTATCTGAAGTGGTTAGTAGAGTATTGAATTCATAATCATCAACATGGTCATCCATGATGATGTCATATGGATCAAATTTCTCCACATGGTCATCCATGATAGTGCCATATGGAATATAGTTATCATCAACATGGTTTACCATGGTGAAGCTATATGGATCAACAACTTGATGATGATGATTAACAAAAATTGATGAGTTTATGTCTTCATAAATTAATGGCCATGGAGAGTGAAAATTTTCTTGTTGAATCATATTTTGGAAATGGATTTTTAAAGAGTGAAGAAAAGGATTATTGAATACCAGAGAGAAAGAGGGAGAGGATTATGGTGGTGGAGGGATTTGATGTGTGGTTATGATTTACTATTTATAGATGAAACAAATGTTGGAGAAACAATGTGAAGACAAAATAGAAACCAAAGTGAGAAGTTTTTGATACATGCAAAATATTCTTTAAAGTGAATGGTATTTTAAGAATCTAAAACTCTGTGAAGCCTTATCCCTAATTATTCATGTCTAATATTTTAATAGTAGATGCTGCATGAAAGTTTCTGTTTGGGTGAATGAAACATACTTTAACTTTATTCAATATTTATATAAAGAAATTAAGAAATATATTACTATATATTCAATATACGTCTTGATACTCTAATTTGGTAGAAGAGGGGATTTTGGAACTTTTTAAGAAAACAGAAGAAAATACAATGACTTCTCCTCTCTGCTCAAAACATCTCTTGAACAAGCATGATTATTTTTTTCCCATTCAAGATATACTTGTTTAAATTAGTCCCATATGAGACATATTTTCAATCAAATTGTGCTAAAATACACTTCCTACTCACAAATTGGAAGACTTTCAACCACATCATCACGTGTTAATCTAAATAGATATAGAATCTGTTATATTTAACAATAGAGGGATGCTATGTGTACACCACAATTTTACACCATAAAAATACACCGTATCATATTACACATGTGCATGTGATTGTTTGTGTCTCAGGCCAAATAAAAAATAAATATTAAATATTTGAAAAAAGAAAACCGTATCATTATACGGTGTATGTGTCACTTTGAGTGTACATATAACGTTTCTCTTAACAATAATGCTATTTGTACACCAAAGTGTACACCTACACCGTATGTACGGACGGTACTGTTCATGTACGGACAGTACTATTCACCGTACGTACATGAACAGTACAATATTATATTAATTTTTTTTTCTTACATTTTTTTTAAATATTATTTTTTAAAAAAATTTTTTTTTTATGTTTTTTAAAAAAATATTTGACAATATCTGCGGATTTATTTCCGGATTTACCTACGGATTTGATAATACCTGCGGATTTTACTTGCGGATTTACCTACGGATTTGACAATACCTGCGGATTTACCTACGAATTTGACAATACCTGCAGATTTACTTGCGAATTTACCTACAAATTTAGGTAAATCCGCAAGTAATTTTAAATGCAGGTAAATCCGAAAGTAAATCTGCAGGTATTATCAAATATATTTTTAAAAAATATAAAAAAAAAAAATATTTTTTAAAAATAAATAAAAAACGTAAAAAAAAAAATATTAATATAATATTGCACTGTTCATGTACGGACGGTGAATAGTACCGCCCCGTACATGAACAGTGTCGTCCGTACATATACCAATACGGTGTAGGTGTACACTTTAGTGTACACATATCATTGCTGTATATTTAATACTAATACGTATACCTGTACCATAAAATTCATGCATAAAATATTGAATTCTTTAATTAGATTGGAAGTCACATTGATTAATCTTGGGGATAAGTTTCTTTAAAGAGACAAAACTTTCTTAATGTCTATTTTCATTTATTTATTTATACAATTCAAAATTTGCGTCACTATGACACAATACGACACGGATATTTTGATACTCATAATATAAAAAATATAGGACATCGACACCACTATATATATATATATATATATATATATATATATATACACGATAGTCTTATATTTAAAGAATATCGTATGAATGTCATATGAATGTCCGACAACGATTTAAAGAATATCGAAACAATAAAGAAAAAGAATTTTAAAAGATATTTGTCAGATTTTTTCAACATGTATCGTACGGATGTCATATAAATGTCAGACACCACGACACGTTTATTTTTAGAGGTGTCTGAGTTTTATAGCATAAAAGTAGAAGAAAATTATTTGGCCTGTCATCTTTTCTATGATATGAATGGGAAGGCATCCAATCCCTTTCTTGCGGTTTGAGAGTTTTATTCTCACAAGTTTACTCATTTGGCACCTTCGA
The DNA here is from genome assembly GCF_029867415.1 of Vicia villosa. Lineage (NCBI taxonomy): Eukaryota > Viridiplantae > Streptophyta > Magnoliopsida > Fabales > Fabaceae > Vicia > Vicia villosa. Next base: position 101,104,322 of record NC_081185.1, on the reverse strand, counting down.
TATACAGGTTCCAAAATTACCTAATAATTCAGTGTTATTATATTATAACAACGAAGTTTTTAATTATTTAATACTGAATGTCTTTTCAACACAATTACGTACCAAACTCATGAGAAGTACAAATGTGAATGATGAACAAGTTTTCACTTCTTTTTTCTCTAGTATACGTACTACTCACATGAAATATTGTATAGCTACTAGTATCCATCTGTTGGAACATACGAATCAAATTAAGGTTTCTTTAATGGAGAAAATGATGAATTGAAGAAGATGGAGATTAGAGAATTGAGAAGAAAATAAGAGAGAGAGAGAGAGAGAGAGAGAGAGAGAGAGAGAGAGAGAGTAACTGAGGGTGAGATGATAAATTGGCATTAATAACAAATAGGAGTAGTGAGCTCCTTATATAGTACACATTACAAAATGATTGGAATGAATTAAAACACCCAAAACAGAAACAAAAAAAAAACAATTAAGCTTCAGTGTAACCGGTTACGGCAAACAGCGTAACCGGTTACGCAATTGCAACACCTCCAGTAACTCTGTTTCACGGGTTCGTAACCGGTTACGAAAACTAGTGTAACCGGTTACGCCAACTGAAGTGTTAAAAACAGTAGTTTCAACACACCACCTCACTTCAGTTGGTCCAAGTCAAGCATGCTCAGCTTCATTCTCAGCCTCTTGAACACTTCGTTTGTCACCCCTTTGGTCAACAAGTCAGCCACTTGATCTTCGCTTCGACAATATCCCAATCGTAACTTTTCATCGCTCACTAACTCCCTCAAATAATGAAACCGCATCTCTATATGCTTGCTCCTTCCGTGTGCATTCGGATTCTTCGCAAGGTTAATCGCAGAAACATTATCAACAAGGAGAGTAATAGCCTCACCCTCACTACTATTAAGCTCCTTTAATAGATTCATAAGCCACATGGCTATGCAAGCACACAACGATGCCGCAATATACTCGGCCTCACAAGATGAGAGTGCTACCACCAGATCCTTTTTCGAACACAAAGAGATTGGGGTTCTACCTAGCATAAAGATGTATCCATCCGTTGACTTTCTATCATCTTTATCACCACACCAATTAGAATCGGTGAAACCAAGTAAATCACACTTTCGGCCCGTATCCGATGCCGGAAAAAGAATTCCACAACCAAGAGTCCCTTTAACATATCTAAGGATCCTCTTGACAGCTGCCATATGAGATACCTTTGGTCTCTCCATGAATCTACTCGCAATACCGACACTAAATGCCAAGTCCGGTTGCGTATTGCACAAATACCGCAATGATCCAATCAATCTTCGATATTGAGTTGGATCAACATCTTGCTCATCCTCACTCTTGGACAGTTGTAGCCTTGCCTCACATGGTGTAATGGCAACATTACAATGCTCCATTTCACACCTTTTCAAGATCTCAAGTGCATACCTCCTTTGGTGCATGAGCAGTCCCATTTTTTATCTTTGGAACTCTATGCCAAGGAAGTATTTCATGATACCAAGGTCCGTCATCTCAAACTCACTCATGAGTTCCTTCTTGAACCTTGAAATACTCTCCTCACAGCTGCCGGTAATCAAGAGATTGTCCATATCTAGGCAAAGAATTATCACACCATCCTTAGCATTCGATCTCACATACACGCCATGTTCGGACACACACCGCTTGAAATTAATATCGACAAGAAAATCATCTATGCGTTTGTTCCAAGCTCTTGGAGCTTGTTTCAAACCATACAAGGCTTTATGCAACTTGTAGTATCTCATCTCTTGATTCTTCACTACAAAATCGGGAGGCTGTCCAACATAAACCTCCTCATCAAGTGGACCGTTCAAAAACGCAGATTTGACATCCATTTGATAAACGCTCCAATTGTTGTTGTTTGCAATACCAACAACCAACCGGATGGTCTCAAGCCTAGCCAAAGGTGCAAACACCTCCTCAAAGTCTATTCCTTCATGTTGCAAATACCCTTTCGCTACCAATCGAGCCTTATACTTGATTATCTCGCCTTTTGGGTTTGCTTTCCCTTTATAGACCCAACATACACCAATCGGCTTTTTACCATGAGGTAGATCAACTAACTCCCAAGTACCATTCTTCTCGATTGATTCCAGCTCCTCTTTCATTGCACAAATCCATTTTGGATCCCTTAGAGCCTCCTCCGTATTCACCGATTCGAATTCGACCATAAGCGCAAAATGGACGAAATCACCTTCATTATTAACTTCATTATCTTGGAATCTCTCGCATTCTTGGAGTCTAGAAGGCAACACCCTTTGCCTTTTTGATCTTCTACGATTTTCTTCAGTTTGAAAATCATTCGGGGGCTGCGGAACTGTTTCGGGACTGACTGGATCATCAAAAAACATTGCAGTTGGGATTCTGTTCTGCTCGTAACCGGTTACGCCTGTTTGATATGGCTGGCCGTAACCGGTTATACTGTTCTCTGCAGAATTCATGCTCTATTTTTCCTGTCTGTAACCGGTTACGCCAGTTTGTACTAGCTGGCCGCAACCGGTTACACTGTGACTGCTGCTGTTATTTTCTTCAAAAATAACATCTCGACTAATCAGAATCTTCCGATTTCTCGCATCGAACAGTTTGTAACCGCTTGTAGAGTGATATCCAACGAATATCATTTCCTCTCCCTTGTCGTCCAACTTCTTTCTTAGTTGATCCGGCACATGTCTATAAGCCACCGAACCGAATATTCGCAAATGACTTAGATTCGGTTTGAATCCACACCAAGCCTCTTCCGGTGTAAGCTTCTCGAGCTTCTTTGTAGGACAGTGATTCAACAAGTAAGTGGCTGTAGAGACCACTTCTCCCCATAGTTCCTTTGGTAGATTTTTACCGCTTAACATGCTTCGAACCATGTTCATAACTGAACGATTTTTCCTCTCGGCAATACCATTTTGCTGCGGCGTATAGGTTGGTACAACCTCACGTACTATACCCTCATCATCACAATACTTCCCAAACGCAACCGAGGTATACTCACCTCCACAATCCGTTTTGAGAGTTTTCAACTTGTGACCGCATTGCCTCTCCGCCATGGACTTAAACTTCTTGAATACATCAAACACCTCATCCTTTCTCTTGATGATGTAAGTCCACAACTTTCTACTAAAATCAACGATGAACATGAAAAAATATCGATTGCCACCGAATGTGTCCACTTGCATAGGTCCACAAACATCGGAATACACCACCTCAAGGTGTGCATTAGTCCTATGACCCGCACCCTTGCTAAATCTTCCTTTGTGTTGCTTTCCTTTCACACATTCTTCACACAACTCAGCTGGAACGTTAATGTGTGGCAGCCCGGTAACCATACCTTCTTGTTGCAACGCTTTGAGATCACGAAAACTCAAGTGACCGAGACGATAATGCCATAACCACTCCTCTCTACTTGCAGCTGTAGCTAAACACCTATGCTCCAATACTTTCAGCTCAACTTTGAAAGTCCTATTGGTAGCCATAGGAGCCTTTAGGATCAACACACCACTAGCATCAACAACCCGCAAGATCTTATCTTCCAAACGTATGTTGTAACCCTTTTCGAGCAATTGACCAATACTCAAAAGATTACATTTAATACCTGGAATATATAGCACATTCTTTATCATAGAATGTCCATCATCCTTTTTCTCGATTAACACATCACTGACACCTTCGGCCATGAGAGTGGAATCGTCCGCAAACTTCACTTTATTTTTCGCCACTTGATTGATTTGCACAAACCAATCTCTTCTTCCCGTCATATGCGTTGAACATCCGGAGTCTAAGTACCACTCTTCGTTGCCTTGAGTTCCATCTCGAACCGAAATCATCACATTTTGTTTCAAACTCAAAACTGTCGCATTTTCTGCACTGTTGCAGCTGTTGTCCCGTGACTTGCAGCTGCTGTCCAGCACCTCTGTTATGCCGTCACACTCATCGGTAATCATCATTAAGAATGTGGCTTCATCATCCACATCTTGCCTCGCAACCTTGGCTTCATCCCCTTTAGATTCAAGCTGTTTAGCACCACACTTTGCTTGAAAATGTCCAAGTTTCTTACATTTCCAGCATTGTATTTTGCTCATGTCTCTTGATTTTCCACCTCTCGCGTTGCTCCGATCACCATAACCATTTAACTTGCTTCTCTCACCCTTTTGTCCCTTCGAATGTTTAGCTTCACCATCACCTTGCTTCCCTTTCGAAGGCCATTTCCCTTTCGAATATTTACTCCTTTCATTGAAACGAACTTGCAAAGCTGTCTCCGCCTTTGCCTTATCGCTTCCTCTCTCGTCCATTCTTTGTTCATGTGCTTCTAGGGAACTTTGAAGCTCATCCTTGCTCAATGACGTAAGGTCCTTCGACTCTTCAATAGCAACTACAATGTTGTCGAATCTTGACGTTAACGAACGTATGATTTTTGACACAACATTCTGCTCTAAGATAGTTTCCCCACACGGCTTGATTTGATTCACCAAACGCGTAATGCGCGTCACATAATCGTTGATTGTTTCCTTCTCTTCCATTTGTGTTAACTCAAATTGCCTCTTGTGAGTTTGTAACCTTACAACCTTCACCTTCGCAGCCCCAGCATATGCTTTCTCAAGAATTAACCAAGCTTGCTTCGCGGACTCGCAATCACCGACCTTTTCGAAATTATCACCATCGACGCAAGAGTGTATCAAGAAGAGAGCTTTGTAATCTTTCTTCTTCTCTTCCTTGAAGGTGGCTTGATGTGCAGCTGTAGGTTCAGCCCCAAGTGGTGTGACACCATTGTTGACGATATCAAGAACTTCTTGATATCCAAATAAGACCTTCATTTGTTTAGACCACTTATCATAATTCTTCGAATCAAGAATCGGTAAATTGGAAGGGATTCGATCATTGGTACTCATTGTTGCAGCGGAATCGGATCAGAACCAGTGCTCTTGATGCCAAATGTTGGAACATACGAATCAAATTAAGGTTTCTTTAATGGAGAAAATGATGAATTGAAGAAGATGAAGATTAGAGAATTGAGAAGAAAATAAGAGAGAGAGTAATTGAGGGTGAGATGATAAATTGGCATTAACAACAAATAGGAGTAGTGAGCTCCTTATATAGTACACATTACAAAATGATTGGAATGAATTAAAACACCCAAAACAGAAACAACAAAAACAGTTAAGCTTCAGTGTAACCGGTTACGGCAAACAGCGTAACCGGTTACGCAACTGCAACACCTCCAGTAACTCTGTTTCACGGGTTCGTAACCGGTTACGAAAACCAGTGTAACCGATTACGCCAACTGAAGTGTTAAAAACAGTAGTTTCAACACCATCCTCATTGGAGGGTGACATATTAGTTTAACATTTGAAAGATGCTTATGAAAGCAAGACAAAAGTTTGAGCTCTCAATATGTTGGGACTACTTGAGTATAAATTCTCTCTCAATGAATGACAGCAAATAAGTTAACTTAAAGATCACTATTGACTAGTAATATAAAATTAAATTTGGATTACTTTGTACTTGTTGTTACATTATACATGAGCAAATGCTTTTATTTTATTATACATTTTTAATTGATATTTTAGTTTCTTATCTTTGTATTTTTATTGTTACATTATACATCATCAATTGCTTTTATTTTATTATACATTTTTAATTGATATTTTAGTTTCTTATCTTTGTATTTTTATTGTTACATTATACATGATCAAATGCTTTTATTTTATTATAAATTTTTAATTGATATTTTAGTTTCTTATCTTTGTATTATTATTTTAAAAATAATTTTGTTTTGGACAAGCCACATGATCAAAAAAATGTATAATTATAAGATTCAATTTATAGTATCTATTCAATGGACGAAGAAAAGGATGAGACTTCGTCAAAAGTCAAACACTTGATCCTAATTGCTAGTGCATTATTTTTCGTTGGATGTGATCGGATGACTCTCCGCATTTCATTTTAGGTTAGACAAAATAGTTTTAATTGTATACGATATACCAACTCACAGACACACTTTTTAAAATATTACCTGATTCTCACTCTCAAATTATATATTTATGACTTTACTGAATTAAATATTTGAGGGTTAACTTTGCAAGTATTTCCTGCTCCACCACCCAGAAGCTCTTGAAGGATAGAAAAACACTTAGAAAGGGGGGGTTTGAATAAGTGTAGCTTTAAAAACTTGACAGATAAAAATAAATTGCACAGATATTTTTATCCTGGTTCGTTGTTAACTAAACTACTCCAGTCCACCCCCGCAGAGATGATTTACCTCAACTGAGGATTTAATCCACTAATCGCACGGATTACAATGGTTCTCCACTTAGTCAGCAACTAAGTCTTCCAGAGTCTTCTGATCACACACTGATCACTCCAGGAACAACTGCTTAGATACCCTCTAAGACTTTTCTAGAGTATACTGATCCACACGATCACTCTAGTTACAACCTGCTTAGATAACCTCTAAGACTTCCTAGAGTATTCTGATCCACACGATCACTCTAGTTCCTTACAACTTAATGTAATCAATTCTAAGAGTATTACAAATGCTTCTTAAAAGCTATAATCACAAACTGTGATATTTCTCTTAACGTTTAAGCTTAATCTCACTAATATATTACAACAGTAATGTAGTGAGCTTTGATGAAGATGAAGATTCTGAGTTTTGAGTAGAACAGAGTTTCAGCAAGTTAATAGGCGTTGTAAATGTTCAGAATCGTTAACCTTGCTTCTCATCAGAACTTCATATTTATAGGCGTTGGAGAAGATGACCGTTGAGTGCATTTAATGCTTTGCGTGTTCCGTACAGCATCGCATTTAATGTTATACGCTTTTGTCAACTACCTCGAGCCTTGTTCACGCTGTGTCTACTGACGTAGCCTTTAGTAGCTTTTAACGTTCCTTTTGTCAGTCAGCGTAGCTTGCCACTTGTACTTCCTTCTGATCTGATGTTTGTGAATACAACGTTTGAATATCATCAGAGTCAAACAGCTTGGTGCAAAGCATCTTCTGATCTTCTGACCTTGAAGTGCTTCTGAGCGTGATACCATCAGAACTTCAGTGCTTCTGTTCTCTTGTTCTTCTGATGCTTCCATAGACCCATGTTCTGATTCTGCTTCGACCATCTTTTGATGTCTTGCCAGACCATGTTCTGATGTTGCATGCTGAACCCTTGAGACAAAGCTTCTGAGCGTTGAATTATGCGTACTCTTTATATATTTCCTGAAACAGAAATTGCATTGGATTAGAGTACCATATTATCTTAAGCAAAATTCATATTATTGTTATCATCAAAACTAAGATAATTGATCAGAACAATTCTTGTTCTAACAATCTCCCCCTTTTTGATGATGACAAAAACATATATAAATGATATGAATTTGCGATCAGAAAGAACAGACGGCAAAAGACAAATTACACAGCTATAGCATAAGCATATGAATATGTCTCCCCCTGAGATTAACAATCTCCCCCTGAGATAAATAATCTCCCCCTGAAATAAATACTCGAAGAACTTTAATAAAGGACTTCCCTGATTATTTCGGTAGAGACGATCATATAAGCTTCTGTCTTCAGAGAATTCATAGCTTCTGACTTCTGCTTCCATTGGACAGCTTCAGAACTAGAATTTCCTTAGATCCCTAGAACACTCACAGTTTCTGATTCCTGCTTCCATCAAGGACAGCTTCACAACTTGAATTTCTTTGATCTTCTGAACATTCACAGCTTCTGATTTCTGCTTCCATTCAGGACAGCTTCAGAACTTGAATTTCTTTGATCTTCAGAACATTCACAGCTTCTGATTTCTGCTTCCATCTAGGACAGCTTCAGAACTTGAGTTTTCTGGATCTTTAGAACATTCACAGCTTTGAATTTCTGCTTCCCTCGGATAGCTTCAGAGCTTTGAATTTCTACCAACATCACTTCATGCTAGATTTGTATCAGAACATTGTTGAATGTACCAGAGCATCATCAGAGCATCTCTACATCCTGAAATGTTACAGATTAAAAACTAAACGACAAAATTCAGCATGAACGAGTCAGAACATAAAATGTATATTTGAACACATGATATGTATCAGAGCCATATAGGCTAAAATAATGTATCAGAGCAAATAGAATTTTGTCAAAGCAAATAGACAAATATGGATCAAATTCTATTTTCAGTGCTTCTGATTTATTCTTCTTTCTTGCTTCTGATTTCTGAAGCTTGACAGCACTCGGCTTGCTTCAGTTTCCATGAGCTTATTCTTTTTACAGAATAACACTTCTTATGGTTTTGCTTCTTGTGTTTGCTTTGAAGATTTTCTTCACTCCTTTATACCTGCAAAACACTTAAACCATATAGAACTTGCAGTTCTTGTTAGTAAATGTGTGGGAGCTTTACCCAGCAACTGATAGATTAATCAAATCATTTATCATTTATCTTCTCCCCCTTTTTGTCATAACATCAAAAAGAATATTTCAAAAGATTCAGATGAATAAAACGACAAATAAAAACACTGGAATGTAAAACAAAGAAACTTTTCATTGATTAATCAAAAGATATTACATGAGAAGATGTTTAACAAGCAGATGCAACAAGGAAAGAAAACTACTAAGACCAAAACCTAGGACCCTAGCTAAGACAAAATCTGTGCCAGCATGCCATGAAGGAGTGAAACGCATCACTGACTGCTTCTTGGGCTTCCAGGCGAGGGGTCAGGGAGACTTGGTTCTGATGCAGATCTTCCACAATCTTTATCAGATACAACATTCTCAGTAGGTGAAGATGAAGAGATTTCTTTGGAATGGGTTGAGGGAGAGGAAAGGTTAGATGAGGAGGAAGTTGAGTCTTGAAGGTAGAAAGATGAGGAAGAAGATGGAGATGATGGAGGGCTTTCACCAGGGGGTTGAAACACACGTCTAGAATAGTTTCCAGATAACATTGCTTCGAATGGATTCACCTTGAGAGGATCATAGGTGATTTTTATCTTTTTGGGTTTGGAAGGAGATGTTTCAACAGCTTTTCTCTTGTTGTTTTGATCATTTTCATGATTTCCTGGGCTTGATGAAGAGTTCATGATGGATTTGCAGATAATGAATAGCTAGGGTTTGATATGAATGCAAAACGATAGGGAAGGAAAACAAGGACAAAGTGTAGTAGAGAAAATATAAGAGGGAAAGAGAAGCGTTTGAAGAGTATTTAAAAGAAAATAAAATGAAACGAATGATGAATAGCATTTAATGTTACGTGACATGAGGAGAGATAATAAAGACAAATGAGGTGACTAGCACAGTTACCTATGGTCGGCGTCCCTTCAACTGCACGCACGCTTATCCATGAATAGTAACGACAGGTTTACCATCCCGAGATAAAACGTTACAGCTGTTTTGCTTTAAAAGAGGTTCTGAATCAACTTAGACAATGAAACGTTAGTAATAACCGAATCATAATTTCTAAAAGATTTCAATCAGAACTTCTGATTTTAAAAAAATTCACATTTATTTCAGAAGATACTCATACGTAAGAACTTCTCATCTTCTCATTCTGGGCATAAATCCATACTGATGTTCTTCAGAATGAACTTAAACCTATCTTCAGCCAGGGGTTTTGTAAAGATATCAGCCCATTGATGGTCTGTATCAACAAAGTTTAAAGATATAACACCCTTCTGAACATAGTCCCTTATGAAATGATGTTTAATCTCAATATGTTTAGCTTTTGAATGAAGAATAGGATTCTTAGATAAACATATAGCAGAAGTATTATCACAGAATATAGGAATGTTACTCTCATATATCTGATAATCTTCTAACTGACTCTTCATCCAGAGCATCTGTGTACTACAACCAGCAGCAGCGACATATTCTGCTTCTGTTGTTGATAGAGCAATAGTTGCTTGCTTCTTGCTATACCAGGAGATCAAATGACTTCCAAGAAATTGGCAACTTCCTGAAGTACTCTTTCTTTCAATTCTGTCTCCAGCATAGTCAGCATCGCAGAATCCTACTAAGTTGTATTCTTTAGATTTTCTGTAAACTAAGCCAACATTAGTAGTACCTTTCAGATACCTTAGAATTCTCTTAACAGCAGTTAAATGAGATTCTCTAGGATCTGATTGGAATCTAGCACACAAACAAACACTGAACAGAATGTCAGGTCTAGAAGCAGTCAAATATAGAAGAGATCCAATCATACCTCTGTATAACTTCTGATCTACCTTCTTACTTACCTCATCCTTACCTAGGATGCATGTTGGATGCATAGGAGTTTTGGCTTCTTTGCAGTCTAGAAGATTAAACTTCTTCAGAAGTTCCTTCACATACTTGGTTTGGTGAACATACGTTCCTTCTGATGTTTGATTTATTTGTATTCCAAGGAAATACTTGAGTTCTCCCATCATGCTCATTTCAAACTCAGCCTGCATAGACTCAGCAAACTCCTTTCCAAGTGTAGCATTAGATGTTCCAAAAATAATATCATCTACATATATTTGACAAATTAAAATATCCCTTTTAAAGGTTTTACAAAAGAGAGTAGTGTCCACTTTTCCTCTAGTGAAACCATTATCCAGAAGGAAAGAACTTAAGCGTTCATACCAAGCTCTGGGAGCTTGTTTCAATCCATATAACGATTTCTTTAATTTAAAAACATGATTAGGAGACATAGAGTCTTCAAAACCAGGAGGTTGATGGACATAAACTTCTTCATCTATATAACCATTTAAGAAGGCACTCTTAACATCCATTTGATAGAGAGTGATGTTATGTTGAGTGGCAAATGAAATTAATAGACGAATAGATTCTAACCTGGCCACTGGTGCAAAGGTTTCTGTATAGTCAATCCCTTCTTGCTGACTATAACCCTGAGCCACCAGTTTGGCTTTGTTCCTTACCACTTCACCTTTCTCACTGAGCTTGTTTCTGAAGACCCATTTTGTGCCGATTATATTGAATCCATCTGGTCTAGGAACAAGATCCCAAACATCATTCCTTGTAAACTGATTTAGTTCTTCTTGCATAGCAATTATCCAGTCTGGATCTTCTAGAGCATGATCAACAGAAGTTGGCTCGATCAAAGACACAAGACCTAATTGACAGTCTGCATTGTTCTTAAGGAATGCTCTTGTTCTGATTGGATCATCCTTCTTTCCAAGAATGACATCTTCTGAATGACCAGAGATGAGTCTGGATGATCTTCTGACAGATGGTTCTTCAGAAATGCTTAGATTCTCCAGAGAAGCTGATACTTGATCTTCAGATTCTTTGCTTCTGAGAAGCTCTGCTTCTGATGCGTTGCTTCTTGGCTCAGCAACTTCTGATATATCAATATCCCAATCTGCAAAATTATCAAACTGCTTTGGTTTTTCAGAACCAAGCTTATCATCAAACCTGATATTGATTGATTCTTCTACAATCAATGTTTCAGTATTGTATACTCTGTAGCCTTTTGAGCGTTCAGAATATCCAAGAAGGAAACATTTTTGTGCTTTGGAATCAAACTTACCAAGATGATCTTTAGTGTTCAGAATAAAGCATACACATCCAAAAGGATGGAAATATGAAATGTTGGGCTTTTTATTCTTCCACAATTCATAAGGAGTCTTATTTAGAATAGGTCTGATAGAGATTCTATTCTGAATATAGCATGCAGTGTTTATTGCTTCTGCCCAGAAATGCTTAGCCATATTGGTTTCATTGATCATGGTTCTGGCCATTTCTTGCAGAGTCCTATTCTTTCGTTCTACAACTCCATTTTGCTGTGGAGTTCTAGGACAAGAGAAATCATGGGCAATACCATTTTCTTTGAAGAATTCTTCAAAGGATCTGTTCTCAAATTCACCACCATGATCACTTCTAACCTTTATGATTTTACACTCTTTTTCAGATTGAATCTGAATGCAGAAATCAAAGAACACTGAATGAGTCTCATCCTTGTGTTTCAAGAATTTTACCCATGTCCAGCGGCTATAATCATCTACGATGACTAATCCATATTTCTTCCCTCTGACAGATGCTGTTTTGACTGGGCCAAACAGATCAATGTGCAAGAGTTCTAATGGCCTTGAGGTAGAAACAACATTCTTGGACTTGAATGCAGGTTTGGAGAACTTGCCCTTCTGACATGCTTCACAAAGAGCATCCGATTTGAATTTCAGATTAGGGAGTCCTCTGACCAGATTCAGTTTGTTAATCTGAGAAATCTTTCTCAAACTAGCATGACCTAATCTTCTGTGCCAGACCCACTGCTCTTCAGAAACAGACATAAGACAAGTCACCTTCTGACTCATAAGATCTTGCAGATCTGTCTTATAAATGTTGTTCTTCCTCTTGCCTGTAAATAGGATTGAGCCATCCTTCTGATTTACAGCCTTGCAAGACTCTTGATTAAAGATTATATCATAACCATTGTCACTCAATTGACTGATAAATAAGAGGTTATGTGTTAATCCTTCTACAAGAAGTACATTAGAAATGGAAGGAGAGTTACCAGACTTTATAGTTCCAGAGCCAATTATCTTGCCCTTCTGATCTCCTCCAAACTTGACTTCTCCTCCAGACTTAAGCACCAGGTCTTGGAACATAGACCTTCTTCCTGTCATGTGTCGTGAGCATCCAGAGTCCAGGTACCATGACATGTTGTGCTTTGTCCTTTTTGCAGTCAAGGATATCTGCAATAGGAATAATCTTATCCTTAGGTACCCACATTTTCTTGGGTCCTTTCTTGTTAGATTTTCTCAAGTTCTGATTGAACTTGGGTTTAAAATTGTAAGCAATAGGAGGAACAGCATGATAATTTTTAATGTGAGTTTCATGATATTTCCTAGGTTGTGTCACATGCCTTTTGGTGTGTGTTATGTGAAAACTTTGAGCATGTGAAGTGTGCCTAATATCATGGGAGTGGCCATACTTGAACTGATCATACAATGGCTTGTATGTGAATTTCATTTCATCAACAGGTTCAAGTTTGTATGGGGTTTCACCCTCAAAACCAATGCCGACTCTTTTGTTTCCAGACACAGCATATATCATAGAAGCTAGCTGACTTCTGCCAATACTTCTAGATAAGAACTTCCTGAAACTTAAATCATATTCTTTCAGAATATGGTTTAGACTAGGAGTGGATTTTTCTGAATCAGAAGGAGATCCAACATTATTGGATAATTTTAAAAGTTTTTCTTTTAATTCAGAATTCTCCAACTCAAGCTTCTTTGTTTCAAATTCAAATAGCTTTTTCAGCTTTTTGTATTTGAGACTAATCTGAGACTTGAGTTCCAGAAGTTCAGTTAGACCGGAAACTAACTCATCTCTAGTAAGTTCAGAAAATACCTCTTCAGAATCTGATTCTGATGTAGATTCTGATCCGTCATCTTCTGTCGCCATCAGCGCACAGTTGGCCTGCTCATCTTCAGAGTCTGAATCATCTTCTGACTCATCCCAGGTTGCCATAAGACCTTTCTTCTTATGAAACTTCTTCTTGGGATTTTCCTTCTGAAGATTTGGACATTCATTCTTGAAGTGTCCAGGCTCATTGCATTCATAGCACATGACCTTCTTCTTGTCAAATCTTCTGTCATCAGAAGATTCTCCACGTTCAAATTTCTTTGAACTTCTGAAGCCTCTGAACTTCCTTTGCTTGGTCTTCCAGAGTTGATTTAGCCTTCTGGAGATCAAAGACAGTTCATCTTCTTCTTCAGATTCTGATTCTTCAGGATCTTCTTCTCTAGCCTGAAAAGCGTTAGTGCATTTCTTGATATTGGATTTTAATGCAATAGACTTACCTTTCTTTTGAGGCTCATTTGCGTCCAGCTCTATTTCATGGCTTCTCAAGGCACTGATAAGCTCTTCCAGAGAAACTTCATTCAGATTCTTTGCAATCTTGAATGCAGTCACCATAGGACCCCATCTTCTGGGTAAGCTTCTGATGATCTTCTTTACGTGATCAGCCTTGGTGTATCCCTTGTCAAGAACTCTCAATCCAGCAGTAAGAGTTTGAAATCTTGAAAACATCTTTTCAATGTCTTCATCATCCTCCATCTTGAAGGCTTCATACTTCTGGATTAAAGCTAGAGCTTTAGTCTCCTTGACTTGAGCATTTCCTTCATGAGTCATTTTCAAGGACTCATATATGTCATAGGCCGTTTCCCTGTTAGATATCTTCTCATACTCAGCATGAGAGATAGCATTCAGCAAAACAGTTCTGCATTTATGATGATTCCTGAAAAGCTTCTTCTGATCATCATTCATTTCTTGCCTTGTCAGCTTTACGCCTCTGGCATTTACTGGATGTTTGTAACCATCCATCAGAAGATCCCATAGATCACCATCTAGACCAAGAAAGTAACTTTCCAGTTTATCTTTCCAGTATTCAAAGTTTTCACCATCAAATACCGGCGGTCTAGTATAACCATTGTTACCGTTGTATTGCTCAGCAGAGCCAGATGTAGATGCAGGTGTAGACTTTTCACTTTCATCAACCATCTTTTACTGAAGCGTTTTTCTCTTCCTGAATCTTTTCTAAACACGGTTAAGTGCTTGCACCTTAGAACCGGCGCTCTGATACCAATTGAAGGATAGAAAAACACTTAGAAAGGGGGGGTTTGAATAAGTGTAGCTTTAAAAACTTGACAGATAAAAATAAATTGCACAGATATTTTTATCCTGGTTCGTTGTTAACTAAACTACTCCAGTCCACCCCCGCAGAGATGATTTACCTCAACTGAGGATTTAATCCACTAATCGCACGGATTACAATGGTTCTCCACTTAGTCAGCAACTAAGTCTTCCAGAGTCTTCTGATCACACACTGATCACTCCAGGAACAACTGCTTAGATACCCTCTAAGACTTTTCTAGAGTATACTGATCCACACGATCACTCTAGTTACAACCTGCTTAGATAACCTCTAAGACTTCCTAGAGTATTCTGATCCACACGATCACTCTAGTTCCTTACAACTTAATGTAATCAATTCTAAGAGTATTACAAATGCTTCTTAAAAGCTATAATCACAAACTGTGATATTTCTCTTAACGTTTAAGCTTAATCTCACTAATATATTACAACAGCAATGTAGTGAGCTTTGATGAAGATGAAGATTCTGAGTTTTGAGTAGAACAGAGTTTCAGCAAGTTAATAGGCGTTGTAAATGTTCAGAATCGTTAACCTTGCTTCTCATCAGAACTTCATATTTATAGGCGTTGGAGAAGATGACCGTTGAGTGCATTTAATGCTTTGCGTGTTCCGTACAGCATCGCATTTAATGTTATACGCTTTTGTCAACTACCTCGAGCCTTGTTCACGCTGTGTCTACTGACGTAGCCTTTAGTAGCTTTTAACGTTCCTTTTGTCAGTCAGCGTAGCTTGCCACTTGTACTTCCTTCTGATCTGATGTTTGTGAATACAACGTTTGAATATCATCAGAGTCAAACAGCTTGGTGCAAAGCATCTTCTGATCTTCTGACCTTGAAGTGCTTCTGAGCGTGATACCATCAGAACTTCAGTGCTTCTGTTCTCTTGTTCTTCTGATGCTTCCATAGACCCATGTTCTGATTCTGCTTCGACCATCTTTTGATGTCTTGCCAGACCATGTTCTGATGTTGCATGCTGAACCCTTGAGACAAAGCTTCTGAGCGCTGAATTATGCGTACTCTTTATATATTTCCTGAAACGGAAATTGCATTGGATTAGAGTACCATATTATCTTAAGCAAAATTCATATTATTGTTATCATCAAAACTAAGATAATTGATCAGAACAATTCTTGTTCTAACAGCTCTTGCGGCCGCACCAAAAGAGTTATTTCCTTCTCCATAACGTATTTCTCGCTCCACTTAAAACAATGGTGTCATCTGTGGAAATGACTATTGATTTCCTCAAACTTCCGTGAAAACCAACGTTTTATCACTTTTATTCATCATACGCTCTGATACCATATTAAAGTATGTGAATTAAATCTAACTCATCCCGATGAAACCGGCTTGTAAGGGGTGTCGAGAAAAATTTTATGTCTCACATTAATAAGAAATAGAGCTTGGAAAAAGTTTATATAGAGGGACATCCCTCACCTTACAAGCTGGTTTTGTATAGACAACTTGGCTCAACCCACGTACATTTAATATGGTATAAGATCTCGTAGTTGAAATGTGTACAATCTAAATCTCTTATCGAGGATCTATTAGAAGACACGTCTGGTGTCTACAGCCGCGATAATTCCAACTCTAAAAGATTACATTTAAGTTGTTATAGTTAAAAAGGTTGTAGTTAAACCTTGGGTTTGGTGGATCAATCTGTCTCTAGTGTGCACCGGTTGGCTCGTCTCTTCTTCCACCTATGCGCTGGCCTTAATTGGTTTGTTCGTGTCTCAGCCACTATTGTGTTGAAGAAATTAGAATCCTCAACACAAACTTATGCTCTAATACCATATTGAAGTATGTGAGTTCAATCTAACTGCTACAAAATTGGTTTCCAAACTCTATCTCTTATAAATTTAGGATTTTTTATGGGAAAACTAATTCCATTGAGGAGAAATAACAGAATCATATACATCAGGTTCCACAAGGGAAAAACTCTAATCCAATTTTTCAAACCATACATTTTCCCTAACCCAACCTGTCATACCCCAAAATTTTCCCAAACTATTTCTTTTGTTCAAATTCAAATCAAGATCTCAACTCAAAAGATTGATTACTCAATTGCTCAGAAAGTCAACAGTCGACTGGGTTAGCCTAAAAGTCAACTGTGGTCAAAGTAAACAGCTTCTTTGGGAAGAAGCAAAACGATGATGAACAGTACTGGGGAGAGGGGCGCGAGATTCGTTTGCAATTTTTTTAACGATTCAGTTTCCTATATTATGTTTGACATTAATTTTGTATTCAGCGAAGTAAACATGGCGTAATGGCAAAGAGTGTATTCATAAGTGCATAACTTGCAGGGGGAGGGTTCGATCCTCGCCTCCTGCGTTTTTTTCTTAATTTCTCCTTGATTGCAGATCAGGTGTGTTTGATCCTCCCACGTCCAGGATGCACCTTCAATCACCACCATTAGATTTCCACCCGCATCAGATCCAACGTCCTCAGATCTGCACATGCGCCATAGACTTCCAGGCTTGCCAACACAGGATCCAAGCTGAGTTCTCCTAATCTTTCTTTATTTTTTAACTATATAACTTGTTTTTTTTTTTACTTTATATGTTGTTCATGTTTTTAAATACCTTTTTATTTAATAAACAAAACTTTTATAAAAATTTTCTTTCTAATTTCTTTCTTTCTAAATAAACATAATAAGTAATAATAATATATTATTTGTTTAAATAGTTTTTTTAGTTAATTTAAATCACTTAAAATTACTTATTTGTTTATTAATTTTGATCAATTGATTAAAAATAAATATTAGGGTTAGCGAATTTAATCGAAACCCTATTTTTGACGATTTAATTAATTAGGTTGAAAACCTATAATTAATTAGTTTGGCCTTTTTATTTATTTATTCTATTAACCATGGTTAACTGGCGCCATAATCAGGGTTTGCGAGTTTATCTTTAGTTCATTCATACACTAAACTATTTTCCTTTTTCGGTGTCCTTTTCAGGGTTGACCTTTCAAATACCTTCCAGCTACGCGCCACGTCAAATTCAAAGCTAAGTTCTAATCTCTTCTTATTTAACTTTTTTTTCTTCTGCCTTTTATTTTGTTTTAATTAGGGTTTGATTACCCCTGCCAATGAAATCCCTCTGCACTCACTTCCTCTTATTTTTCTCCGCCACTTCTTTAATGATCAGGGTCAATGCTTAATACTCAAAGGCAAATCTCCGACTATCAACCTTCATCAATCGAAGCTAAGTTTCTTTTACCCTTTTTCTTTTATTGTTATTTTTATTGATTAGGGTTAACCATACCTGCATTGGAACCAATAATGCACTCACCCTATTTTTGTTTTTCCACCTTTTCAGGGTTCGTTGATCGCCAAAGCTACGAGTTTGGTAACCCTAAAACCTAACTTCAATATTTTATGCTTTAATTATTATTACTTATGTCAAACCCTATTAAGGGATCCGCTGGTTACAATTTCCCTCCCCCATATCTGTTTTGATTTTATTATTTAAATGCGTGGTTAGTAATCCTAGGGAGTGCAACCTTTGAATTGAACATAGAATCACTAAACTTACAATATAATATATTTGAATATAACCACGTGATTGTGGCACACACACACTCTTTTGGGGTAACCTCTCTGTTGCCTTGTTGCCCTGTTGCCTTGTTGCCTTGTTGCCTTGTTGCCTTGTTGCCTTGTTGCCTGTTGCCTTTGTGTTTTTTGCAGAATAAGCCATGTCCCTCGAATATGAGGATACCTCAGCCATGCTGCCTCGATAACTAAAGGTCATGCGACCCTAAATGATGCTGCCTTCGATACACAAATATGACCTCGACCCTCGGAAGTTGCCTACGGAAAAAGGCTGAGGTATCTTCTGGCTGCCTACGAATAAGGCTTATTCTGATCCTTACCTTAGACTACCTGCCCTCCTATGGCATGGGACAGTCTTATGGCAAAGGATATTTCGATGACCCTTCAACCTCCAAACGAAAGGCTTCCTGCCCTCTTATGGCAAGGATTGACCCTTTCATTCTGAAAGGCTAAAAAGAGACCTATCATCTGAGTTTAAGGTAATTGCCCCTAATTGCCTTGCCATGCTCTATTTTCTATATTCTTTCTCAAAATTCTTCAAAAAACTGGCTACGCTCATTTACGAGCTAAAGTTCATTTTTCCTCTTTCATCTACATTTTCTGAAAACGAGCAAGCAAAGCAATTAAGAGCCCATGGCAAACCATGGATGCAAAGGGTGCCTTACACCTTCCCTTTGCATAAATTACCCCCCGAACTCAGATTTCTTTAAAAGGTTTTTTTTCTGTTTCTTTTAGCCTTTCCGATTTAGTTTGGATAAAATAAAAGTCGGTGGCGACTCATGCTTAACCGCGACATTCCGATTATAAAAGTCAGTTCACCGTATTACAGAACTGGCGACTCTGCTGGGGATTTAATTCGATAAAAGAGGGGTTACCTTAAAAGTTTAGGATTCACTTTAAATGTTTTCTATTGTTTGTTTTGTTTGTTTTATTTTTCAGGGGCGTTTTGGGAAAATTGAAGGACGAATCCTATTCCCGGATTCAAGAACACTTAAGTTTAGGAGTGGCATAGTCATGGAGGCCTCTTTCACATATGTGGGAGATGAGTCAATATGAAGTTCACGCTTGAGTTAGGACTCCGTAGCATATGCACACCTTTCTCAAATGAGGGAGGTCTATGTATGTGTCTGTGGGTGCGTCGGAGCTCAAGGACCTTTAGTTACCCTTAACCCATCCTGGCCTTTAGGAACGTAGTGGGGGGACTACCCTTGACAAATGTTAAGGGCTAGTCGCTACCCGATGCTACAATTCAGATAGGTTCTTTCTCAAAGTATCATTGCATGGTGCAAATGCATCATGTCCGAGGGTGCTTTAGAAGGGCTGACAATTCTGGATAACTTGTAGAACCCGTTGCTGAAATCTCCTTATCCATAGAAATACCCTTGGGAAGGACACCTGATCAGACTCCATGCAAGCCTTAAGCCAAAAATTGTGTGACTTGTGTGACTTGTTTGTGTTTACTACTAACCTTCGTTCCTTTACAGGTTTTGTTAAAAGGACTTGTTCGTCCTTACTATCTCCCACTATGCCTAATGAACTGCATTCGCATAACATCATGACATCATAAGCATAACATAATTAACTAACCCTTTCAAGGATCTTAGGAATTTAGGGCGCGCAATTTCAGGTGCTCTTATCAAGGACTGATTTCCTAATCAAGGGGCAAGAGGATTTATTTTCCTCTGGCCACATGCCTTCCAATTCAGAGACTCAGTACCTATCAAGGGGCAAGGGGATTTATTTTCCTCTAGCCATGTACTTTCAAATTCAAAAGTATCCCGAATCAGAGGCGATGACCCACTCGATATGGTGAGCTTGATTCTCAAAGAAAGACATTCAAAGACAAAGTTCAGATTTCTTCAGACAAAGATGCGACCAAATTATTTTCTAATGTTGCTAACTAAATGCCTAAAGATCCTTGAAAATATTGCATTTGCATTCATAACATCGCATAACAGGTTTCTTATAATAGGTCTCTCATCCTTCCTCGCTGTTTATTTCAGCATCATGAATCTCGAACAATCAGTTAAGGATCTCCAAGCTCAAAACACTGAGTTCCAAGCCTTGATTCTGAATTTGTCCAAGGGGCAAGAAGAGCTGAAAACCATGCTGACTAAAAAGAAGAAGACGAAGGGTAAAAAGACTAGAGTGAAAAAGCTTAGACCAATCTTGCAACTCAGGGATGTTGAAACCTCTGAAGACAGTGATGAGGATGAGCAAGATGATGATGCTAGTATCAAAACCGATGCAAAAAGTAACCACGATTCTGCCAAACTCTCTGAAGAAGAAGAGGACTATTACCATGAGGACGAACATCCCGATGACAAATACAAGATGTTAGAAGAGCGTCTGAGAAGTGTGGAAATTCAGAAGGTACCTGGGCTGGATTTTGAAGAGCTTGGACTTGTGCCTGGGGTCGTTATTCCTCCAAAATTCAAAACTCCCGCCTTTACTAAGTATGATGGAGTCTCTTGTCCTAAACTACACTTGAGGTCTTATGTAAGGAAGATTCAGCCTCACACTGCTGATAAGAGGCTCTGGATCCATTTCTTTCAGGAAAGCTTATCTGGAACTCAACTCGAATGGTACTATCAACTGGAAAGTACCAACATCCATACCTGGGAAGATTTAGTTGTTGCCTTCTATAAGCAATACCAATATAATTCCGATCTCGCACCAACTCGCATGCAACTACAAAGCATGTCTATGGGACCTAAGGAAAGTTTCAAGGAGTATGCTCAGAAATGGAGAGATCTAGCTGGAAGAGTCAAACCTTCCTTGGCCGACAGAGAGATGGTAGATATGTTCATGAATACACTGACTGGTCCTTTCTATAGTCATTTGCTGGGAAGTTCATCATCTGGATTCACTGAGCTTATATTGACTGGAGAGCGTGTTGAAAGTGGTATCCAATGCGGAAAAATTCAGGTGGCTACTTCTTCCGGTACTATAAAAAAGTCATACAATGGGAGGGATGAATCTGACACTGTTGGGGCAATTTTGGTCTCTAATCAAGCATCGATACAACAGCAAAACAACCAACGTAAACAAAGCGCATCCAAAAGACAATTCACAAAGATCAACATGTCTTTGACTCAAGCGCTACAACACTTGTTGAAAGCAGAGTTACTTATACAGATAGCTCCTCATCCAAATCCCAACACTTCCTCCCCTCGCTATAATCCCAACGCGAGGTGTGCATATCACTCCAATAGTCCTGGACATGACACCGACAACTGCTGGACATTGAAGAATAAGATTCAAGACATGATCGATGCCGGGGAAATCAAGTTCGATCCTCCTGCAACTCCTAACGTGATCACTGTTCCCATGCCTAATCACAACAAGAGTGCTAATATTGTGGATGGCTAGAAGGAAGGACTTTAAGATCATTAGTTTTACTTTCAGTTGCAATTTCTTTTTTTGCTTGTTTAAACATTCGACTTATGATAGACATTATCTGTTTTAATAATCATCATCAGTGCATTGCATATGTTTGTCTTGAGTAATTTATTTCGCTATCACTCATTTTTAATTATGTCTTTACTTTGCATATGTTTTGTGATATTCAACCCCTGCTAAGCTGTAAGCCTTTCGAGGGAGGATGACGAAAACGATACCGTAACCTCATACAGTATGCTTTTGAGCGGACTATGTTGACGATGTACAGGCATTGTTTCAATTCCTAAACAGTGGAGATATAAGGATGTTAATCCCTCGTCAACCCCTTTGAGCCTAAGAAGTGGAAGTTTCTTTCTTGTACTAATTAAAACCTTTGATCATAACCCGGGGCAGGGTAGTTCTCAGTTAATTTGGCTGTGCATTCTATTTTAAGAGAATCATTCGGTACACCTTTCAACAAAGGTTTCAATCACAAGCGTTCATCCGCACACATCAAAGAAGTGTTGGAGATATCAATCAAAAGCCAATGATGGTTCATCAATCATTAAGCAAGGCAGTCAATATCTTTAAAAAAAAATGGAAAAATATATATACAAAGAAAAGCCTGCTAAGTCAAAAATCAAAAAGATGACTTAGTCAAAAGTCAAGGCATCCCGCTGACTGTAAGCTCAAAATAGACAGTTCAGGCAAAAGTTAGGGATATCAAAAAGATGAAAAAAGAAGTCAATAAATTCTTGAACAACACAATGTTGTGACTATCAAAAGGAAGAAGTGACTGCCATCTCCAAAGTTCTCTTTGCTTGTGAACCATCATCATTATCAAAGGTGCAAACCTAAAAGTCTCTTGGAACCTGAACGCATAAGTTGAATTAACTGAGTTTAGGACGGAAGATCATCACGAAGAGGGGTGGGTACAATCAAATTTTGAGCCTTTATCCCTTGTTTTTTTAAACCTTGAACCAAGCCACGTTACGACCCTTGAAAGTCCTAATTGAAGCATGGTTAGTTCGAAAGCATACTGTCACCAAAAAGGTATCCCGACTCCTTAAGGTTTACTACAAATGCTGAGTTGATATTTCGTTTTTTACAAAACATCACATTTTTACAAACATCACGTTTTTACAAATACCACGCTTTTACATCTCTTGTTTTATTGTTTTTCAACAAACTCAAGACAGACATATGCATTGCATCTCATGAATTCATTATTAAACATATTTTGCTACATAATTTTGAATGTTAGCATCAAAAAGAATTCGCACAGGGTACAACTAATGACTGAAAGTTATCCCGACAGACAATATTACTCCAAGAAGCAATGTCTCCTACGTATACAAGGGGCATGACACGTTTTTCCCAATCAATCTGGGGCAATCAAGTCAAGATTCCAAGAATCTCTCAAAAAGCCAAAACAATCAGGGGCATCATCCTAAGTTTACAATTACTGGGGGCATATCGCCCATAGCGCACATCTCATAAAGTCCTCGCGAGGCGAATCTTTTCAAAGTTCCTACTAACAGGGGCAAATCTATGCAAGACCAGTTTTGACATCTTGATCAATACTCAGTAACGCGTCCAAATCAAATCCAAGAATGGTAGTTACTATAATACTGGGGGCAACTTTCACCCATGTCTCCCCACAGAGCCGGGTTCACAAGATCATATCTCCACAGAGTAATCATCTTCAAATACTTTCGTCCCAACGAAGACAGGGCTCCCCATCAGAGTTTACATCTCCAACACTTCGCTCTTCTCCAACATGGTTACTAATAGTTACTGATCATCCCCAAGCAAAAATCATACATCCCTAGCTAAGCATCTCCAAGACAAGATCAAACATCAAAATCACAACGATACAGAGACTTATCTTCTCAAAACACTCCAAATAGCATCAGTCATACATCATATATTCATACATTGCATACATTACCTCATAATAAATTCATACATAACATACAAGTTTCTCATTTATTTTGAGAGACTCGTCACATAAATACATGCATCATGGCATTGCATGCTGCTAACTTTGTCTTTCAGGCAAGTTCCCAGGCAGACGAATGTCATCAACAAATTAATCTTAATCAGATATACATTCCGGAAGCTCGAACCCCGGACATTCTGAAAATTCCAATCAGATGCACCTTCTGGAAGCATGACCCCCAGACTTCTGAAACATTCTTATCAGATATACATTCCGGAAGCTCAAACCCCGGACATTCTGAAAATTCCAATCAGATGCACATTCTGGAAGCATGACCCCCAGACTTCTGAAACATTCTTATCAGATATACATTCCGGAAGCTCGAACCCCGGACATTCTGAAAATTCCAATCAGATGTACATTCTGGAAGCATGACCCCCAGACTTCTGAAACATTCTTATCAGATATACATTCCGGAAGCTCGAACCCCGGACATTCTGAAAATTCCAAACAAATGCACATTCTGGAAGCATGACCCCCAGACTTCTGAAACATTCTTATAACTCTCATCTTTCGACACTCATTCAAGACACAATTCAGAAACAATCCAAGATCTAATTCAGTTACTACGAACGGTGCTGACACGATCAATCTCCAACAAATACTTCTCAGTGGATTCAGTCTAATGTACGACTCATCCTAAGTATATTCTTCAGATATGGTCTAACTACGACGTATTCTAATTCTCAGGTCTACCAAGGCCTGGATGGCATTTTAAGCCCATCTCCGACAAAAGTCCCTACTTCAGCTAGGGCAAATTTCTTGGTATTCTAGTGTTCAATCATCTTCCACCTTCAGATACCGACTGGCACACAAACCCATCTACATCTTCAGGTTTAAGATAATTGAACAGGGGCAGCTGTCATACCCCAAAATTTTCCCAAACTATTTCTTTTGTTCAAATTCAAATCAAGGTCTCAACTCAAAAGATTGATTACTCAATTGCTCAGAAAGTCAACAGTCGACTGGGTTAGCCTAAAAGTCAACTGTGGTCAAAGTAAACAGCTTCTTTGGGAAGAAGCAAAACGATGATGAACAGTACTGGGGAGAGGGGCGCGAGATTCGTTTGCAATTTTTTTAACGATTCAGTTTCCTATATTATGTTTGACATTAATTTTGTATTCAGCGAAGTAAACATGGCGTAATGGCAAAGAGTGTATTCATAAGTGCATAACTTGCAGGGGGAGGGTTCGATCCTCGCCTCCTGCGTTTTTTTCTTAATTTCTCCTTGATTGCAGATCAGGTGTGTTTGATCCTCCCACGTCCAGGATGCACCTTCAATCACCACCATTAGATTTCCACCCGCATCAGATCCAACGTCCTCAGATCTGCACATGCGCCATAGACTTCCAGGCTTGCCAACACAGGATCCAAGCTGAGTTCTCCTAATCTTTCTTTATTTTTTAACTATATAACTTGTTTTTTTTTTTACTTTATATGTTGTTCATGTTTTTAAATACCTTTTTATTTAATAAACAAAACTTTTATAAAAATTTTCTTTCTAATTTCTTTCTTTCTAAATAAACATAATAAGTAATAATAATATATTATTTGTTTAAATAGTTTTTTTAGTTAATTTAAATCACTTAAAATTACTTATTTGTTTATTAATTTTGATCAATTGATTAAAAATAAATATTAGGGTTAGCGAATTTAATCGAAACCCTATTTTTGACGATTTAATTAATTAGGTTGAAAACCTATAATTAATTAGTTTGGCCTTTTTATTTATTTATTCTATTAACCATGGTTAACTGGCGCCATAATCAGGGTTTGCGAGTTTATCTTTAGTTCATTCATACACTAAACTATTTTCCTTTTTCGGTGTCCTTTTCAGGGTTGACCTTTCAAATACCTTCCAGCTACGCGCCACGTCAAATTCAAAGCTAAGTTCTAATCTCTTCTTATTTAACTTTTTTTTCTTCTGCCTTTTATTTTGTTTTAATTAGGGTTTGATTACCCCTGCCAATGAAATCCCTCTGCACTCACTTCCTCTTATTTTTCTCCGCCACTTCTTTAATGATCAGGGTCAATGCTTAATACTCAAAGGCAAATCTCCGACTATCAACCTTCATCAATCGAAGCTAAGTTTCTTTTACCCTTTTTCTTTTATTGTTATTTTTATTGATTAGGGTTAACCATACCTGCATTGGAACCAATAATGCACTCACCCTATTTTTGTTTTTCCACCTTTTCAGGGTTCGTTGATCGCCAAAGCTACGAGTTTGGTAACCCTAAAACCTAACTTCAATATTTTATGCTTTAATTATTATTACTTATGTCAAACCCTATTAAGGGATCCGCTGGTTACAATTTCCCTCCCCCATATCTGTTTTGATTTTATTATTTAAATGCGTGGTTAGTAATCCTAGGGAGTGCAACCTTTGAATTGAACATAGAATCACTAAACTTACAATATAATATATTTGAATATAACCACGTGATTGTGGCACACACACACTCTTTTGGGGTAACCTCTCTGTTGCCTTGTTGCCCTGTTGCCTTGTTGCCTTGTTGCCTTGTTGCCTTGTTGCCTTGTTGCCTTGTTGCCTTGTTGCCTGTTGCCTTTGTGTTTTTTGCAGAATAAGCCATGTCCCTCGAATATGAGGATACCTCGGCCATGCTGCCTCGATAACTAAAGGTCATGCGACCCTAAATGATGCTGCCTTCGATACACAAATATGACCTCGACCCTCGGAAGTTGCCTACGGAAAAAGGCTGAGGTATCTTCTGGCTGCCTACGAATAAGGCTTATTCTGATCCTTACCTTAGACTACCTGCCCTCCTATGGCATGGGACAGTCTTATGGCAAAGGATATTTCGATGACCCTTCAACCTCCAAACGAAAGGCTTCCTGCCCTCTTATGGCAAGGATTGACCCTTTCATTCTGAAAGGCTAAAAAGAGACCTATCATCTGAGTTTAAGGTAATTGCCCCTAATTGCCTTGCCATGCTCTATTTTCTATATTCTTTCTCAAAATTCTTCAAAAAACTGGCTACGCTCATTTACGAGCTAAAGTTCATTTTTCCTCTTTCATCTACATTTTCTGAAAACGAGCAAGCAAAGCAATTAAGAGCCCATGGCAAACCATGGATGCAAAGGGTGCCTTACACCTTCCCTTTGCATAAATTACCCCCCGAACTCAGATTTCTTTAAAAGGTTTTTTTTCTGTTTCTTTTAGCCTTTCCGATTTAGTTTGGATAAAATAAAAGTCGGTGGCGACTCATGCTTAACCGCGACATTCCGATTATAAAAGTCAGTTCACCGTATTACACAACCAAATTATGAGCATCAACATTGTACAATCTTCTCCGAAACATGATAGAAGCAACTTTAAAATTACTAAGATAATGCCTAAAATATGCAACTATGGGTTCAAGGATAACAATATGGAGAATTGAATTAATATAGTCCACAACATTGACGAATGCAAATCGGATAGGAAAAGTACCAATGGTACATGTCACCTATTTTCAAACTCCTTGGTAAGTTGCCATAGTAAGAAGCAAGTCTCCGTAGCTTTGTCAACCGCCGAGGCAGAATACGTGGCAGCTGGTAGTTGTTGTGCACAAATTTTGTGACTTGATAACACGGAAACGTATCGTATATTTAACTTAATTTACATGTATTATTATCTTATTTTATTTCGATTTTATTACTCTATTTCGTATTATACCGGTATTTTGTATTTGTTTCAGGTATTTATTAAATCAAGGTTTGCAAAAGAAATGATCAAATAAAGGAGCCAAAATGAAGAGAAAAATGCTAAAAGGATGCTTGAATTGATGGGAGTGCAAATAGGAAGAAACAGGCCCACGTTAATACTGCAAGCAAAAGCCCAAGGCGCAAGAAGAAGAGCACGTGACGAGTGGCACCCACTGGGCCACGCCGTCCGTCACTCCCCCCTCCTTGCCGGTCGGCACCCCCTGTTTATTTAGTGTGTGACGTAAGTCACACACTCACACCCAGAAAGATACGTTCGTCAAGTCCAGTTTTCTCTCCACCTATTTCTCCTCCGAAAAGCTTGCTACTGAGACGAAAAGAATCCAAGTCCAAGAATCTGAAGCAGCTATATAAATACCCAACAAGATCAATTGAAAGGGTTACGAAATTTTACCCTACTGCCGTCATTTTATTCTCTGCAACTTCAATTTCTATTTCAAGTCTACTTCTTCCAAACCACTTTCTACAATAGATTTCCACACCGGAAATACTATTGCAATTCAGTTTCTTTTTAAACTTCAGATTTAGTTTTCAGTTTTAGGATTAGATTTAGTTTCAGCATTTATTTCAAGTTTCGGATTCAAGAATTGGTGCCGCAAGATTTCAATTTCAATTATGCAAATTTAATTCAGGTTTATTTATTAGCATTAATTATTGTTTTCTGTTTATGTTAATTTATCAATTTATGTCCGGAATAATTTATATCTGTTATATCTGTTCTGATCTGTCAATTAAAAGAATGTCCGGCTAAATATCTATTATCGGTATGTAAAGTCATATAACTGAGGGAATCTAGTGACGCTATCGATATAATTTATTAACGAAAATTTATTTATCTGACTATAATTTCTAATGCTTACTTAAACCGTTTTTTAACTGGACCGTAGGAATTTAGCATTAACCTTAAATACAGCGAGAGCGCTTTAAGGTTAATTAGTCCTCATTTGTTTTCAAAAATCATTTTAAACTTGAATTGATACAGCGAGAGGTTTAATAGTGAAATCATAATCAATAAACACGAGAGTGTGAGAGGAAGGTTTTTAAACTAATGATTTCTACAGAAAAGTAATTCTGAATTACGATCCGCATCGATTGTTACTAGATCCCCAATGTCTGACTATTACATACCGACATAATTATCCTTTGATTTAATTTAAGGGTTAATCAATTTTTTGGTCCCTTTAAATATTGCAGATTTCGTTTTTAGTCCCTCAAAAATTTTCCTTTAAGAAATCATCCCTTCAAAATTTTTCATCTAAAATATTGGTCCCTAACGTCAAATTTGCTAGAGATTTGCTACGACTTTAGACACCGATTAGCTACGAAATTTGACATTAGGGACCAATAGTTCAGAAGAAAAATTTTGAAGGGACGATTTCTTGAAGAAAAATTTTGGAGGCACTAAAAACGAAATTTGAAATATTTAAAGGGACGAAAAAGTTCATTAACCCTTAATTTAATTCTATTCTTTTATTTTCCCCCGTCTGATCTTAATCAATCAAACGATAGCCTTAGATTTACGTAGTAATGATTAACTACATTAGATCGATTCTTAGTCCTTTGGGTTCGATATCTTTTAAAACTACGCGATAGACTGTGCACTTTCAGTCATAATCACAGACATACCCACTTTGTCGCGATCATGACTAAAGCATCAATTACTCGGCTTTGATATAAAACTTTCACGTATTCCTATTATGTGTGACAACACTAGTTCCATTAACCTCTCAAAGAATCATACTACATTCAACGACCAAACATATTGAGACACGTCACCATTTCATTCGCGACCATGTTGAAAAACGGGATGTTGTGTTTCAGCATGTTGATAGTAAATATCAACTTGCCGACATTTTCACTAAACCTCTTGCAACCGAACCACTTTTCAACATATGTGGGGAATTGGGGATTATTGATATCTCCATTGTTTCCTAAAAAAACTTGATTAATTTCACTTTAACTATTGCTCTAACATTTTGTTTGAGTATCTAACATCATGCGAGTGCAACCTTCGTTCCGATAAAAATGAGGTAATATCGTTCAAACTCTCTCCTTGAAAGTAAGCTTTTCCTTAAAATGTAGGTAGTTGGTTAAAAATGCTTGCGAATTTGTCAAATGATGAAAACCATGAATGTTCAATTCCAAAGATTTCATTGACAACCGTTGTGTATTTTCAATCTATATGTTTACATTGACTTCATGTATTAATTCTTTCGCATTTGTAAATGTTTGTTCTTGTTTGCTCAAGCATGCTCTTCTACTATTATTTCCTCCATTTTAGCATGAGTTGAAAGTATGTATTTTATATGCAAATACTTCTTGTTATTTTTTTGTCATCTGTTATGACAACATGATCATTTTGTTTTTAGTGGTGATATTGTTGTCGCCATGCTTAGGCACATGCATGTGCAACATCGGGAATTCCATTATGGTGTGTTACGTAATCGTGGCGCTAAAGAAGCAACTTGATTAGTTTGATTATTCATTGCATTCAATAATATTCGTGCATTACATTACATGATTGGTAATGTTCTATGCCAGTTATTTATCAATTTCGCATCTTTGCATATATATGGGGATATGTGATTGATGCTCTTCTTTGTAAAATCGCCTCTGAGTGATATATATATATATATATATATATATATATATATATATGTGTGTGTGTGTGTGTGTGTGTGTGTGTGTGTGTGTGTGTGTGTGTGTGTGTGTGTGTGTGTTGGTATATTGGAATATGATACTTCTCACGATTTGTTATCTTTCTTTTTGATGTTGTCAAATAGGGAGAAGCATATGCAAGACGAAGTTAGAAAGCATAAAGTCAAGGGGAACAAGTCGATTACAACATGAAATGCCTCGTCGTAAGTTTTGCCATCATCAAAAAGGGGGAGTATGTTAATGCAACCTCTTCATTGGATGTTTTGCATGATGTCCAAACAAGGAAAATTTAACATTTTTGTATATTGGACGGTATCCCTACATCATGTGGCACTCCCTTGCATTATAGGTCAGTTACAGGTCAACACATACACCATACATGTCCCCACATACTGAAACTTTCAGTCTATGTATCAACACATACGATTTCAGGTCGACACATGTCAAGCAATTTTAAACCCTACAATTTTCTGTCATCTTCAGGCCCTCACATAACTTGTATAGGCCGTCATATGCTGTAAAATTTACCTCTATGTGTCGACACACCCTTGTTTTGTATCGACACAAGCTGTTAGTTTTGGGTCATTTTTTAAATTTTCTTTATTCAGAATTTCCCTCCTTTGCCACTAAACTCCCAAACCTATAAATACATCGTTCATGCATCATTCCAGCTTAATGAAACTATAAACACATACTTTGATTGATCTTCACAACCTCCAATCTATGCATACACACTAACAAATCACATATAATCACTTTTTGTCATGGTGCCATCTAGAAGAGGCTTAATAACGTTTAATTAGGTTTTGTTGTAACCTAGAATATCAGGTTGAGAATCGAAAGGGGGTTTTATCCAGAAAAACTCTTCGTTAGGGTTTGTCCTTCAAGATCCGTTATTAATTTGGGAGTTTTGCGACAAGATTGTTCAAGAGGGAATCACGCCTAGTGAAAGCTTTGGAGATAAATCACACAAAGGAGTAGTACGAGAATAGTGGATATTATTGAATATCTTGTGTTGGTAGATTGCGATCGGATTTACTCGAGTGAAGAGCCTTGGAGTGTTTAATCTTGCAAGGAAGTAGCTTATGCGGCGAATAAGTCGAATCTACCAATTTTCTTGATCTTCTAAAGATGAAAAGAATAGAAGGGGTTGAATCAACAATAAGCACTTGGGTTTGTAGGGTTGCTCTTGGAACACTTCTCTTGTAATATACATTTGCAAAGTAAGAATAAAAATGTCTCAATTTCATTTGAAGTTGAGGGTAGACGTACCCACACGCGAGGACGTCATGGGGAACTGCCTCAACAAATCCGGTGTTTCTCTTATCTTATCTCTTTACTCACGTTCATTTTACTTTACATAATTCGTTGAATATCGTTGTGTAATTGAATGATTTGTAGGAATTTTTTCCATAACTTCTTCTTCACAAAAAATGTGTTGTTGATTTGCTTGTGATCACATTGATCATAACTGTTTTACTAATCCACAAACTCTTAAGAAAAATTATGTCGCATACCAAATGTTCGACAAATTACGTTATGTAGTGTTTTTACTTGATATCATTGGATTTAGGACACTTTGAGCTAAAGTGTCAAACCATTAATAATTGTGTGATTGCATTGAGTGGTTTAATTCGAAACGTGATTAAATTTATCTCGTATTGGCGTGCATATCTGAGTTTCCAATAGTTAGGTTCGTTTAGACTACATCGGTAATCTAGGGACTAACTCTTCCGCATGCACTCTTTTGAATAGATTTTGATTTCCTCTAAATTGAAATTTTGAGTATAAAGTCTATTCACCCCCTCTAGACAAGTCTCTGTAGTCTAACATAATTTTCTTAACTATGTTATTTATGTTGTTTTCCACCTAAATTTTTCCGTTGAACATTTCTCAATACTTGATCAGCGTCTTGGGCTCGTGGGACCATGACCATTTCAGAGCCATTTTGCTCATCGTTGTCTTCGACTACCTTTACTGCGAGTGGGTGTTGTAACCCAAAATTTGCCCTCCTGATTTTATTTTCTAACCGACTTAGGTTTTGTGTTCATTTGCATCATTTTATTAAGGCATTAGCATATTTGCATTTCATTCAAGAAAAATTAAAAAAATAATATGGTTATGTTCATACATGCTCATTTTGTGCGATTTTACGGTTTAGTAGTATTTCTATTTTCACGTTACTAACTTTGTTTTTTCGGTTTATAATTTTAATTTAAAATTTAATTTAGTTTCTAAGTTGAATTTTTTATTAAAGTTAAAAATCATTTTGTTTTTCTCTTACCATATTATTATTATTTTTGTTATTGTTTTTGTGTTTTTCTTTTATTTTTATGTTTACAGGTGCAATTAGAGATGTCTAGTTGGTCAAATTCAATGGAAGGCCCATTTGTTATTATTCAAGTCCAATCCAAAGAGCCAAATCCAAGCCATGAGAAAATCAGTTGGGAACCCACTCACACAAGAGCATTCACGTTTTGCCAAGTTTTCAATTCACAAATATCACCACCTCATGCATTTGTACTACTAGAATTTCGTTAAAGACAAAAAATAACAAGGTGAATTCTTATTTACCCAACTCAAAAAATTGGGTAAGGTTACGTTTAGTGTAAAATATCTTGAAAACAACATACAAATGTATTATTTAGTAAATAATTAAATGTGTAAAAGTTAAATGGTGTTATGTGATTGGCTGAAGGTACACTACTCATCTTTTTGTGATGGGTAGAGAAGTTGTCCCCAAATAAAAAACTTGTTGCCACTCTGTACCAGTCCACCAAACCTATGCTGCTGTTCAAAACATGCCAAAAATTGCACAAAAGCGCTCTATTGTTTCTCACAATAATCCTAAGAAAAATTTAAGAAGGTATATTATAACATAATGTCAAATATGCAAGCAAAATGCAGATTGGCAATAGTATCAAATGTGACATCTCTTCATCATTTGAAAAATCAGAAACAAAATTAAGTGTGGCACCATAGTGAGAATATCTTCCCTTAATTTTGGAGGGAAATGAGGTATTTCTTTTGAATTTCGTATCATGATCCTGACATGTAAGTGTATCGTGTAACAGGGAGAGTGAATAAGCCAAATTTGATTAAGAAAAAAAAGCACAAAGAGTGCTATTGCCAATGCATCAGGAAATAAAATCATAGTAGATGTGTGTAACACTACATAAAGAAGGGAAACACATTAAACACTGCTGAACCAATTACCTAAAACAACAGCTAATCACATTAACCACTGCTGAACCAATCACATAAAACAATAGTTAGACAACTCAAAAGATAAAATTCTAAAACATGAACAAACCAAAACCATCATCAATCTTTAGGAAAAACCGACCTCAAACAGCAAACGAAACACCCGGATCACAACATTATTCTCCTTAGGTAATTTCTTTTCTTTCTTCTCTTCTCTAGAATTATATGATTTACTACTTTTACTCATCTTTTTCATTGACATTGAACAAATTGTCGGTATGTTAAGCATGATCCAACACACCAGAACATATAAGTTTCTGTGAAAACTTTACCTGTTAAGAAGCAGAGAACATATACCTAGTACCTAGTAAAGGGAATAATTGATTTGTCTAAGAGAAAGAACAACACTCTCAGTAAGTAATACGTCTCCTTATTTCTTATATATTTCTGTGAAAACTTTACCTGTTAGCACACAACAAACCTAAATCAACAAATAAGTTTCTATTGAAGATCCATAAGCTCAGTATCCTACAAAGGTAACCAAATATAACGACAAAACTTTAATGGTAAATTGAAACTATATGGCTTTCATCATGTTCTTAACATCCGGCTTCCTGATCGTCGCCTATTATCATCAGAACACATGGTTTTATCCATTTTCACTTTATAATTCCACCTCAAAATTGACAATAAAGAGCTTTGTGACACCAGTTCAAAATCGGGTAAGGATTTGTACACAGTCAATCACAAATTTATCTATTATACACATGAGTCCCTTCTAAAACAAAATGAACATTATATAATTTAGCATTGTTGAATGAATCTAATTTGCTAAAACTTTTGTTATCTTATCAAACTTACACTCGTGCTTTTTCTAAAATAAAACAAACAGAACCCATGCTTTCAGAATTAACATTATATTCAAGAAAAAATGTAATTACTTAACACATCAACTTAATATGAAATTTTATCATAATGCAAAAACCCAAAATCTAACATATAGTCTTAAAACATACCGTTTCGGTTGATTGTTTAATTTTTTATTATATTAAGAAATAATCAAGAAAATATTTGTAAATATTTATAATTATTAGTGATATTTATAGTTATTAGTTAAATTAGATTTATTATGGTGGTGTGATCCGCGGCCGCGCACGAATCAAAAACGAGTATTTTGTAAAACGGTAGTTTAGCGGTAACGACAACCCGAATATCGTTCTCACAAGGATTCTTGTATTTGTAGCAACCTGCCCTAAAAATTTAGCTTTCTAGAGTCACCACCTATTCTGAAGGGCGAATAGGAAACCCTACGCAGTATAGAGATCAGGGTAAGATACTATATTCAGGTCGAAGGAAGGTGTTAGGCACCCTCAACCCTTTCCTAAAGGCTAACATTTCAAAGATGAAGGTTTGTGGCAAAATATAAAGAAAAGTGACAAACAGAATAGGGTTAATAATTTTAATCATTGACATGATTAGGGTTTGAAGGAAGGGGACTCGCCTTGTTGCCAAGTGCCTACGTATCTCCTTAGGGAGAATCAGAGTCAACGTAGTTCGGGGACAGGGTTGTACGCCTTAGAATTTGATTATGGAGGTGTTTGAAGTTGTTTTGAAGTTGTTTTGAAATGCGAAGTTCGAAGGTATTTTGAATTACCTTATCGTAGTTGTGAACATCGCAGTGTTTGAAGGGATGAAAATCTGTAGTATTGTGGTTTAGTGTTTTAGATTTTGGGCGTACAACCCTGGTTTTAATTTGTTACCGTTAGTTGCAATAATCAATAGGTTTGATTACCATGGCTAACGGATTAAAGGGAGGATTGCTAACCACTATAATCGATAGATTCAATTATCGCGAATAGCAAATGTGCGTATTTTAATTATCGTTATCCCTCATAATCGATAGATTCGATTACAGATAATAACGAATTTTTATAAAGGGAAAAGGCTAATCATCGTAACCAATAGCTTTGGTTAAAACCATTTAGCAAAATAAATCTTATTTTAGTTCATAGGATTTGATTAATTAAATTAATCAATTATTAACCATCGCGACTAATAGATTTAATCGAAACGAATAATAATTTTAATCCTAATATTTTGGTCAATAGGATAGGGCAAACCCTAATACATGATAACCTTTATAGGGTTTTTGTGATTATAATATTGATTAAAATTAATTAAACAAATTACTTGAAATAATCGAATAATCGGGAAAATAGTCGGGAATAATTCTAACCCTAATCATAACCCTAATTCTAATTTACATTCTATCATTAAATTAATTTTTTTTAAAATTAAATCATATAAAAACATTAGGAATTAATTATACAAATAATAATTAAAAGAGAAATAAAAGAATAATAAAACCTGGCAAAGATCCAGTGTGGTGCATTGAGAGGCGAACATGGTAGTCCTTACATCCTGATACGTTGGATCTAATCCTGATGCAATCCGGTGGTGATCATCGAATGGCATATGATGGGTGTGCATTGATGTGCCACATTGGATCCTAAAGTTTGTTAATGTAGAAACCATGTAAAAAATAAATACAGACGCCAGGTCTCGAACCCGCGTCTTGAGGGTCACGCATAAACATCACTTGCCAGCTGCGCTAGCGCAATAAGTTGTCAATTTAACGAAACCAATGCAATACATAAAAAAATGAAGAATTTGAATGAAAACGAATTACGCGCCCAGAACCTGCACTTCTTCTTCTTCGTAAAATAAAATCAAACACAGACCTATGGCAACGGTTTTAACGCGTTGCTAAAGCCCTGTCTTCTTCAAACCTACAATTCTTCACCAATAAATACCAACCAAGAGCCCAGATTTATCACCCATGATCTCACGAACACAATGGTACCATCAATTGAGATTAATTTTGCCTATGAATCGAAAACCCCAATTCACAAACTATAAACCCTAACAATGGTAGGTCACGAAATCTGTAACAAGACTCAAATCAAATAGCACGGGGAGTTTACACATACAATTCTAAACACGAATATAGATTTATATACAATTTATAACGCGTGTATATGCATATGGGAGACAGAAAATTTTATCACCAAAACCATGGCCGTGTGTGTGCGATTCTGTGGGCGTTGATCATCAAGAACGTTCCAATTAGCTTCAGAAAAATATGAGGAATCGATTGGTAATCCTGGACCGGTTTGAATCACGTTGAATCTCAGTCTGCAATTCCCCTTTTTTCCACGTTCCTCTTTGTTCTTGAGCACAGGTTTTTTCGGCCAAAAAACTCCCCTAATGCCTTGGATCAATTTTCTCTTTATAGTACTATGAATTAGGTCCATAATTTTGATCCGAAATCTTGTTTTTAATGCCAAGAATATTTGATTTGGAATCAATCCAATCTTGCCATTTCTTAGATATTTCTTTTCCTCTTTTCAGTACCCATGGATCGATTCTTTTGCTTCCAATATTGGCTCTTTTGGACTTTTGAATAATCCAAACAAAGTCCCATGCACTTGTATATTTTTCATATTTTAAATGAATAAAAGAAATCAACTAATTATAACACTAATTGAAACTAGTAAATAATGATAATTCTATTAATAATAATACTAGTCAATAAATATTAACCCAAGATAATAATTTTAATAAGACTATATATAATTACTAAAACCTAATAAAAATAATAAACCTAATTAATTCTAATACTAATCCTATCATCAATAACAATAATGTTAAATGCTAATAGTTAGACACGATAAAATAATAATAATCGAAGCAAATGTTAGTAAAACCCCAAAATACCCCCACAAATGATAAACCCTTAAATATCTGTTAATTACGCCTTTGTTTTAACTCAACCCGATTTATAAGAGAGCGAGTTTGACAATAGAAATGTCAAACCCAGTGACTCTTAATTTTGAACCTTGATGAATTACTAGACGTAGATTTGATCGGGCAAATTTCGGGGTATGACAGTTGCCCCTGTTCAATCTTCTTAAACCTGAAGAGTTAGATAGGCACGTCTGCCTATCTTGATCTAAAGGTAGAAGATGATTGGACACTGAAATGCCCTGAAATTTGCGCTTGTTGGGAAAAAGTTCTGTGGGAGGTGGGCTTAGAGATGCCACCCAAGATAAATACCCTCTTTCAGAATGTGAAGCGGATGCTTTCTGGAAGGAACCCTGTGCTTTGATTGTAGCACAGCCTAAAAAGGCAACCTGAATATTATGCAATGGTATGATGCATGCGATGTATGATGCAGTAAGCTTCTCAAAATAAATGAGAGCGATGTTTGTATATGCATTATGTATGAATGAGATATGCAATTGAATGATGCATGATTGTTAATTATGTTAGTTGAAGTATGTTAGTAGCTCTGAAAAGAAAGATAGCACCTTTGATTGTTGATGATGTTTTGGAAGATATCACTGCCGAGGGACTAACGTGATAAACCCAATTGAAGAACTGTTTGAAAAATCTTGTATGCTTGGAAAAGCTCCTAGAAAGGATGGAATACGTCTTGAAGAAGACTTCTTGGAAAGGTTCCTGAAAAGGAATAGCGAGGACCTTCTGTTGGTTGTGTAATTGGCTTGCTATGGTCAGCAAGCTTCCGCAGTTTGTGAACCCCCACTTACTATAGTTCTAGTAAGTTTCCGTAGTTTGTGAACCCTTACTTACCATAGTTCTGGTAAGTTTTCGCAGTTTGTGGACCCCTACTTACCATAGTTCTGGTAAGTTTCCGTAGTTTGTGAACCCCCACTTACTATAGTTCTAGTAAGTCTTCGTAGTTTGTGAACTTCTCACTTACCATAGTGCTGGTAAGCTACTCGCAGTTTGTGAACTTCTCACTTACCATAGTGCTGGTAAGCTACTCGCAGTTTGTACCTCTCACTCACCATAGTTCTGGCAAGTTACATCGCAATTTGTACCTCTCACTTACCATAGTTCTGGCAAGTTACATCGCAATTTAGACCCCAATAGGATTGCTTGCTATAATTCTAGCAAGTTCACCTGCACCGACAGGGTTATCGGCGAATATCATCGCAGAATTTACCTGTTTCACCAGGGTTATCTGCGAGTGTTATCGCAGAATTTACCTGTACCACCAATAGGGTTATCCGCGAGTGTTATCGCAGAATTTACCTATGTCACCAGGGTTATCTGCGAGTGTTATCGCAGAATTTACCTGTACCACCAATAGGGTTATCCGCGAGTGTTATCGCGAAATTTACCTATGTCACCAGGGTTATCTGCGAGTGCTATCGCAGAATTTACCTGTACCACCAATAGGGTTATCCGTGAGTGTTATCGCGAAATTTACCTATGTCATCAGGGTTATCTGCGAGTGTTATCGCAGAATTTACCTGTACCACCAATAGGGTTATCCGCGAGTGTTATCGCGAAATTTACCTATGTTATCAGGGTTATCTGCGAGTGTTATCGCAGAATTTACCTGTACCACCAATAGGGTTATTCGCGAGTGTTGTCGCGAAATTTACCTATGTTATCAGGGTTATCTGCGAGTGTTATCGCAGAATTTACCTGTACCACCAATAGGGTTATTCGCGAGTGTTGTCGCGAAATTTACCTATGTTATCAGGGTTATCTGCGAGTGTTATCGCAGAATTTACCTGTACCACCAATAGGTTTATTCGCGAGTGTTGTCGCGAAATTTACCTATGTTATCAGGGTTATCTGCGAGTGTTGTCGCAGAATTTACCTGTACCACCAATAGGGTTATTCGCGAGTGTTGTCGCGAAATTTACCTATGTTATCAGGGTTATCTGCGAGTGTTATCGCAGAATTTACCTGTACCACCAATAGGGTTATCCACGAGTGTTATCGCGAAATTTACCTATGTAGAATTTTGTTTTGTAAATGCGTATGCATCATGCTTATGCGTTATGCACATGCCCCTGTTGTTTGTATAATGCGTATGTGTGAATGCTTACACATGTATATGTTGTATGTATACTGATGAAACGGTCAGACGAGGACTGACTACCAGACGGGAACTGGACTTCGTAATGGTTTGGATTGCCAATAAAAATTGGGCTTTGTGATATGTATATGCTAATGCTATGCATGTATGCTAATGCTGATGCAATCTCATGGTTTTATCTCCTCAAACCCTTTGAACTTGTTTATTCCATGCTTGCACTTATACCCTGACTATGCTTATGCCGGCTTTGTAATGTTTATGTATGCTTATGCATATGCGTATGCTTGGTTGACGTAATGAGTGGAACGAAGTAATGTCTTCTGTAAGATTACCCGAAAAAGGTCTTTTGAATGGATGTGAATGTTTGT
This sequence comes from Vicia villosa, assembly GCF_029867415.1. Taxonomy (NCBI): domain Eukaryota; kingdom Viridiplantae; phylum Streptophyta; class Magnoliopsida; order Fabales; family Fabaceae; genus Vicia; species Vicia villosa. The sequence continues at coordinate 101,064,906 of NC_081185.1, read as the reverse complement.
CTTGAAGAAGACCATATAAAGAGTTACGGTGTAATGTATCAACCAATGTATGTAATGCGTGATTTGTATGTATTTGTGTGATGCTCCAACGGTAGGTTATTAATAACCAAAGCGTATATAGTTCGCTGGAGTTGCAGGTCTGTTTGCTAGGATGGGGTGTGATGCTAGCGCGATTTCCCAATACCTGTCTTGTTTGAGCTCGGAAGATCGTAGTTAGAAGAAAGAATTTGTTCGATGTTGTAAAGTGCGAGAACGCCTTTTTCCTTTTGTTGTGTGTCTTGCGGATTTGATATCCATTGCCCCAGTATTTTCATGGAGAAAGATGCTTATGAAGGAAGTGCCCCAGGGAATAGCCTTGTCATATGCTTCGATGTTTAGATTGAAGGGTGTGCCCCTGATCTCCAGGTCATGGAAGGTTATCCATAGTGTTCTATCCTCTGAATTTGAATTCTTCCCATGTCTGACATGCCCCTGTTTGAGATTGCTTTGAGATGTGCCCCAAGTCGATTGAACCTTAGGAAGACTGCCCCTAGTTAATAGGATGTTCGATTGTATGCCCCTGTGCTCCTTGAAATTTTTTTCCCCTGTTTAGGAGAACCCCCTAGATGTGGTTCCCCCGACTCCAGGGTCTTTATTAGAAATGATCACCTTTGATTAACCTATTTCGAGATTTCCTCGATGCTAAGTGTATAATCGTAGATGGTGTTGTACTTTTTGAGAAGTAGCTCCAATGGAATGCGTATGCAAGTTTTGAAATCGAAGTCCGTTATGAATTAGGACTGGATGGTTTTGAAAAGAATGCTTGAAGAAGCATAGTGATTAGAAGTAGTTTTAACAAACATAGGAGTCAGTATAACAAATTCCTGCTTAATATGCTTTCATGGTTAACCTTGCCTCAATTAGGACTTTTAACTGTTGTAACTTGGCCTGGTTCATGTTTTAAGAAACAATGGATATAAGGCTCAAAAATTATTTAACCCACCCATTTCTCCTTGATGTTCTCCAAGTCCTAAAGATTCGACTAATCCAATGACTGTGCTTTGTTTGCAAGAGAATCGTTTCAGTTGAGCAGAAGCCTTAGTAGAGATCCAAGCATTGATGATTTAGCAGTCACAAGTTTATCCTTTGTATTTCACCTTTGTTTTTTATCCCTTATTTTTGCATGAACCAATTCCTTTGAGTTTGATTCATCGGGATGCCCTAATTTTTGCCTAAGTCATCTTTGTTTTCTTTCATGGAATTTTTGTTTTGACTTAGCGGGCGTTTTTCTTTTGAAAGCTCCTTTTGAGATATTGATTTTTTGGATATTGAATACTGTGACTGCCATGACTTTGATTTGTAAGCTTCGCCTTTGATACTTCCTCGATCTTGAATGATGTAATGAGGAAGAAGATTGTTGTGAATGTTATCTCCATTACCGCCTCAATCCTTGATGAATGCGAGGAAGAAAATATGCTTGAACCTTTGCTTTGCTTGATCCTTTGCTTGGATTGAGTGATTCTCTTGACAACCAAAATACACCATTGAATTAATTGAAACCTACCCTGCCCCTGGTTAAAATCAAGGTTTATTTGAAAAAGTAGAAACAAAACTCCAACTCCTGGCTCGAGGGGGTAACGAGGGATTAACATCCTTATATCTCCACTATTTGGGAAATGAAACAATGCCTGTACATCCTCGGCTCGGTCTTACTTTGAAAGCATATGTTTAGCTGGACTTAGTTATTTGTATTCGTCATTCTCCCTCAAGTTTGTTAATACTCTTAGATTTGAAATTGAAAATAGAATAGAAGCGTACGGGTGGAAAGTCGTAGCAATGCAAGAGCGGAGCGAAAGAATTGATTTCAAAACATGCATGATTATTGTATTGAATTACTATTCGAAAAGTACAACGTTTTACATCAAATAGCGTTTTGTGATCGTAGGAAATACAACTAGAAAGATACACCTATTAATCCTAAGGGCAATCTCCTTTGTGAATCCATCGACTTTGTTTTACTCCTTAGTTCGTGGACTTGTAGAAGCAGAAGGTGACCTCGAATTCTCCTTGGGCACGTCAAACCTATCGGGAACAAATTGTTAGCGGTGGGTTTTCGTCGTATCGGAACTTCATGAGTTTCCCTTGACTGAACCTCTTTTGCTTTTCCTAAGGATAGTATCTCACCATTGCAACCTTCAGGGTTTGTAGATTGATAGAAAAACCTGTGACTCTTTTGCCCCTTGGTGTGGAGTTAACACACGGCGCCTTCTCTCCCTCTTAGTTAAGCATCTTCGTTCAGGGTGTTGCCCCAGTTGGACAAATCCTTGCCCCCAGGTTATCGTAGAGCGTCCTTGAAAGTTTGATATGTTCTAAGATGGACCCCTTTATGATTAGATACATCTTGAGTGTATCTATGAGGGAACTCTTTGTTGAACTAATCTTTGCTTGATGAAAACCTTTATTGTATTTGTAATCTTGTTATGACAAGGCATGGACACGTGGTTGGCATAGCGGAAGACATCCTCTTTTCTTTTAGCAAGACCCAGATCTTTTATTCTCCTTTCTCCATAGTTTTTTTCTTTGATTTTTTGGGAGTTTCGGGAAACCGGCTAGCATGGTTAGTGTGGATGCGGGCGAAGATGCAAATGTAAATGCATGAATGCATGAAAATGCAAATGTACGCGTACGCGAGAGACTCCTTATATTGTAACTCCGTGTATGCAATGCAGACGAGTGACATGTAATCCTAGGGATAGCCTTAGAGGCGACATTAGACCCTCTTGGAATCTTTGCAGGATAAATGTTATGACACGCCAATGGAAATCCTTTGGATTCGAGAGTATGCAGAAGATAGCGGCTAGTGACCGTTCAAGACAGTCACTAAATCTCATGGCCATCGAGAAGCCAATTGACGTGTACCAATGAATTTGTCCCTCGTGGGAAGGTTCTCTATGCGGAACACAACCTATCTAAGGACGATATGGACGAAGAGAAATCCCTACAGACTAGGGATGCGATGTGTAAATGGAGATCCAAACCCTACAAGTTAGAGGGTGCGCGGGAATAAGCATGGAGTGATCGTTCAGGACAGTCACTAGATTTCATAGCCATCGAGAGGCCAATCGAACACATGCTAGTGAAGTTGTCCTTCGGGGAAGGACGTGTCATTGTGAAAACACGTAGATGTAACAGAAAATCCCTATATGCTTGGGAGTGCGTAGGTGTAGGCACGAGATGACCGTTCGAGACAGTCACTAGATCGCATGGCCATCGAGAGGCCAATTGACGTGCGTTAATGGAAATGTCCTTCGTGGGAAGGACGCGTAGTTGTAAGAATACAAGGATATAAAAATAAAATCCCTACAGGCTAGGGAATGCATAGATGGTGATGTCCTTCGTGGGAAAGACATGGTCTTTAGAAATTTGAGTCCCTACAGGCTAGGGACCATTTAGGAGTACCTGCAAAATTGCAACGCATAGATATTCGAAGTATATATGTTGCAAACACATAATAAGCACATAAACACAAAAGTCCTAGGTTCATAGGTTCGACGTAACGGCTCTAGGGAGCCTACCCTTTTTTTTTGGGAGTGTTCTAGAAGGTCTCATGGGGTCGTTCGTAGCCTCCGAGACTTTTTGTCTCTTCGGATTTTAGAACAACTCATTTTATCCATGAGGTTCGAATTTTTGGGGTAGGTTCTCGGAGAGATCAGCCAAGTATCCAGTCCTGCCCTCAACAAAGTCAAGCCTCGTTTTGGACATTTCCGAATATTCAACCCACTCCGAGTGGAGTTATCAATGAGACTCGTAGGCGATTCATACTCCCCTATTGGTCTCAAAGTTAACTCCCACACTTAGGGTTTAACAACAATGTATAATAACCCAACAGATATAATAGAAAAATAGCAAAAAATATTCATTTAAATAAATATTTAATTAAACTGCAGTAATGAAATTGCAAAGGAAGATAAATAAATAAATAAAATTTAAATATTTAAAACTAACCTCGAACTCCAGCCGCTTGTAATTTAAAATGCGATACACAACAAATATTTAAATAAACAGATATTATTTAAATAAGCAGGTATTTATTGAATTGACGTAAAAGGATGAAATTATAAATAAATAAATAAAATAAAAATTTTAAATATTTACAAAAAATAAATAAACCCTAAAACGGCAAATTAGCCAAACCCTAAAAAGTTTGCCAAACCTAAACCCTGCCAAAACCTATAGGAGCATAGTAATCACCATTAAGTGGTCCCCAGCAGAGTCGCCAACTGTAGCAACCTGCCCTAAAAATTAAGACTTAGAGAGTCGCCACCTATTCTGAAGGGCGAATAGGAAACCCTACGCAGTATAGAGATCAGGGTAAGATACTATATTCAGGTCGAGGGAAGGTGTTAGGCACCCTCAACCCTTTCCTAAAGGCTAACATTTCAAAGATGAAGGTTTGTGGCAAAATATAAAGAAAAGTGACAAACAGAATAGGGTTAATAATTTTAATCATTGACATGATTAGGGTTTGAAGGAAGGGGACTCGCCTTGTTGCCAAGTGCCTACGTATCTCCTTAGGGAGAATCAGAGTCAACGTAGTTCGGGGACAGGGTTGTACGCCTTAGAATTTGATTATGGAGGTGTTTGAAGTTGTTTTGAAGTTGTTTTGAAATGCGAAGTTCGAAGGTATTTTGAATTACCTTATCGTAGTTGTGAACATCGCAGTGTTTGAAGGGATGAAAATCTGTAGTATTGTGGTTTAGTGTTTTAGATTTTGGGCGTACAACCCTGGTTTTAATTTGTTACCGTTAGTTGCAATAATCAATAGGTTTGATTACCATGGCTAACGGATTAAAGGGAGGATTGCTAACCACTATAATCGATAGATTCAATTATCGCGAATAGCAAATGTGCGTATTTTAATTATCGTTATCCCTCATAATCGATAGATTCGATTACAGATAATAACGAATTTTTATAAAGGGAAAAGGCTAATCATCGTAACCAATAGCTTTGGTTAAAACCATTTAGCAAAATAAATCTTATTTTAGTTCATAGGATTTGATTAATTAAATTAATCAATTATTAACCATCGCGACTAATAGATTTAATCGAAACGAATAATAATTTTAATCCTAATATTTTGGTCAATAGGATAGGGCAAACCCTAATACATGATAACCTTTATAGGGTTTTTGTGATTATAATATTGATTAAAATTAATTAAACAAATTACTTGAAATAATCGAATAATCGGGAAAATAGTCGGGAATAATTCTAACCCTAATCATAACCCTAATTCTAATTTACATTCTATCATTAAATTAATTTTTTTTAAAATTAAATCATATAAAAACATTAGGAATTAATTATACAAATAATAATTAAAAGAGAAATAAAAGAATAATAAAACCTGGCAAAGATCCAGTGTGGTGCATTGAGAGGCGAACATGGTAGTCCTTACATCCTGATACGTTGGATCTAATCCTGATGCAATCCGGTGGTGATCATCGAATGGCATATGATGGGTGTGCATTGATGTGCCACATTGGATCCTAAAGTTTGTTAATGTAGAAACCATGTAAAAAATAAATACAGACGCCAGGTCTCGAACCCGCGTCTTGAGGGTCACGCATAAACATCACTTGCCAGCTGCGCTAGCGCAATAAGTTGTCAATTTAACGAAACCAATGCAATACATAAAAAAATGAAGAATTTGAATGAAAACGAATTACGCGCCCAGAACCTGCACTTCTTCTTCTTCGTAAAATAAAATCAAACACAGACCTATGGCAACGGTTTTAACGCGTTGCTAAAGCCCTGTCTTCTTCAAACCTACAATTCTTCACCAATAAATACCAACCAAGAGCCCAGATTTATCACCCATGATCTCACGAACACAATGGTACCATCAATTGAGATTAATTTTGCCTATGAATCGAAAACCCCAATTCACAAACTATAAACCCTAACAATGGTAGGTCACGAAATCTGTAACAAGACTCAAATCAAATAGCACGGGGAGTTTACACATACAATTCTAAACACGAATATAGATTTATATACAATTTATAACGCGTGTATATGCATATGGGAGACAGAAAATTTTATCACCAAAACCATGGCCGTGTGTGTGCGATTCTGTGGGCGTTGATCATCAAGAACGTTCCAATTAGCTTCAGAAAAATATGAGGAATCGATTGGTAATCCTGGACCGGTTTGAATCACGTTGAATCTCAGTCTGCAATTCCCCTTTTTTCCACGTTCCTCTTTGTTCTTGAGCACAGGTTTTTTCGGCCAAAAAACTCCCCTAATGCCTTGGATCAATTTTCTCTTTATAGTACTATGAATTAGGTCCATAATTTTGATCCGAAATCTTGTTTTTAATGCCAAGAATATTTGATTTGGAATCAATCCAATCTTGCCATTTCTTAGATATTTCTTTTCCTCTTTTCAGTACCCATGGATCGATTCTTTTGCTTCCAATATTGGCTCTTTTGGACTTTTGAATAATCCAAACAAAGTCCCATGCACTTGTATATTTTTCATATTTTAAATGAATAAAAGAAATCAACTAATTATAACACTAATTGAAACTAGTAAATAATGATAATTCTATTAATAATAATACTAGTCAATAAATATTAACCCAAGATAATAATTTTAATAAGACTATATATAATTACTAAAACCTAATAAAAATAATAAACCTAATTAATTCTAATACTAATCCTATCATCAATAACAATAATGTTAAATGCTAATAGTTAGACACGATAAAATAATAATAATCGAAGCAAATGTTAGTAAAACCCCAAAATACCCCCACAAATGATAAACCCTTAAATATCTGTTAATTACGCCTTTGTTTTAACTCAACCCGATTTATAAGAGAGCGAGTTTGACAATAGAAATGTCAAACCCAGTGACTCTTAATTTTGAACCTTGATGAATTACTAGACGTAGATTTGATCGGGCAAATTTCGGGGTATGACAGTTGCCCCTGTTCAATCTTCTTAAACCTGAAGAGTTAGATAGGCACGTCTGCCTATCTTGATCTAAAGGTAGAAGATGATTGGACACTGAAATGCCCTGAAATTTGCGCTTGTTGGGAAAAAGTTCTGTGGGAGGTGGGCTTAGAGATGCCACCCAAGATAAATACCCTCTTTCAGAATGTGAAGCGGATGCTTTCTGGAAGGAACCCTGTGCTTTGATTGTAGCACAGCCTAAAAAGGCAACCTGAATATTATGCAATGGTATGATGCATGCGATGTATGATGCAGTAAGCTTCTCAAAATAAATGAGAGCGATGTTTGTATATGCATTATGTATGAATGAGATATGCAATTGAATGATGCATGATTGTTAATTATGTTAGTTGAAGTATGTTAGTAGCTCTGAAAAGAAAGATAGCACCTTTGATTGTTGATGATGTTTTGGAAGATATCACTGCCGAGGGACTAACGTGATAAACCCAATTGAAGAACTGTTTGAAAAATCTTGTATGCTTGGAAAAGCTCCTAGAAAGGATGGAATACGTCTTGAAGAAGACTTCTTGGAAAGGTTCCTGAAAAGGAATAGCGAGGACCTTCTGTTGGTTGTGTAATTGGCTTGCTATGGTCAGCAAAATGCCTAAGTAAAAACATGGAGGAATATGCATCAAAATAGAGGAATATGCATCAAAATTCACTGATCAAATTCCCCCACACTTGAAATTTTGCACTCCGAGCAAAAAATTTTAAAAAAATAAAATAAAATCAAAACAAAGAAACACACAACAACATCTACTCATTCTAGGCTACAAACTTTTCTTCGGTTAAGGTTGCATCAATAGGTACTAATCTCGCACACTAAGGATATCGTAAGAACACTAATCCACAATTGTGCAAACATAAGTCTCCTAAATACACAAACTAATTCAAATCATATTATTATACCACAGCCTAATTTACCCATCCTTTTTGCTCTTTTTCATTCAGGCGCAATCACATTAAGTCTGTTATCTCCACACACTTATAGCAAGACGACCGGTTAGTGACTCTGATCCTTTTCTGCATGGGGTTCTGGTACTTACGTGGCATAACCCTTTGTTTACTCAATTGTAGTTGCGGGGGATCGGACCATAATCCTCCCTACCAAGTTCAGCACCAGAAACCGTTGAACCAACTAACAAAGAGTCTTATTTTCAACTTTTGAAGGTTCCACAACCGTTGGGTTAAGTGACCGGGTGAGGGTCACCAAACTTAGAAGGTGCATTCCTTTTTTCTTTTTCTATTTTTTTCGGAACACTCACTTATATTCATCGGCTTCCCTGCGTAAAGTGTGTGAGAGATGGTACCGACTGCTGAAATAAACTACTCAAGAGTTGTCAGAGAATGAGAATTTAAGGCTAAAACATAATAAAAAATTCAAATCAATTTCCATATGCAGGAGACTTGCGGTGTTAGAACGATACCGATCTTGTGAATTTTTCCCAAGTCTCCGCAAACCAACCTCAAATTAATCTATAGTCTAAAACTTTCAACAAAAATGCGAAAAAAATTTTGGATGAAAACAAAACAAAGAACAAAAAGAAATAAAATAAATGATTCCCCCCCCCCCCCACACTTAAAACATGCATTGTCCTCAATGAAAGAAACAAACATAAAATAAAATAGAGGAGAGAGAGAGGAAAGAACACACCCGAGTAGTCAAGGAGGATAGGTGATCACATAAGAAGCCTTTCCCAAAGAGATATCTTCTACATTTTCTTCTTTCAAAGTGGGGCTTTCATGGAGTAGCTTTGGGTAATGTCCATTGAACTTGAAATTTTTATTAGTGCCTTCGCCTTTTATTCCAGGATCAAAGAAGAATCTTCGATAAATAAAAGTGTCGAATGGGCACGTGATCTTCTTTTCCACAACATCAGAGATCAAAAGATTGAGGGGATGCCTCGTTACTTTTGTTTCATCTTCCCCTTCAATTGAGACCCTATGCAAAATCATGGACGGGCTAATATCGGGAATGTCAGCCAATATCCACCCAATTGCCTTCTTATGCTTCTTCAAAACCTGCAAAAGCTTATTGTCTTGATCAAAATCAAGGTTAGAAGAAATTATAACCGAGAGTTTTTTATTACTCTCTAAATAAGCGTATTTTAAATTTTTAGGAAGTTGCTTCAGCTCGGGGGAAGATGGCTGCTCAATGGAAGGAGTGCTTGGGGCAGTCGGGATGTCAAGAGTATCAGCTGCATGAACAGCTTCATTGATAGCAACTTCACCTGTAGTAAATATGTTACCCTGCAAGGCAGCATCAATCTCAGCACATACAACACAAATGTTAGTATCAGTACAATCAGTACATGAGTAAACATCATCAAAATCAGACAGTGATGGAAAATCAGATTCAAGCAAATCATTACAAGTATCATCAACATTTTCAGAAAGCAACTCTATTTGAAAAATAGAATGTTCTTTCATGGGTTGTTGGTTTGATCCTTGAGCTTGCTGCATGACATTCATCAAAGTGGCAAGATGTCCAATCTGTGTTTGCAAAGTCTGAAGAGTAGAATCTATTTGTTGTTGATACTGAAGATTATTTGCAGCCATTTGTTTGACAATATCCTCTAGTGAAGGTTCGGAAGGTGCAGAGCACACAACCTAAAATTCCTTCAGATGCTTATGCGGCTCCTCATCTGCAAAACTATTAAACCTAGGCAACAAATGTGTTAAACCATATTCCAATTCAAAAGGTGAATCAATTGTAGGATAGTCAATACATAAACCATTATAGTTCACATTAGGGACAGCCAACTGCGTCAAAGTTCTTTGTTCAGCCATGGTTTCAACAAACACAAAAATACTAATTATGTCCCATACAGGCAGAAACACATAGAAAGAAGAAAAACGATTAAAATAAATTCATAAAATTATAAAAACATAACATTTCATCTAATATAACGAAATAAGAATTATGGAAATTTTTTTGGATTTTTTCGAAACAACAAAAACAGTAAAAAATTAATTAAAAATAGAAAAATGATGAATTTGGAGATTTGGGGTCGAATTCCTTACTCTTCTAGAGTAAGAGTAAGGGAGTATTGATCGCACGATTTTTGTGCTCCCAATAGGCAAAAACAGATTATCGATCAGACTCAATTTTCCAAAAAAACCGATTTTTCGACTCAAAAAGGCGTTATGGCCGAAACTGCGAGGAACCTATGGCCTAAACGCACAAACACTTAACCTAAGACTCCAAAACTAGTTAATAACGACAAGAATCCTCGGCAACAGCGCCAATTTTGATCTGTTGTCGCGCACAAATCAAAAACGAGTATTTTGTAAAACGGTAGTTTAGCGGTAACGACAACTTGATATTATAAAATTTCATTCCTATTTTCCGAATTAAGCAAACGGATCAGTGCAATCACGAATTAAGCAAACGTGATTCTAACATACGCAGTTTAACGATTAAGCAACGATAAAATACGATAAAGGTAAAGGAACATCAATCAATCAGTATAAATCAATAATATTCTATACAACTCAAATTAAGCAAACAAGACATATAGATTAATATCAAAAGGGAGAAGAAATTGGATTAAAGATTAAAAACCTCAAAGTATTGGAAACTGTAACCAGCAGAAATTGCCTTCAGGAATTAGTTCCTCATCATTCGTACAAAGCTTTCAAAATTATTTCGTGAAAAGTAAAAGTGACAGTGAACACTACGGCCAGACCTAGGTACTAGAGAGAAACAAAAATTCGGGTCATAACCCAACTGAGTCAAACAGACATAACCCAGGCCCAAAACTAACGATCCAAAACTAAATAAAAAACTATTGCTGCAACTTCAAACGCAATTCTGGAAAATATGCGTTTCGAATCTGACTTCGACTCCAACACGAGAATTGTAGCTCGTTCTCTTAGCTTTCCGACGATTATTAGAACGCGTCGATCTGATTCCCGGAGCTCCAGTTATGATTATTTTAGTGCAGACTGCTAATACTGAAAATAAAGTGCGAAAATCAAATAAAGGCACAAATAAACTAAATTATAAAAACATCATAAAAAATAAAAATAAACAAAACAAACCATGGAAATGCCTAAGTAAAAACATAGAGAAATGTGCATCAAAATGCACTGATCATAGTGATATGCTACTTTTTTATTTTTAAATATTTTTAATTTTTAGTTATTTTATAATAACAATTATATATTAATAGCAACCAAGTCTTATCTAAGATATAACTGAATTTACCCGTGTGTACTGAATTTACCCGTCCGTCACCGGTCTACGAGTCTTCTACTAGTGTCTACGAGTCTTCTACTAGTGTATACCACTAGGTTCACTAAAAACTATGGTTAACTCAACTATATTATATAACCACAGCCACAGGTGTCCAAGTGTATGTAGGACTGTATAAGAGATACTTGAAACATTTTCCTTCTCTTCTAGTGTTTAAATAGGCATTAGAGACGGGGGGAAAAGATTTTTTTCAAACAACTGCTTGTGTTTTCGTATGTGTGCTACAAGTTTTATATGTTTCACACAAGGACATGCATAATCACATATGAGTATGAGATCTAGAGTATTGTCTAAATTATCTAAATATTACATGTTCACTAAAAATATATTCTGTTGAAAAGATAGCCAACAGATCTAATTCACATCTAAAAAGAAAGTTTTGAGCAAATGACAAAAAAAAAGAAGTTGAAAAGTAAAAATGAACTCAGACTACTTTCTCTGCATTATGTTGAAAACTAACATAATAGTAATAAATAGAAAATTAAAATACCTTCATCCAATCCAAACACTTCGATCCAAAAAAATAGTCCAACTAGATAAGGAAAACATAATTCAGAAATCAATAGTCATTACAACACTTTAATAATCTAACATAAACTATGAGTTTGCTACATAGGAGATTAATGTGGATGAGGACGAGGCAAAACCAAGCTCTTCATATGATCATCGGCCTGCCAAATTTGGGTGTCAAGAACTTGAATATGTTCAACTTTATCATCTCTTTGATTATACATAATAACTTCACCACAGGATTCTGAGCAGGCCAGTATCAGGACATCTCCATTCTCCGACAAACACACCGGAAACAATGGGATATCAGGCACAAAATCCCATTCAAGATGCACATAGCTAAGATTCACCAAACGAGTCCAAGACTCTTGAACTCCAAACTCTCTCATTACCCATAAAACAAAATGGGTCTTCATGTGGTCATAATAAAGGCACATGCAACCCCTTAAAACAGCAAGAGCTGGTTCATATTCGGGCTTTTCACCTAAACCGTCAGGTAGCAACATATGCTTACATGTTTCCTTCTGTAGATCAAGCGAAAAAATCACTACCTGTTCGATGGTAACATTTTCCCATCCATACTCATGACAGTTTAAGTTGTTAAGTGCTAACCAGTTAACACTACCATTCACGTATGGTCCGCCGAGAGTTCGTAGTAGAGTTGGAAAATCAGGGCAGGCGAGAGTCTTTCTCCAGCAACTATCGCCCATGCAATGAACTCTCCCCTCCCATTTCTCCACTGTATGATCCCAAAACACAGCCACCAACTTGCATGGAGTAAATAGAAAAATTATGGTTAAAAGAAGTTCAATGGTGTATCAAACTAACACAACTCTAAATAAAATTAAATTTAACTAACCTTGTATTTGTCTCCTGAATCATCATAGCCAAATCCAAGGTGCACAATGACATCAGAATGAATGTTATACAATGCTGGTGAGTTTTCGGATCTCAATCGTAAAGAAGGGTTCCAGAACCGACAACACAATTCCCTATTTCCACCATGTATTGATTTATCACCGATCAAACAGACCAAACCGTTGGCCGAGCCTATTGGATAAAAATCATCGTTTGTATAACGGTGACACTTGTCTTCGTTGACGATAGTGGAGGAAGGGTTTTCGAGTAATCGATGCACTGACTGTGGAGCTACCACCCAAGTTTCTGTCTTATTAATGACATCGACTTCGATCAAGTGAAGTAGGGTGTGTGTGTGTTTGGGTGATCTTTGAAGATGAAGTTTAGCGAATGTTGGGTCAAAGATGAGCGATTTCCAGTGTTTGGAAACGCATGTGAATCTCACGAGAGGCTTCACCGGAAGCCATGAAATGATTTCCTGGATAAGATCGGAAGGGAGAATTGGAAGAGACGTCATCGGAGACATGCATTGCACACAAAACCCTAGAAATTTCTTCGGTTCACTCAACACTCTATTAAACACATTTCACTCCATAACTCAAACCCTTTATTTTGTAGTCTTCCGTCTCTCTCCTCATCTTCCCTTATCCCTATGTGATGCAAATTTATTTAGAATTTTATGTATTTTTTAGTTTTAATAATATTAAAATAAAACATTAGGTAAGAATAAATAAATAAAATATGACGTGTCAATTATCTAACATGGCACAATTAAAAAAAAAACTAAATAGGATGACACATAAACAACTGGAGTGTGTCATTTTCCGCTAAGGTTTAAAACGAAAGAATCTTTCCGCTAAGGTCAATACCATTCCCATTCCTTTAGATTTTAAACAAACAATACTTAAGCAATCAAACAATGGATACCTCAAGTGTGTGTGTGATGATATGTGTCACAAAAGGAAAAACAAGTAAGTATAACAATCATAAATAATAATGAGCAAGGATGCTTATACCTTTTGAATGGATTCATATATTAATGAATGATGGATGATGAATATAAAACTCATGCATGTGGGTTAGATAAACAAAGTATATACAAATGATAATATAATGGATAATAAGTACAAAAATACAAGGATAAACTCAACAAGTAAATGTAAAATGGTAAGAGATAATGATCAAGATAAACAAGTTCATTTAACATGGATAAGCAAAGATCAACATGTTTATTTTTGGATTAGGGTTTTAAACCTAGGGTTTTTGAAATTAGGATTTGAAATTAGGTTTTTGAAATTAACACCTACACCTAATTAATTTTAATGATTAAATACCAAATCCTAAAAGAGGATTGGTCTAAGGATACATGGTATAGTCAAAGAGATAATATCCTAACCCTAAACAAATATTCACAAAAAGATACAAAACTACTTTTGAAGAAATATTCAAAATAAAATGATTTTTGGTTGATTTTTATACATAAAAAGACATGTTTTGTTTTAATTTTTAAATGATTAAATATTTAATATTTTTGAGTTTTTTAAACATGATATGAAAATACATAAGTTAAATAAACTAAAAAAAAACAAGTTAAAAAGATTAATTTTTCTATTTTTTATGATTTTTCAAAGTTGTGAAGAAATCAAAAGAAATTAGTGATAAAAAAAATATGGTTTGGTGGAGGCCAAGGTTTGAACCCACGCCCTTCTGATCACTACACAAAACACACACCAACCTACCAACGCCCGCATGGTGATAGAACAACACACTCAATTTCATATAACACAAAGCAAGTTGAGAAAATATGGAAAAAAATAAGAGCAAAAGGTCTGGGGCGAGGGGGATTCGAACCCCAGACCTGTGGGACGCGCTAAGTACCCACACATTTGCCAGTTGAGCTATAACGATGAATTCGTTAAGGAACAACCATCACTTAAAATAAAATAAACAAAGTTCACAAATTCAAATTTTCCAAACTTCATCTTCTTCCTTCAGCAACGTGAACAACAACAATGGAATTCAAATTCAAACTTTTCCAAAACTGGATCAATTTACACAAAGTAAAACACTGATGTGATTAGCATTAAGCCACGAATTCAAACATGTAATTATCAAACATTGACTCAAAACAAAACTCACGAATTTCTGGAATTTAGCTATGAACCCTAAATATCATTTTTTGAATTAAACCCTTAGGGTTATTAATCACTACATTATGCTGAGAAAATTAGTAACAAGTTTTGTTAAAATTGATGTCTCTAACTAAGAGTTTAAAGTTTGAGTTTCTACCTCTGAAAATGGAGGTCGTGACCTTATTTAGAGCTGTTACAGAAGTGTGGTAATGATCTGGAAAGCTCCAGTGACCTCCAAGGATGCTTTCTGCGTGCTTGGAATGAATTGATATCCTCTAGAACTCCAAACCCGATAGTACCTGCACAATGAAAAATTTAAGGAGCAGCAATGTAATGTGAGTGTTACAATGATGAATGGATGATCTGAACAGCTTCTATATGAGGTGTGGAAGGTGTTTGGATGGTTTGTTTAAGCAATATGCTTAAGAAATGAAGTTTGGAAGGATAAGGCCTTTATGGAGCTTTAATGGAGGTGAAAATGGTGTTTTGGAGTTTAAGGGGTTTGTGAGGGTGGTGGAGATGATCAACAGCTCACAAATGATGTATGGAATGTGTTTGAAAGGTTGGTTTGTACTCAGAACCTCTCTAACTTAAAATGGCTAGTAAATTGCAAATGACACAAAAATGGATTTTTGGAATGGAGGGTGACTTTGAGAATTTTTATGTGTTTCATTTCAGAAGCAAATGCCACTATTTATAGGCACAGTTTAGGGTTTATGGAGGGAAAAATCTCATAGAATTGAGCTCCCATCTGAAGGGTGTATTGGTTGCTTATTTGTGAAGTTATGTGAATTTTGGTTTTCCATAGCAAGGTACATAGCGTGAAGCATGCTTGGGAGGCTTTGATCTGATCTTAGAGACTTTCCTTGCTGATTTTAACTTGCTTTTGCTGCAAAGGAAACATGGGAGAGGCTCAAGGAGAGTGGACTTTGCAAAAGTAATGCTTGTTGGGAGATGTTTGAGTGTGTAGGTGAAATTTGAAGTTCCCAAAATGAGGTCAAAATCACTTAAAAACCCTAATTTTGAGTTTTGTTGACTTTTTGATTCTTGATGAATTTTATTGATTTATCTTGGTCAAATGTCTTGAATAGTCATATGATGACGATTTGAATCCTTAAAAGTTCATGGTTGACCATTTTTCTCAAAAGTCAAAGGTTGACCCACACAGTTGACTTTTCCAGATGAACTGCAGTTTTGTAGATTCCATATGAATCAAGGTCTTCTCTTAAAATGGATGATGTGAATGGATTATAATGTTGATTTGGATGCCCTTGAATCATGGTTTGATTCTTGGAGCCATGTCTTGATTAAAAGTCAATCGTCCAGGTGAATTAGGTCAAAACCTTAATTTGGGGCCTCAGGTGGTCTTGAGACTTGTTGATCTTAAATTGGGCTATCTTTGGATTTAGATATTGATGGGAGAACCCTTTGAACATAGGAGAATGTTGAACTTCCTTGTGGGCCTCAAAACCCTAATTTGCTCAGTCTCCTCTTGATCAGTCTCTTGTCTTAGGACACAAGTAACAAACAACAATTTTTTTGTATTTTGGTTAGCAAATGATTTCATGATGATAATGATGATCCTAATATTTGGAATATTGTGGGATCTCAGTGGTCAAAAATTGGGGTGCAACAGCTGATGGGAGGGTAAGCGACCCCTTGCCATCCTGACGCCTAATTAACACCATATTATAAAGTAATCCCCCTTACCTCGTATTAAAGGTTTCACAAGGACCCTTCACGTAAATCTCTGCAATTCCCTTATATACAACTACTTTTTAATATTCTAAGTGCTACAACCGCTCTCGTCCAAATTTTGTTTTTCTCTCGATAACCTAATTCTAATCCTCACGTTAGAATATATAGTTTCCCAAAATTTCCAATTGCTACAATCACCTTATTGATTACTCACGCACTCCCCACACTAACATTAATATTTTAACGATAATATTGTCTTATTATTATTAAAACTGTAACCGTAAAACTTTATTATTAAATAATTACAATTAATCTCTACACCGTTATTCCAATAAATAAACTATTATAACTAAATTAAACCTTACGTAAGACTTTATTATTAAATAACTATTCTAAAATATCTCAGTAAAATTATTATCTCAATTAACTAAAATGTTACAGTAACGATTTATTTTTAAATGATTATTCTAAAACATCTGAATAAAT
This sequence comes from Vicia villosa, assembly GCF_029867415.1. NCBI lineage: Eukaryota > Viridiplantae > Streptophyta > Magnoliopsida > Fabales > Fabaceae > Vicia > Vicia villosa. Next base: position 101,047,960 of record NC_081185.1, on the reverse strand, counting down.
AAATATTTAATGGCAAAATATCATTTTTGGTCCCGTTTGTTAACTTCCGGGTTCATTTTGGTCCCTTAACTTCAAAAAGTTTCATATTAGTCTCTTAAGTCTTCAAAAGGTGTCATTTTAGTCCTTTTTGTCATATTAGCGACTGCTTTAGCGACCGATTTTTGACTTTTTTTCGTCGCTAATATGACAAAAAGGACTAAAATGACACCTTTTGAAGAGTTAAGGGACCAATATGAAACTTTTTGAAATTAAGGGACCAAAATGAACCTCGAGGTCAACATACGAGACCAAAAAGGGTACTTTGCCATATTTAATCATAACTACATGTTTATTTATAAAAAAAATCTGATTTATTTTAATTTCTACCAAATTAACTTAAAATTATATAACTGTCACCAATAAATTAAATAATTCTAATTATTTCTAAATAATCAAAAGGTTTAATTATTCTAAATAGGAGAATACTTAGATACAATTTCTTATGTGTGGTTTGTACTATTTTCTAATAAAAATATGACAAGTGTATAATTTTCTCTTACATATATGCAATTTTCTTTTATTTTCACTCTTTAAATGACGTTAAAGTACACTTGTCACATTTCATTGGAAAATAGCATAAATCACGCCTAAGGAATTGTAGGTAAGTTTTCTCCTTCTAAATATTTTAACTAAATCCTATTTTAATTCTCTCCGCTCTCAAACTCAATATTCTCAGTAATTATTAAATTATTAAAATATCCTTAGTCCTCCCAAAACACCAAAATGACTCAAATAGTCAAGAATTATTACAATAAATCAAGTAACAAACATACAAACAGTCAAATAATTAAATATAAATATTAATCTAAAATTGGGGTGTTACAACTCTCTCCCCTCTAATCTAAAAGAATTTTCATCCTCGAAAATTGTCTGATGTAAACAACTCCGGATAACACTATCTAATATGACTATCTTACTCCAACACCATGCTTTCTCCATAAGTCTTTGTCAAACCTGTCGCAAAATCCATAGAAATGTTGTCTTGCTTCTATTGAGGAATACACAACGGTTGTATCAATACAAATGACTTTTGATCCTCAATTTTCGACTTCTGACGAGTCAAACAAACATAAACAAACTCTTCAATGCCCTTATTTGTTCTCAACCACCAAAACATTTCTTTAAGATCTTGATACAATCTAGTAGCTCCGAGATGAATACTCAAACTGCTTTTGTGACTCCCCTCCAAAATCTTCCTCTTATGTTCTGGAAAATCAGGTAAAAAAAACTCTATTCTAAAACTTTAAGATTCCATTATCATCAACTCTGAAGTCTTCATCCTCACTCTGGTTAACTGAAGACAAACGATTGATCAAAGTCACATCTAATTTCTGACTTTATTTGACCTCATTAAGAAAACAACAAGTCAGCTTCAACATACTCAATCTCACACTATTAGTAATTACCTCACACACCAAAATCAAATCTCTGAAGTGCTCTATCATATCAAACTCTATAACCATCAAGGCTTACATGTGCAAAGACTTCTAACCCAAAGCATGTGCTATACAATACTAGCTTTACCGGGATGGTAATTCAAACCAAAATCATGGTTCTTCAAAAATTCTAACCATCTCCTATGTCTCATACTCAGCTCATTCTGATCAAATAAGTATCACTTAAACACTTCGAACCTCGAACCATACATATAATGCCTCCATCTCTTCACCACAAACACTACAACTTGCCAACTCTAAATCATGAGTAGGGTAGTTTCTCTCATGAACCTTCATCTATCGATAATCAACACATAACCTCATTCTACCATCTTTCTTCTTTACTAAAAGCACTGGAGCCTCCACACCGAAACACTTGGCCTGACAAACTTCTTTTCAAACTAGGCATGGCAACGGGTCAGGTGCGGGTTTCACACTATCCAAACTCGCCTCCGAAATCAGCACCGGAACCCGAACCCAAACTCATATGCTATTCAGGTGGCAAACTAACACCCACGCCCACGCCCGTTGGGTTCAAATTTTTTCACCCAAACCCGTAACAAAATATATTTTTTCTATAATTTTCCACAATATATTAATTAAATATATATATATATAAATATATTTATATATTTATATATATATATATATATATATATATATATATTTATAAATATATATATATATATATATATATATATATATATATATAAGCGGGTGTGATTTCGGGTTTCGGGTGCGGGTTTCAAAGTACCCAAACCCGTACCCGAAATATCGGGTGGCACCCGAACCCAAACCCAGTCAATTCGGTTTTTCACCCGTTGATTCGGGTTCGGGTGCGGGTCTGCTTGCCATCCCTATTTCAAACAGATCTTCTAATTGATTCTTCAGCTCACCCCAATTCAAATGCAGACACTCTATACAGTGCCATTGACATAAATCTAGTACCTGGTAGTAAATCTATAGCGAACTCATCTTCTAACTCTAGTGGATATCATATATGTCATTTGGGAACACATCTGAAAACTCGCACACAGTTGGAAGATTAGCAATCCCAGCTTCAATATCGACTTTCAAAGACGTGAACATTGCAAACACTCGAGCTTCATATTTCACGAATTTCTCCACTTGATTAACATATATAACTCTCGCTTCTCCCTCTACATCAAACTTATGAACATCACTAACTTTTCAACACTTGCGCTCTTGTAATCAGCGGCATGTTGAACCAAGTCCTCACACCTGAAACATCTCAGAGAAGTATATGCTTCTCCCACACTTGTTTTAATCATGCTCCTACTGGAAAACAGTTAGGAAATAAAAGAACGAGCATCAATAGTGTTTCACACACTTGTCGCATACTAGGAAACATATAAAAATGAGAAAAACATTGCCGGACGGGCCGACCTGCTCTGATACCACTATGTAACACCCTAAAACCCTAAATTTTTATTTTAAAACATAAAACATACTTAGGATCTTACTCCGTCAAAAAATGCATACTTTATTAATAAAAAAGATAACGTATTTGCAACTGAAAATTAGAAGGATGCATACTTCAAAAGTTTAGTCAAAATAAAACTCAACAAAATTAACTCAGCAAATAGTCAGGTCACCAAAAAGGCATCTTAACATCATACATTAAAAGGTTTCAGATACGAACAAGCACTTGCTAATAGTCAGGTCACCACTATAATCCCACTGGATTACTATCACAGTGCGATATTGATGTATTGTGGTGTGGTAGGATGTGTTTTGGTTGACACGCAAATTGCTATTTAAAGGAAATTTTGGCTACTTTTTAAAGAGTTACAAAACTTGTAGATAAAGTGACGGCTAGGGATATTCAAGGGGAGAATTTAGAGCACATTCGAGTCATTGAAGAGTAATTCTTTCATAAATTTTGATGATGAAGATTTATCAACTCAAGATATATATTAATTTATCAATGAGGGGCTAAGTTTATCTATATTAGATTTTTTGGGAAAATTTCTTTGGCCACCTCCCTATGGGGGTCACCCCCAGCGAACATACCAAAATACCCCTGCTTCGGAAGTTCATTTCCGAAAGCGTCTTTTTTTGAAAAAATTGACTTATTTCGGAAGTTCATTTCCGAAAACATTATTTCGGAAGTGAACTTCCGAAATACTGCGATTTCTGCAGATTTATCAAAACACTCCCCCTCCCCCAATCATTTACCCTAAATCAAAACAAAAAGTGGCAAAGGCGAAAATTTGTGCAAACAGAATTCCAAAGCTGCATCAAGGCTCCAATCACTCTGCTAAACAACATTCAAAAGCCCTCAATCCTAACACTTTGTAAGTTTTGAAATTTTTAGATCTATTATTGAAATGCATGTTATTTAGGGTTTTAATTGCATAATTGATATATGGTTAGGTTGTTAGTAGTATTTAGGTTGTTTAGAAGCATTTTGATTTGGTTTGAAGTTTGGTTTAGGGGTCTGCCATGGAAGTTGCAGAAAAGTGCATCGCAGGGGTGTTTCGGAAGTTCATTTCCGAAAACACCTCCCTCCCAGTTTTCGGAAATGAACTTCCGAATTGTATCAGAAGTTCAAATTTTTTTGTTTTTTATTTTGTCTCGCATATTAATCGATTTCAACTGTTTACAGGAACATGTCAGACAACCAACAAGCACGCAGGACTGCGTCTTCTAAAGAGGGCGCTAAGGGAAGAAAGGGTTCTTCAAAGAAGGAGGTGAAAGAGGTGAAGGAGGTGAAGGAGAAGAAGAAGCTTTTGACTGGTTCTGCTTCTCGTCCCCTGGGAGTCCATGGCTCGGACGCGCAGGCTCAGCCTTCAGGCGTGATCAACGCTGATGGTTCTGATACTGAGTGGGATGAAGATTGGTATAATTATCTTCATTCGGAGGAGTTCGCTCGTCGAGAAGAATAACGTGTTTTTATTTTGTTTGATGTGTATTTTGTAACGCTCGTCGGGCAGAATAACATGTTTTTGTTTTGTTTGACGTGTTTTGTTTTGTTTTGTTCGGATTTCGGATTGTATCGCACAATGTTTTTGTATTGGATTTATCATGTTAATAAAAATACGTACTACTGTAAGTAACAAATGACGGAGGAGGTGTAACCGGGGCCGGAACATATGACGGAGGAGGTGGATGTCCGGAGGAAGAAGAACCGGAGGTACGTCCACCGCGAGACAAAGGAGCCAATCATTGTAAGCTATAGTTTATCATTATCATCTGGGGACGTCATTTCTAAAAAATCAAGATTAAAAATAATAAGATTTTTTCCCAATTTTTTGTAATGACGTCCCCTGATGATAATGATAAATTATAGCTTACATTGATTGGCTCCTTTGTCTCGCGGTGGACGTACCTCCGGTTCTTCTTCCTCCGGACATCCACCTCCTCCGTCATATGTTCCGGCCCCGGTTACACCTCCTCCGTCATTTGTTACTTACAGTAGTACACCTTTTGAAATTTGGAAGCCTTTTTTTCTCCCCACCACTCTCTCATCCCCACCTACCCGTGTTCAACAATATGTAACTTTAATTTTATGTAATATTATCGTTGTAATATTCACCCGATTAAATAAAGCGAATTGTTGTTGTTTTTCATTTTATTCTGTCCAGACATATTTTCGGAGGTTCATTTCCGAATTCTCCAAGGGGGGTGCGTTCGGAAATGAACTTCCGAAACACCACATTTTCTGAAAAGTAACTTTATTTCGGAGATGCATCTCCGAAATCAATATTTTATATTAAAAAAACACGTTTTCGGAGATACATTTCCGAAAACACCTTTTTTAAGAAAAAAAGTACAGTTTCGAAAATGAACTTCCGAAACAAGGGGTATTGTGGTAAATTCACCAGGGGTGGGCAAGAAGGTTAGGAGGTGGGTGAAGAAAAATTCTTTTTTGGAGATAAACCTTATTTGTTGGATGTCATGTATGTTTAAGATTTATTGAATACTTTTCTTATTATTATCTTATTTAACGTGTTCTTAAATTTAATGCTCTTGTCACTTACGTGCATACAAGTAGATCTAGATATATAGGAATTTCTGATTGTTAGTCTACTTAGGTTATCTAAGCAATTTATTCGACTTTGTAAATAACTATAGATAGATAATTAGAAGTTGTTTATGAATTTACGCACTTAGAATGCTTAATTTAACTTCGAATTGACTTAGAAAATTAGGAAATTCATATAAATTAGTGAGTTGCACACCAAAGAATTGAGTGCACTAATTTTATTAATTCGTATTGAGATGATAATTTAATCAAAATTCAATAAATTCAATCTCCTCTCCCTTTTTATTATTTACATTAACACATAATTTTCTTGTTAAATTACGATCCTTATATATACTATCTTTTTATTATTATTTCAGCACTATCGATATAGGTTATCAATTATCCAACTTTATCTTTATCTTATTGTGAGGGAAGGTTTTGGTCTAATTTCTTTCCTCCGGCAAATTTTTAAAAAAAGTCATGATTTATCTAGATTTTAATAAGAATGACGTTGATCTTAAAAAAAACTTATCACAATAAGGAAACGTAATTAAAGAGCTTAGATATTTGGAGTTTATTGTACACTTACTCTGTTATCCGACAAAGGTACCAAATAATTCTTTTAAAAAGAAAAGCTATTCAATTAAATTTTATTATTCTATTATATGATCACATCTTATATAAAGAATAATCGACTACAAGTTAAACACATCTTCATTTCTTAACATTAGTTAATAATTAAGTTCCTTTCAAATTGTAAATTAACGTGTGTGTCACTCCCATCTTAGATAAATATTGAATATTAGTAACTTGTATGTGACTACTACTACGTATACTACGTGGAAAAGCAGTGAAAACTTCTTGTCTTTTGACATTTGTGTTTCTCATGAATTAGGTACGTAATTATGTTGAAAAGACATGAATTATTAACTAATCAAAGTTTTGTTATTATATTACTGAATAGTGAAATTGTTCAGTAATTAGGGAGCCTAATGATCGAAGATGCCAAAAGAGGAATCGGTGTTTATATGGCAACCTTGTGGGAGTAAAACTCTTGATTTGTGGGAAAGTGACTGGTTGATAGGCTTTCCAATCCTACCTTCAAAACTTTACTATTGTTTATAATAATGAGTAACAAATCTGTGCATACACACGGATTCTATATCTGCAAGAAATTCATGTTATTTTAATTTTTTATGGTCAAACTTATCATCAAACTTTATATTAATGAATTCTTCCACAATCTGTGTTTTTGTGTTATATACTTTATAGCTTTTTGAGCGTTCAGAGTATCTGTTACCAATAGTTCTAGAGCCAATAATTTTTCTTTTATGATTGCCTCTGAAACATTCGTAACCTCTAGCTTTAAGTTCCAGACTTTGGAACATATGCTTTCTTCCTGTCATGTGTCGAGAGCATCTAGAGTCCAGGTACCATGACTGGTGTTTCAACCTTGCTGTTAAAGACATCTGCAACATATATGATTTAATCCTTAGGTACTCATATCTTTCTGGATCCTTGTTTGTTAGTGGTTACTGAATTCTGATTGAGCTTTGATTTCTCAAGAGAGTTCGTAGAATAATATTTGCTACTATATTTTATATCATGTGTGTGAGCATGTGTGAAGTGAGAGTTTATAGGTGTTATTTTTATGATCATATAATCAACATGTTTAGGTTGATATGGTTCTTCTCCTTTAGGTTTCACATATCCTATGTCTTTTCTGGCATCTACTTACTCCATAAATCATTGAAGCCATCTTGCTTCTATCTATGCTTTTGGCTAGAAATTTTTAAAAATTATGATCATATTGTTTTATGATACTATCAGAACTAATTATAACTTATGAGTCTGATTCCTTATGAGCTTTTTGTAACTCATTTTTAATAATAGAGTTTTCATTTTTAAGTTTAAAAAAGTTTTCTTTTAGCTCAGAGTTTTCTGCTTTTAATTTACTAGTTTCTTCAACGTTAGATACCAGACCATGTTTCAGGTTCTTGTATTTGACTTGAAATTGCTGATATTTTTCAAGAATTTCTGAGAGACTATCTTCTAATTGAGATCTAGAAAAGTTAGAGAATATCTATTTTTCTGATTCGGATTCTGATGAGTCAGTGTAATCTGATATACTGGCCATTAAGGCGATGTTGGCATGTTCATCTTCTGATTCAAATTCTGTTTCAGAAGATTCTGAGTCATCCCACGTAGCCATAAAACTTTTCTTACTTTTGGTGAAACTCCTCTTTAGCTTTTCTTTCTGCAGTTTAGGACAGTCGCTTTTCTAGTGACCATGTTCCTTGCATTCATGACAGACAATCTCCTTGCTTCTAGACTTTTTGTGTCTAGAAGATGATCCAGAGTAATCGTTTGATCTTCTAGGGTTTCTGAGTTTCTTTTGTCTGTGCTTTCATAGTTGTTGGACATTTCTGGTGAGAAGAGACAGTTCGTCTTCTTCTGGTGAGGATCCTCCAGAGCTTTCTTCGTCTTCCAGAAAAGTATTAGTTTTAAATTTATTATTAGATTTAAGAGCAAGAGACTTACCTTTCTTATGGGGTTCATCTTCTTCTAGTTCTATCTCATGACTTCTCAGGGAGCTGATAAGTTCTTCAAGAGATATCTCGTTTAGGTTCTTAGCAAGTTTTAAGGCTGTGACCATGGGTATCCATTTCTTTGGCAAGCTTCTGATGATTTTCTTTACATGATCTGCTGTTGAGTATCACTACAAGAAAATTGGCAAATTGCGACGGTTAATTTAGGCAGGTTACGACGGTTAGAACAGCCGCAATTTGCAAGTCACGACGGTTGCAGGTCTGTCGCAGAAACGTGTGTCGCCGGGCTGTATTACGACGGTTGCTAAAACCGCCACTCCAACCGTCGCTATCCAACACGACAGGTAAGAAACAGTCGTAAATTACAAGTAGCGACAGGTACGAACCGTCGTGAATTTTGTTTGGTGTTTGTAAATCAATGGTGATTAAGGAGGTTTATAACCCCCGCTAAATTAATAATTTTAAAAAAAAAATTCAAATGATAGTTAATAAAATTTACTATTAACTATAAAATATATTAATGAAATAGAAAAAGAAAAAAAACATTATCAATTTATTAATAAAATACAAAAGTTTAAATTAACAAATCATTATACAATGATAGTTAAAGCACTTGGAGAAAAACTTCAATGATTAGAGCGTATATGCATTGGCAAAACATGTCTATATCCCACCAAAAAACATTTGTACGCTACAGCCAACAATAACTCATACAATATTAGAAATGGTGTTCCATCATTTAATTTACAAGTTTTCTGAATAAAAGATAGTACTCGTTAGCCCTCCTGCTTGTTAATTTCCACATAAGATTGCATCCATGCACACCACCGCCTTTAACCTAACATGTAACTATATCAGCACCAGTTTCCAACTACTTTCTGAAAAAACAATAGGAAGAGTTAAGTTGGGGCAACGAAAATCCAATTATTAAGTTGTTATCTCTAATAACCTATGATCAGTCCCACCTTAGTAATGCGCTCACATCTTTCTAGATCATTTGATATTACAGCAGCACCTAAGATAGCTGTAAAAGACCAAAGTATATAACTTAGATACCAAGTGAAATTGATGGAAGTTTGTAGAAAATCAACTTACCTAGAGGAAGAAATTCCTCGACTCCGTCACGGCCAAGTCGTACTTTTGATGCAAAGAATGGGAGTTATGTCACCTATAACAGTAGACTTTGTTAGTCCTTTGGAAAAATACTTATTTGAGCTTCAACTTTGAGCAGAAAAACCAGTAACACACAATACTACATTCTACTAAAATTATAGAAATGACACAGTTCCTTAGCATATGCGTTATTAGTGACATATATAATAAGCAAATAAATAAAATATATTAAGTTATGAAAACCACGCACCGTTTGGTAGCACGTTGCCTCAGTATAATATTAAGCACCATTGTGGCTTCTTGTAATTGTAGAGGATGTTTGCTTGTGCACCAAAATTATCATGAAGCCATTAAGAAGAAAAGTTAAGAGTACTAAAAGATTAAACTAAATTGCTTAAGAATGATGAATACAAAAAAAATTATACAGCTCCTCTTTCAAATGAAGTTTCAGTTCTGCTCTAATTACTTCTTGGAGCCTATTCAGAAAAATGTTTTGTAGATATGAGGACTCTGCTTCTATTTACTTGAGATGACCTGCATATGAATCGAATTGTTCATAATATTCCTCCATAATCCTTGTTTGCTTAAGACTTAACAACTCAAACAAATTATGCATTATGAAAAGATGAAATCACCTAATGGCAGCAGATTTGAAGGCTTCCAAAGTTGGAATTTGAGTACTGAATTCCCACTGTTGGTACCATGTAAGTGTCTTCCCTTCCATTGTAACCATAATTGCTTGCCTCTTTTCTTTTCCAGATTTCGCTCCATGTTTTGTCTCATGGCCAACCATAATTCCAAGCAGATATATATTTGGTAAGAACTAACTACTAAAGCACTTGTCTCAGGCTCCTCTCCACTTCAGTGGGGGAAATTAGTAGATAAACCTCAAATAAAAGCTCAAGTTTCATTATAAAACACATAAAAGAAAGGAAACAACCATGCTAAAAATAAAACGAGATCGGTAGAAACAACACGGCCGTAAATGTATCAATAGAGTACCAAAAGCCAATATACAAATCAAGATTAAGAATTTCACACATAGAAATAGAACCAAGTTTGTCTGTCCTATGAAATGAATGAACTCAAGGTCTGTTCTTCTCAACAATTTCAAGAGCCCATAACCTAGATACCTTGACTAACTCCTCAGAAGATACAATAGTGTCAATAAGTCCTAGTTTATGCCCTTATTCTAACATGATTGGTATAGATGTCTGTGAGAAAAGAAAATTTAAAATATGTTTATTGCACCACAAAGCACAAAAGAAATTCGCATGTTTGATAATCGAATGGAAATAAATGGTTTGCATCTTACCAGTATCCTTTCAACTGCTTTAGACGTCCCAACAAGCCTTGGAAGACGATTTGTACTTTGTAAATCAACAATTTTTTCAAAATTTTAGTCTAATACCAAATCAAAACCGAAACCTGTAAATGTAGTGAGCAGTAAATTGAAATCGAAACTGGAAACGCAGTGAGTGGAAAATTGAAATGAAAATCCCTCAACACCTGAATTAAATCAGTCAAAGGTTTTCCAATTCTCAGGTTTGAGATAACAAGAACTATTAAGTCAAGGGTTTTCCAAGTTTAAGGAAGGAAATCCTTCGACAACTGAATAACATCAGTCAACGAATCCAAAACATCAATTGGTTCCATGGACGAAAGAGTTGTGTTCGATGTCGGAAGCACGTCGTTTATGGATTCGGTAGCGTCAATAAAATTCTTGTAGTGTCTATATGAAACATAAGAGACATAAAGAGAAATTGAGTTAGGGTTTATGAACTTAAACCTATCACAGATGAGAAACATGGAGAAATTAATTTAGAGTTTAAGAATACTAACCTGTATATATTGATTTGGGATTGGTGGTGTGGGGTTTTTGTAGGGCATTCCAATAGAGATACCAAAGCGGCGGAGGCGGCGTTAGCATTTTTGTAGTGCAATAGAGATACCAAAGCGGCGGTGGCGTTAGGATTTTTGCAGTTGTGTTGTGGTTGTTGTTACGGGCTTTCTAGTTGGGAAAGAAGAAGGGGTTCTGAAAAGAAGAAGAAGAAGTTGTATCGTTTTTTATAGTGCGGTACTTTTATTTTGGCATCACGACGGTTCCGGTTTTTTATCAACTGTCGTAGTTTTTTCCAATTGGGCCAAAAAAAAGGACGGTTGGACTCAACCGTCGCAGTCCATTAGGATAATTTAAAAACAAATATAAGGGCGGTTGATGAACCGTCGCAACCCCAAACTTAGGGCGGTTTGGCTTGGAACCGTCGCAAAATGTATATTTTAAAAAAAAAATTAAGGACGGTTGCAAACAACTGTCGTACCAACTGTCGTACCAACTGTCGTAATACACATAAGAGGACGGTTTTCAATGAACCGTCGCAACCTATGTGTCGTAAAGTGACATTTTTCTTGTAGTGTATCCTTTGTCCAGGACTTTCAGCCCAACAACCAGAATTTGAAACCTTGAGAACATTGTCTCAATTGTTTAATCTTCTTCCATTTTAAAAGCTTCGTACTTTTTAATGAGTGCAAGGGCTTTGGTCTCTTTGACTTAGGTATTGCCTTCACGCGTCATTCTCAGAGAATCAAATATATTCTTTGCAGAGTCGTAAATAAATAACTTAAGAATAAAAACTAATTAGAAATTGTAAGTAACAATAAAATTAAAATTATCTTTAGATTTTATAGTTTGATAATTTTCAATATGGTCATTTTAAAATGAAATAAAATTCTTTAAATCCACACCACCATATTTCTTCTACTATGTTCTTTGTCTAAATGATCTTATGACTAAGATTTTGAATCATATAAATAAATAAATAAATAAAAATAGACATTAAGAAAGTTTTGTCTCTTCATACGAACTTATCCTCAAGATTCAATGTGAGCCTCTATATAATTCAGCAATTTAATATTTTATGCATGAGTTTTATGGAATAGGTATACCTTATACTATTAAATATAATTGATTCTATATCTATTTAGATTAACGCGTGGTGATGTGGTTGAAAGTTTTTCAATTTGTGAAGAGGAAGAGTATTTTATCAGAATTTGATTGAAAATATGTCTCATATGAGACTTTAAAGAAGTATATCTTGAATGGGAAAAAAATAATCATGCTTACTTGAAGATGTTTTGAGCAGAGAGGAGAAGTCATTGTATTTGTATTTTCCTCTGTTTTCTTTACAAAATTCCAAAATATTCTCTTCTCCTCAAATTAGGTAGTAATGGAAAATACTCTAACCTATTTTTAAATATAATACAAATTTAAAATTGTTCAAAATAATACACAAATATATCGTAGCAAAAATGAATACTATACAATATTTTTTAAAATAAAACATTAAATAATCGAATACTAATTTATTTATATTAATACATAATATTAAAATTTAAAAAATTAGGGATAAAAGGCATCACAAAATTTTAGATTCTTAAGATACCCATTAACCCATTCACTTTGAAGAATATTTTGCATGTATGAAAAACTTCCAAAGATAACATCAAAATTAGGTTTCTATTTTGTCTTGACATTGTTTCTCCAACATTATTTTCATCTATAAATAGCCAAACACAACAACACATCAAATCCCTCCACCCAATCCTCTCCTTCTTTCTCTTTAGTGTTCAATAATCTATTCACCACAACCCTATCCTTTTCTTCACTCTTTAAAAATCCATTTCAAAAATATGATTCAACAAGAAAATTTTCACTCTCCATGGCCATTAATCTATGAAGACATAAACCCATCAACTTTTGATAATCAAGTTGTTGATCCCTATAGCTTCACCATGATAAACCATGTTAATGATGACTATATTCCATATACCATCATCATGGATGACCATGTTGAGAACTGTGATCCATATGACATCATCATGGATGACCATGTTGATGATTATGAATTCAGTACTCTACTAACCACCTCAGATACTACTCTCTTTGACAACATCTCCATGTTCACTAATGATCATATCCAATTTCCAATTGAACAAGAAACCTTAGAACTTCCATCACTAATGGAATTTGAATCTTTTCATTCAATTTTATATCCCCAAATTGTTGATATTCAAGATCATCCGTATCAAGAAGAAAGTTCAAATCTTCTCGGAGACAGTTGTAAAACGGTCATCAGTTCTACTTTAACCACCGATGATTTCCCTTCGAAAAAAATTTCTTATGAAGCATGGAGTCCAACACAATCAATGAAATCAGATTTTTCCTCAACACAACAATCACTTATTCTTCCACAAGAAAACATGGAAATTGACAACAAAGTGATTCTTCCACACTTGATGGAAGCATATGGAGAAGCCTTGGAGAAAGGACAAAAAGCACTAGCAGAAGTTCATTTGAAGTGTATAAGCCAAAAAGTGACTCCACTTGGTGATTCTCTAGAGACACTTGCATTTTATTTGTCACAAGAAGTGACAAATCATGGAGATTATCTCAAAGGGGAAGCTCACAAGAATTTTGAAGAAGCTTTTAAGGTAATTTATCAAGGAAATCCAATTGGAAAAATAGCTCATTTTGCAGCTATTTCATCTATTCTTGAGGCTGCTATGTTAGAAGATTGTGATGAAATTCACATAATTGATTTTTGTATTGGAAATGGAATTCAATGGCCTTTTTTATTAGAGGCGGTTTCGAAGATGAAGAAAAGATTGAAATTGACATCAATTAAATGGAGTGATGAAAATTCTGAATGTGTTTGGAACTTTGAGGATACCAAAAGAGAACTTTATGAGTATGCTAAATCATGTGGTTTGAAATTGAAGGTAGAGGAAAAAGAATTGGAAGAGTTGGTTAGTGAGATCAAAAGAATGAACAAGAAGGTTTTGAAGAAAGAGTTTTTGGCTTTTAATTTGATGATTGGTCTTCCTCATATGGGAATGGTAAGAAGCAGAAGAAAAAGTGCTTTTGAGTTTGTAAAAGTAGCTGAGGATTTGATCAAGAACTATGGTAGCAAGGGAATGATTACTTTTGGTGATGGTGATGCATTTGAAAAACTCAAAAATAGTTTAAATTTTAAGTCATTTTTTGAAGGGAATTTGGTGCATTATAAGGCCTTGTTGGAATCAATTGAGTCACAATTTTCAGAAAAATTCTCAGAAGCAAGAATTGCATGTGAGGTGTTGTTTGTTGCACCTTGTATATCTTCTCTTGATTGGTTACAAACATGGGAAGAGATGAAAAGGGATGGTAATTTTGAGGTTGAGTTGGGCTTAGAAGGTGGAAGATTGAGCAAAAGTGTTTTGATGGAAGTAAGTGAAGTTTTGAGAGGAAGTGAAAGGTCATATGAGGCAAGAATTGAAGGACAAAATGATAATGAACTTGTTTTGGAATGGAAAGGAACTCAATTATTAAGATTTTCAATTTGGAAAAACTAAAGTTTAGGAAGTTATGAGTACAGAGTACCTTTTTGTTTTCTATAATGTTCCAATTAAAACTACAGATTCAATTGATAAATGTATAGTTATGATAATTTTATTTGTATAAAGATTCTTGCTCCTTTTGTATATATCCAAAATATATGTATAGATTAACATGTTTTAATTATAAGATTATGTTTTATTTTGTCATATTGTTTAGTGGTCGAAATTCATCAATTTATATATTCAAAATACACGACTTAACATATTTTAATTATAAGATTTTTTCGGGTCATATAGTCTAATGACCGAAGTTCATACTTTAAATATGAATAAATACAATGTTGCAGATTCAAACCCGCAATTTTGTATTTGATGTCGCACAGCTATTAACTAAATTGATTTAACGAGAGTTATAGAATGATGTTTAGCTAAGCACTTTGATTCCCTCTTCATTAAATTCATTTCTTGTTATATATGCTACACCTTTCAAGTTACTTTCAAGTTAATAAGCTTATCAAAATAATATATAATTTGAGAGTGAGAGTGAGATAATATTTGAAAAAATGTGTTTATAGGTTTGTATATGGTAGACAATCAAAACTATTTTGTCAAATCCTAAAACCCTACAAATTAAACGTAGAGAGTCATCTGATCACATCCTATGACAAATGATGTACTAGTAATTGGGATCAAGTGTCTGACTTTTGACCAAGTATATCGTCTTTTTTTTATCCACCGAATGAATCCAGATACTATAAGTTGAATCTTCCAATTAGACATTTTTCTTTAATCATGTGGCTAGTCCAAAACAAAATTATTTAAAAAAAATACAAAGATGAGAAACTAAAATATCATAAAATGTCAATTAAAAATGTATAATAAAATAAAAGCATTTGATCATGTATAATGCAACAACAACTACAAAGTAATCCAAATTTAATTTTATATTACTAGTGAATAGTGATCTTTAAGTTAACTTATTTGCTGTCATTCATTGAGAGAGAATTTATACTCAAGTATTTCCAACATATTGAGAGCTCAAACTTTTGTCTTGCTTTCATAAGCATCTTTCAAATGATAAACTAATATGTCACCCTCCAATGAGGATGGATACTGAGTAGCTATACAATATTTCATGTGAGTACTACGTATACTAGAGGAAAAGAAGTGAAAACTTGTTCATCATTCACATTTGTACTTCTCATGAGTTTGGTAAAGACATTCAGTATTGAATAATTAAAAATTTTGTTGTTATAATATAATAATAGTGAAATCATTAGGTAATTTTGGGAACCTGTATATCGAAGATGCCAAATGAGCAAACTTGTGGGAATAAAACTTGTGTCAAACCATTATTTCTATGTAGACCAAAAATTGATTTAATAAAATGAAGCAAAATTTATAGGGACTCAAATGGTGGATACGCTGAAAAGCCTCCTCATGTAATGATGAGAATAGATCAGATCGATTTACTGGAACCTATAATTTAATCGGTCTTATTCAAGTCTGGTCTAACCTGATTTATTTAATAAAAAGGACATACTTCAGATATTTTTAAAAGTCTATTTAATTAAATAGGTCGGATTTTAGGCTATTAAAAAATCTATGAAGTCTTACAAATAGGATAAAAGACTTTGTTGTCCATGTAAAAAAATAGGATAAATAGACTATTTAAAAATCATAATATGAAACATACTTTTAAATAGACTTTCAGAATATGACAGATTTTTAAAAAAGTCAGATCAGACCTAAATAAAGAGCCTATAATAAACCATAATCAGGCCTAAACAAAAAGTCTATAATAGACCATAGACTAGATTCAACCTTAAATATTTCTAAACAAAAGGTCTATAATAAACCATAGACTAGATTCAACCTTAAATCAGTGTTTTAAAAACTGGACCGGACATCAAACCGGTGAGGGTACTGGGTCACTGGTTTATTGGTCGAACCATTGGGCCACTGGTCGAACCGCATGACTAAACCGGGTTAAACCGGATAACTCGATTGAATAGACCAGTCGTTATCACAAAATTATATAGGTATAAAATCTGTCGAACTGAATGATTCAGTCCCTACAAAATATAACTATTACTTAAATTTTTTGAAAACATCATATTATAAAAAAAATTCACAAATTCATAATTTAAATTCAAATTTTACACATAGGTATCATACAGAATCAAATAGTACATAATTATAAAATATAAACAAAAGTTTAATCGCAACATAATTTAATTGAATAATTTATAACAAAATAATTCCATTGTCTACTAAATTTAATTTTAATAAAAGAAAAATTGTTTCAATGTTGGGATCTCCTTCTTCAATATCAAATTCACCTGTAACAAAAGCAACGGCATCTATAACCATTTTTTTATTTTTTTATTTATTATTTTAATTTTTAAGTAAAATAGTCAAAATGACATTTTTTAATTTTTTAAAATTTAAAAATGCATTTAAACCACCGGTTCACAAAAACCGCCGATTTTTCCTGTTTTAGCGGTTTACACCGGTTTTGACCGGTTCATACCGGTTCAATGACATTCTCGATCCCGCTATTGAACCACACCGGTTACCTGGCCAGTTCCCGGTTCGACCGGCCAGTCCGGTTTTTAAAACACTGCCTTAAATATTTATCTCATGCCTTCTAAAACCTTGTCTGGCTATTTCCACCCCCTCCCTCCACGTGTAACAAGTTATACAAATAAAATAATTAAAGTAGGGAATAATTGGGAAGGGTGTGTCAAGTAATCAAAGTAATCACAAGCAACTGAATAGACATGGTTATTATTAGCATGTTACTATTACAATGTACTGTAATGCTTGAAATCAAAGTAGTATAAGGAGAGGAGGGGAACAAGATCTAACACACAACACATAAACATAAAAATGTCGAAGAATTGAACAGGTGAAATTTTTCATATCTGGATTTGGATAACTCATCAAAAGTACATTGGTGACTGAAGGGGAAAATTGTGTATTTATACAACAAATTGAGGACAGTAAAAATATTACAACACAAGTTACATTGGTGACTGATTAGTCAATAATATAGTTGTAAATATCTAAAACTGTTGCACAACAAATTGACTATCATGTACAAGTTGAGTCTAAAACTGTGGTAACTTGTTTTCACCATTCTTGCTACCATGGCAGATTGGAGAATAGCAGCAGCTTCTGTGCTGCTTGAACCGTAAGCTGACAAAAACATAATTCATCATTACATATATTTACAAGCGATTCTGCTCCTCTATTTTCCCTTCAATTTCCATCGAGATTATCTTTCTAACTCACATTCTCCCTTCTGTGATTCAGCATCCAGAAGGTCGGTCGGCCGAAACGATACACACCCTACCTTTCCTCATGACAACATTCAATAGATAAATAGTACAGATGGGTCATACATTGTGAAGAAGTATTGGTTTTCATGAGTAGGCCTGTCCCTGTAAGAGCACAGAAAATATGATTGTTGACTTCTGATTCTCTCACTTTCTATCCTTAACTTGCTCCCGGGCTTTATTACAAAGCTCTAACATCTCAGCATGGCTAGGATCAAGACAAAGGGCGGCTTCACAGTCTCGGACAGTAGAAACAAAATCACCCATTGAATCATAAAATGCCGCTCGAAGATGTAACAGTTGCAGTTCTGGCTTAAAGTTGATGGCCCTTGAAAGCTCTACTATTGCTTCAGCTTCCTTATGATCGTCCATTAAGACTAATACAAAGACATCGTGTCAGAACTTCAGAAGTTTTGTGACACCAAGACAAGGGTTTAGTTCAAGACTACATCATGATAACATTAACATTATTATGCCACAATGCTTATAGAAAACACAGTACTTCTGCGTGAAGTAAAACCAAATATCAAGACAACAAAAGCAAAGAACATAAAGGAGGTTCTAATAAATTAAGTTGTCAAACAAGAACAAGATCAAACTGAAAATGATTCATTTCCCGTCTCACTTCATAAATGACTGTTCATGACAAGATAAACTAGGCCGAAATGAGCATGGCACCCTCCCGAATGTGTGGCTTGATATTTGATAGGGCATGTTATCAACACAAATTAGCAGAAACTTTGAACAGATATTTTATCCCGTAAGGCTTTAATACCTAACGCAACATCTAAAGCTCATTCTGTAAGGTCGTCAGGCCGTGTCCTTCCCAGCTCTCTAGTATGCTTAGAGGAGTTTAACATAATAATGCTAAGAGGAGTTTACCATAATACTAATGCAATTTATGTTCAACAGAGATTTGGATGGGAGTTGACGTAATGCAATATTCCAATTAAATTAGAGAAAACTTAATCAAGTATGTTGCCAACTTAAACAAGTTCACTTGGGATAAATAAAAAATTAATGAATAGTAACTAGTTGTATGGAAACTACCTGCCGCTCTATATCTGTACGGATATGTCCTTAGAGGATCCAACTGTGTTGCCAAACTAAGATCACTCTTTGCCATGTCACGGTCGCAATATTCTGAACGTTTCTCATAAGCCGATGCATTATTCTGGGCCTTTTCTATTAGCTTTGTCATCTCATCATATGCCGCTTTGTGCTGATTTTGAAGATGATATACACGAGCCAATCCCTGGTGTGCTCGTGTATGCTTGATGTTAAGCGCATGCTTGTAGCAGTCAGCAGCAAGTTCTAGCTTATCGCAGTCTACATATATACTCCCTAAATTATTTAGAGCCTACAATGTTGAATGGCAAAAATATATTGTTCAGGCAGCCGAATAAAGTTTATATATTTAATCTCACTACATTATAACACTAACCTGTCCTTTACGAAGACCATCTGAAGGGCATTTAAGAGCTTCCTCCAAGAGATCAATCACATTCTTTGAAGACTCGGAATCAAGACATGAGTCAGCTAGTGCATAAGCTTTGAGAAAGAAAGCTTCAAATGACCTTTGAATAGAAATTGATTCCTCGGCCTTTGCTATTGCTTCTTCACGATGACCAGTGTCATACAATATCCATCCTTCATAGACAAGTCTTTCATGAGCTGAAGAAGAATGATTTCTAGCCAGACGCAAACTACGCATTGCTGCCTTTTGAGAATTTAACCTGCGAGATTCAGGAACATCATTAATGTCTAAAATGGACCGAGTCATGCTCAGGCATTAAAGTAATGGAAGACAAAACAACAGCAACCAGAACCAAGTCTTGTCCCACTAAGTAGGGTCGGCTACATGGATTAAATCCCATCACAATGTTCCTATTCCATTCTCTCCGTCTGATTTACTTTAAGTTACAACATAATCTACAGGTCTTCTCTCTACATTCATAAACAACCTAAGCTATTTTCCATCATCTTATGGAAGACAAAACACAAACTAAATATCTTATGCGAGCAACAATCAAATATTAGAAAGAGTTCATTGCACAAATGCATAGTGCACTGTATACATGATAGATATGGGAAGGTGGAAAGCAAGTGAAAAAATATACATCCACATCATCAGCTTCCAAAACAAATATTAGCTTCCACAGAATTAGAGAGGACGGCAGGACACAGCAAGAACAAAACAACTCAAAACAGGACTTCTCATGATAATTTATAAGGTCTACTAAAGGCTGCAAATTATGTAATTTCTGCATATACTGCATTCTTCATGCTGTGGAAATGTGGAATACGGGTTCGATAAGTCAGTTTCTTAATATAAGGGACGTTGAAGCAAGTTATGTTTGGAAGATCTCATTAGGGTTAATAAACCTTTTAATCAGATGAAGATATCTGAAACTGGGAAACTAAAGAACTAGAGATATCCCCTAACCTAGTTACAAGTCAGTAGCAACAAAGAGAGAATGGAATAGGAAATTGGTAAAAAAAACAGGACGAGATAACTTAATCTACAAGGGGGAAATGATAGCATTAAAAAAATTAATAAAACTGAGATAATGTAAAGCTTACACTCACCGTAACAGCAGTAGAGATTGCCGAAAGCGTAAAACACTTTTCCCTGGGTTATTTTCTAACATCTGGTGTACAACAGCCAAAGAACCAATATCATCAACGGAAGACCATCGGTCATACAATTGCATCCAACAATCAGCCTGATTCCACTGCTGGGCGACAGGGCGGAGGAGTTCTACCAAGCGAGTGCCTTGCATATTCCCATTGAACATCATATAGTTTGGATCCAATGTCAAAATTGCCCTGACATCCCTGAGGGCTCCTTCGTAATCCTTCATGGCAATCAAGAACCAAGCTCTCAATTCAAGGCAGTCAGGAGAAATCTTGAAACCGATTATTTTATTGATTTCAGAAACGGCAGCTCCGATGTTATTCTCCTCTACCATAAAAACAGCCCGGTGTTTGTATGGAAAAGAAAGAGTTGGGTCTAATTCCGTTGCAGAGACCAAGTCCATACTCTTTTCCTTCCCAATGCAATACAAAGACCTTTCCTGATACATCCAACCAACAGGTTTATGATCAGAAATAAGGGAGTTTATCAGTTTGTATGCCGCATATGTGTGCCCGCGTTTATATTGGGCTCTCGCAACACCCACCGAAGAATAAATATGTCCTGCCTCAACAGCAGCCTCAAACCAATGTTGCGCATCTTTGTATTCTTTTCTCTCAAGCATCACAACACCTAATTGATGATAAGCAAGTTGCTTCTGCCAACCACTCGCCGCACATTCTCCTAACCTCTCTAAGAGCATCACCGAAGTTGTAGATTTCACATCATCTTCCATCGCAACCTGACTCAAAAAACAATACAACGAAAACGACACATGCCCTACCGAGGCCAGTCTATCCCTACCCTCTACACTACAAAACAATTTCATAACACTCAAACGGTGCATCGAACTAGGAAGCTCTCTGAGAAACACCTGCAAGCAAGCTGCCACTAGCAGATACGCATTCTCCTCCACTCCATACTCAATCAACAACAACGCATCATCCATGTCAAACATCAAAGAAGCCAAATGAGCATCACAAGCAGACTTCATCTCCACACAACAAAACCTATTCGCAAACGAAAGCATCTCTAGAACAACATTATTCGGAAACCCACTCAACCTCTTGGTTCTACTAAAAATCTCAACCGCCATCATCACCTCAACATTAACACTATTCAGGGTGAAATTTATCCTCTCCCTCCTCGACTCAACAAATCCACCATACAACATTGCCATAAAAGGCCTCGAAAGCGAGGCCATTGCGTATCTATTACATCTAATATCACTATCACCTATACAAAAATACATATCATGGTAATCACCGTCACCACTACCATCATCAACTCCATAAGAAGTTGAACATTCAGATTCACATTCCCCATCATCATTATCAACAAATTTACGATAACACACACAATGATCGAAACCAGATTCAGGATCATACCCTGGAACCAAACTAGCCTTAGGACATTCCACGTTTCTTCCACAACAATCCATCGCAGAAGATCCAACAAGTTCATCCTCTCTCCTCTCATACCTCAACCACGAAGCCAACACAACCTTCGAATGCACATCCACCGCATGCTGCCTTGCCGACCGGAGACTCCGCCGGAACAATTTAACATCCGGCAACCCCTTAAACACCGCACACTGCTCCAAAAACGCCTCCGATTTCTCAACCTCTACACAATCCTCGATCCGCCGATACACACCGGCAAGCGTTTCAACCAAATCAACAGGCTTCAAGCACGGCTCAATCGAAGGCTCTAGAATCTCCGAGGAGGGAAGGCCACAAGGGAGTAGACCCTCCAAAACGACGTCGCGAGTCGCCGTTTTGGGTCCAACCGGTTTGAACCGACCGGAGTGTTTGGACCGGTCTAATAAATGATGAAAGAGTTTTTTATCTCCGATGGTATCTCCACCGCCGGCGGTGTTCGGAGAATCAGCGGCGGCGGAGGAGTTGAGAGCGTAGACGTGAGTGCCTTTACAACCATCCGTGATTTTCGTAGTTCGGATCGAGGTGAGGATGTTGTGCTGCATGTTCCAATTTTTTTTGTGTTTTTTTGGTTTTTTTTTTTGGGTTTTTCTGGTTCCGCTAAATTCGGAAAATTAACGGTGGAGGTTTGAGGATGATTGAAGGTTTTAGATTTTAAGGTAGTGGAAACGGGATTGAAAGAGAGAGAACAAAACTGGATAAATATAAAATTATAATAAAAAAAGTGGTGTTTTTTTAGATTCTCCTATTTTAGTTTTTGGATTGATTAATTCAATCATTTAATTATCTAATGTTTATTTATTTTTATAAGATAATGAAAAAATGGATGGTGGTGGTGGTGGTGGTGACGGTGGGTATTCGCCAACAAGATGGAGAATGGAGATGGAGGTGGTTGTTAAAATGGTTTATCTAGTTGTGTATTTATTTATTTATTTATTTGGTTATTACGCCGGTTTAATTAAGACTATGTTCTTTTTCTTTTTACTACTAATGATATTGCGGCTCAATAATTTAATCTATATTCAAATATACAAAAATATCGTTGAAATTAATATTATCCTTCTATTACTTTTCAATGTACATCCTTTTGTAGGGGTGGCAAAACGGGCCGTGGACCGCCGGGCGGCCCGCGCACCCGTCAAAAAATGGCAGGTTGGGTTGAGATTTTAGACTCATCGCTCGCCAAAGCCCGCCCCGCCAAAACCCGCCGTCCGCCATACCCGACCCGCCAAAATCCGCCGCGCGCCAAAGCCTGCTTCTCCTCCAAAATTCACTTTGTTTTTAGTTAATTCTAGTAATTGGAATTCTTGATGGTTTATTTTATACATTTATTTATAAATATATGTAATATTTTTTAAGTAAATTTGTTAAAAAGTTGCTTTTATAAAAAATTGTTTTAAAAAATAAGTGAAAAATTTAATTAAAAGGTAAAAAAAGCCTATTAATCTATTAAAAAAAATATAAATAAAAATAGGCGGGTAAATCCGCCGCCCGCCAACCCACCATCTTGGCGGGGCGGGCATGACTTTTATGCCCATTTAACTTGGCAGGCATGCCCGCCCCGCTCGTTTTTTGGCGGGCATAAGGCGGGGCGGGCGGCCCGTTTTGCCACTCATATCCTTTTGTTGGAAAGTTTCATTTCTACATACTTAATAGTCCATCCATTTCAGATTATATGACGTTTTATTTATTTCACACAAATTAAAAAATATTATAACATTGTATAGAAAAGATAAATTATATTTGATTCTACAATATCTATTTGATTCTACAATATTATTTTTCATTAATTATAGAAGAAAGATAAATTAAGAGAATTGAAAAAGAAAGAGTAATAAATAGTAGAGAATATATTAAGACAAATGTCATTAATATTGTATTGAGATAGTAAAGTGACTTATAATTTGCGAAAAAACTTTTTTACAAAAGACATATAATTTAGTTATAATTTAGGGCAGAGGGAGTAATTTTTTGAATTTACTAATTAAATAACAATTAATTAATATACACCGACGATGTAAAGTATTTTTATATGTGTTTGACTTTTTTTTAATCACATCTAAAGTATTACTCCCTCAATTCTCTTTTATAAGAAGAAAAAAAACACATTTCACACCTATCAATAAACCTAATTAAAAGTCAAATAATTGTGTAAATTCTATAAAAATGAGTTAAGTATTTACACCATTACCCTTTAGTAATTTTTTTAAAAAAATATTTATAATGATGAGCCACCCTTATAATAATTAGGGCATTAATTGGTGTTCTTTATACTGTTCCACATTTCATTTTCTATTCACGTGGCCAGAAACTTTTCTTTTCCTTCTTCTTTCAAAAAAGTTTGCCAAATTTTCATTCAAAATTTTTGTTTTGCCGCTTTCTTTGTTCTTTAAATTGAAAACTGAAATGAATTAACTATCATCTCTCTTATTTGTTCATGACTATAGTATCTCATCCATTATAAACATACCTCTAAACCTTGACTTAAACAAATCTCCTACAGAATTTTTAGATGATGAAAGTAGTACAACTTCCATAAATCCTTCTTCAAGTCTGATTATGAGTAACAACCAAACAAATCAAAATTCTTTTGAAGATGAAAACAAAACAACCTCCATAAATCATTCTCCAAACTTGGTGATGGATTACAACACATCACCTTTAGAATTTTTTGATAATGAAAATATTACAGCTTTCATGAATCCTTCTTCAAGCTCTAATTACAACCAGCCCTCTTTATATTTTTTTGCAGATGAAAATGTAGAAGCTTCCATGAACTGTTCTTCAAACTTGGAGATGGATTACAACACGGTAAATGGAGAATTGTTTGATGATTATAACATTGACCCTTCAAATATGAATGATTTATTTTCCGATGAAGATGATAGCGAAGAAGATGAAGAAAACGCTCAAATAATATCTCAACAAGGTACATCAATTTTTTAGATTTTTTACATTAATTTTTTCTGAAGATTATTGATTTGTTTTTTACATCAATTTTATTGATTTTTTACATCATAATTTCCTTATATAAAATTCATGTTTTTTGTTGCAATTCTAATTTTTCGTTTCCTTATATAAAATCTTTTAATTAAATTGATTATGTTTGCTTTTTTTTTAGAAGGCTGCAGCAATGATGAAACAGATTCATCCGAAAGAAAACGACACTTCCTGAACAACAATCAAAGAAAAACCATTTCTGCATTATTGTTACATTCAAGTTACAATGGAAAACTTGAAAAAAGGATTGTTAACAGGGTAGCTTCTTCATTTTCGGTATCTAACACTGTTATTTATCGAATTTGGAGACAACTGTGTGAAACTGGAGATGCTTGTCATAAGAAAACAAAAATTATGGTCGAAAAAGAGTTGAGATTGATTATGATAAAATGCGTGATATTTCATTGTCTAAGCGTAGAAATCTTCTATCTTTATCTCGTGCGTTGGGCATTTGCAAGACATCGTTGTTTAGATATGTAAAAGAATGAGTTTTGCGTCGACATTCAAGCGCATTAAAACCACACTTGAAAGATGATAATATGAAAGATTGACTCAAATTTTGCTTGTCTATGCTTGAGGAAAGTAGCATTCCTCATGATCCAAAGTTTAAGTCCGTGCACAATATTGTGCATATTGACGAAAAATGGTTTTACATATCTAAGAAATCTACGAATTACTACCTTCTTGCAAATGAAGAAGATCCATATCGCACGTGCAAGAACAAAAATTGCATCGGTAAAGTCGTGTTTTTAGCTGCAGTTGCTAGGCCTAGATTTGACAATGAAGGTAACGAGATATTTTCAGAAAAAATTGGTGTGTTTCCTCTTGTTAATAAAGTACCAGCAAGAAGGTCAAGTGTTAATAGAGTCGTGGGGACACTTGAAACAAAACCGATAACTTCTATCAATAAAGAGATTAGTCGAATGTTTTTAATTAATAAAGTTCTACCAGCCATCAAATAAAAATGGCCGCGAGACCAAGCATTTGAAACAATTTACATACCACAAGATAATGCACCTTCCCATGTCTCTATAGATGATAAAGAATTTCTCCGAGTGGCTTCGGAAGGTGGATTTGACATCCGTTTGACTTGTCAACCTCCGAACTCTCCTAACTTAAATGTTTTAGATTTGGGATTTTTAATGCCATTCAATCATTGCAACAAATGGAAGTGATTAATTTTGTTGATGAGCTTATACAGGCTATGTAGAAGTCTTATGACACTTTTTCTAGAAAAGCTTCAAACAAAATTTTTCTCACACTTCAATCATGTATGATTGAAATCATGAAGATCAAGGGATCGAATAATTATAAAGTTCCTCATGTAAAGAAAGATGTAATGTTTCAACAAGGAAGACTTCTTGTTGTACTACAATGTGATGGTGAACTAGTTCATGAAGTTATGGAATATTTAGCCAATTAAGTTGTTGAATTACTTTGGCAATTGGTGAGTAATTTTGTTGTTGTTGAAATATTTTGGCATTCTATACTAATTCCAGGAATATTTATTTTAGTCATGTCCTATATTACTATAGTTTGATTATATTTATGGAACACCTTATTCTTATTTTACTTCAACTACTGATGTAAAACTAAGATGAATCAAAATTGAAATGTCTATTAATACTAACTTGCTTTTGCTCGTCACTATGTACCATTTTTTTAATTTCTGTGATAAAAATTTGGATTATAAAATAGTGCATGCAAATTATAAGAAGCAGTTGTGGCATTGCATCAAGAGGCTTAAAACAAGGGCCGATGCTGTGACTGGAGCAACGATAACTTTCTGGGATAACGTGGAATACGACATTGATGCCATTCAAATGATGCATGGACCTAATGACATTGTTTTAATCGTAGTGATTTCTTAGATGTTTTAGTTTATCTTTTTCTGTTGGTTATTTTCTATGTACCTTTTAATTAATGAATGAACTACTGTTTTCCGTGAACGCTCGAGTTAGCTGATTCACTGATCTTATCTGTTGCAATTTAATATATATATTTTTTTAATACTTTAAAATAAAAACAATTTTATAAATAAATAACAAAATTTTAAAAAAAAAATAGTATAGAAACAATTAAAAAAAACAAAAAAAAAATATAAAAAAAAGAACATACACATAGGCGCCACCCTAGGTGGCTTGGAAGAAGAAAATGGTCATTGAAGCCACCCTGGGTGGCGCATAGGTTCAAGGAAAATAGGCATTGGCGCCACCAGAGGTGCCAGAGGTGGCTCCTATGTGGAGACCACCTCTGAAACCTGGTCATATGCGTAATTTTGCCGAAAACATGGTTTTTGGTGTAAATTATTTATTAAACATGGTTATTTGGATTTTTTTTTCAAAATATGAAGGCTCAATTACGAAACAACAAAATACTAAATGCGATATAGGTAAACCCTTTTTTATTCTGTATTGTAGAATATCTCTCACAAGAATGTGAATGTTAATTACACAGATCAATCCAACGGTAAACTGCATCTCACGTTGTTTCACACACGTGCAGTTACCATAATCCCTATTTAAAAAAGAAAATGTGTCACTTCACAAGAATTTAAATCTTTTCCAATACATCGCTTCCATTACGAGAGACGCCTCGAGGGAGAGCAACCCTTACAAGAGAACCATAAAGAGGAAGATCACTAAGTTAATGGTTGTCAACAAGAAGGACAAAAGCACTTTAGCCGTTAATTCGGAAAAGTCAATCCTCATATTCTTGATCGGAAAAATAGCAAGTGTACTACTTTCTACCGATGTAGTTATTAAAGTGGAGATTATCCAAGTATCGATCTCGAGGACTGCTGTGGCAATATAAGGGAGAATTATAATTCAAGTGAACAAAGGATCATCAGGTGTGGGTTTGGTTGGTTTTATTTAGTTAAAAAGACTATATTTAAAAGTAATAATAAATAAAAGTTGACTTGGTACAAATATGAGAAGATATGCTAAGGTAGATGTATGAACCGCCTTGTAATTCCCGTAACCGCTATCTTACAAAAGAGTTGTCTATATGATTTAGTATCAATTCTCAATGTTAATTTTCCCTAATTCCTTAGCGGAAAATCTATTTGGCACTAAAATTCAGTTTCAATTCCTTAACAACTAAATTGTTGCACCAAGAACCTTGTAAAAAAAACCAAGAATAGATGATCAATACCGTGAAATCCTTATTCCTAAGCGGTTTACCGGTAGTGTTATTATTCAAAAAGCGTCAAGGTGGTTTTTCCGACCTAACCTTAACCGTAAATCAACATAAAATTTTCCAATAGAATGAAGCATGAGATACTTTGAAAATAAACTAAATTCATAGAAACCTCAAATTCGTAAAACAAAGGTACTCAATTCATTACATAAAAGTGATTCAGGGACATCCCCTTAACATAACTATGTTTAGCTACTCATAGTAATTAAGAAAACCACAAAGGTAATTGTAAACATTACAAGAGATGAGGATTGCTTCAATCTTCAATTGCTTTCGCTATTGATGATGTCCCTTTTCCAAACCCTTGATTGCTCTTCTCTCCTTCGTAGTAATCTCCAATATGATCCAAGATCATCCTAATGCTTTCTAAAAACTAGGTCTAAAGTGTTAGGTTGTTCTTTTGTGATGCAGAATGTCAAAAACGCCCTTAATGAGTCAAAAATTGCAAAAACTGAAAAAGCTGAAAATCTGTCCGGAACTGCTGACACGGCCGTGTCAATTGACACGGGCGCCCGTGTCAGCTTCTGCCTCACACACCTTTCATCCCTTCTTGCCCAGCCAAATTGACACGAGCGTGTCAATTAACACGGGTGCCCGTGTCAGCTTCTGTCCACTCTTTTGCTCCCCTTTTTCCATCAGCAACATTGACACGGCAGTGTCAATTGACACGGGCGCCCGTGTCATTATTTTTTCTTCTTTTTCTTAATTTTTTCATCTCTTCTTGACACGGGATGACTTGGAAAACCATGACTTTATGGAATTTTTCCGTCTACTTCTTTTGGTGCGCCTCAATTGCATCTGAAATCACAAACAACTACCAAACCAAGGTATCAAAAGCATCTAATTATAAATAAAAATCAAACAAGTACGAATTTGCAAAATACGAAATAACTAAGTTAAAACGATAAAAATCTAACTAAAGTGTTATCGAAATGAGAGATTTTTCATCAAATAATTAAAGGAAAGTATGTAGAATTGGTGACCGATCACAACCCCAAACTTAGCTCGTTGCTTGTCCTCAAGCAATGCCTGAGACAACAAACAAAGGTCACCCCTAAATTTATGCTTCCACAATACAACCGTGCTTTTCACAACTCGACTTCCACCCTTCCGGTCAATCGTGTTAGCTTTTATTTCCCGAATTTTCCGCTCCACTTTCACATTAAAATTCTCCTTCACCTGTAAGCTTTTTCACACTTCTCACCAAGTCTCTAACGGTTAAATGCAATTCACTCATAAATCACGATATGCAATATCAACTTTTAAATTTGAATAAATTCTACTTTCATACACAAACACTTTGCACACACTTTTTGAGGTCTTTTGGGTTGTAACGGGGCTTAGGACAGGTGGGATAAACAAAGAAATGAATACACAAAGGTTTTGAGGGCTTGGCAGTCATGTTGTCTTCCTTGTCATTGTGCTTATTTTAATACGATGGGGTTTAACATTGACTCTTTACTTTCACTCAATTATTCGAGTGTTTCAAATATAACCAAGTCGTTTAGCCGGGACAAGTGTGTTTTTATGAGTTCTATATTTTTTTCTTCTTTTTTTTCCGGAGCATTCAAGAGTCTCCATTTTTTTTCACACTTGCCCTTTTCGTATAAGGTCCACCACCCCAAACTTAGAACTTTGCACAATTTCTACATCCACAATGTTTATGCCGAGCACGGGTAAAAGGGAATTTTTTTTCTTTTTGGCCAAGGGGTAATATATGCGGTTTAAAAACAAACAAGGGATACAGGCTCAAAAGGGTTTGCAAAGGGTAAACATAAATAAGGGACGGCTAGAAAGGCTCAAGGGAAAAAAGTGCCTCAGTGTGTGTTATCATGTAGTGTCATATGAGTAAAACTTACGCAAATTCAAAGTGACAAAGTCATACCTGGCTACTCTCTCATGATGATAAATTTCTGGCTTTTTATGATCTCACCATGTTGGGCATAGCTTACAGGATCTCGAGTGCTTATTGTGTAATGTCGCTTCTTTTCCGGTTCGTATGTACCAGCTTTCAATCTCGGTCTGGTGTCATCAAGTTGCGTCCAACAATTATTTTTGGTTGCATCAACTTCCAGGGATGCCTGGGGTGCAAGCTTGGGTTGGATCTTTCATCCTTTTACTACCACTCCATCAACCATCCGGTAAATCTCATCAATCTGTAACACATGGTAGACATAATAGCAGAGAAATACTAGGAAAAACAAATACTCAAAATAAAAATGGAACGCAATAAAAACCCCCCCACACTTGAACCAAACATTGACCTCAATGTTTAAATTCGAGATAGCGAGGGTGAACTCACAAAGGGTACTGCGACTCCAGCTGCCGCTTCCTAGCTTTCACCAGAGAGACCCATTTTTTTATTTTCTGAAAAACAAAACAAAAAGTAAACCGCATTATTAAAATCGTGGGTTGCCTCCCACGAAGCGCTTCGTTTAACGTCGCATGGCTCGACGGTCCATTACCCTTTATTAAGGAGGGTACTTCCTCCTCCAAACCTGGTTGCTTGTCACTTCTCTAAACCTGGTTGGTTTTCTCTTCAAGTTACTATCCACTTTCATCTTCTCACTTTGATTGTCCTCTTTTTTCTTCTTTTTGACTTCTTGAATGAACGCAGAACTTCTGATAGATGCCTGAGCTAAGCCCACGTGAGAGACTATGCTCGAGACCTTTTCTGGGAGAGGTTTTGGACTTTTGCTTTCTCCCTCACTTTTAATCATACCAACCGACGATTTATTATTTCCACACGCACCTTTCTTTTTGACATCCAAGACCTTCATTGTTACCTCTTCATCAAATGATTTTATTGTTAGTGTCCCTTTCTCGAGATCTAGATTGCATCGACTAGTAATCAAAAATGGCCACCCAAGAAGGATAGGAGTCTCTTCATCTTCGGGAATGTCCATAATGTGGAAATCAACTGGAAAGATAAACTCACCGATCTCCACCAATACATCTTCAACTATCCCATATGACGGCTTAATGGTATGATCAGCAAACTTCAATTTGGTCTCACTCTCGCTTATCTTTCCAATGTCAAGCTTTTTGAAGATAGACAATGGCATTAAACTTACACTAGAACCAGAATCAATTAACACCTTCTTGAATGATCTGTCATTGATAGTGCAAGGAATTGCCACTGCTCCAGGGTCTTTCTTCTTGATTGGGATCCTCCTTTCTGGTGAGACTCTACCACACTTTTCAGTTACCACTTCAGGCTTCACTCCTAGTGGTCTCTTTTTAGAAATCACTTCTTTCATGAATTTCTTGTACAAAGGCATATTCTCTAGTGCTTCAAAGAAGGGTAAGTTAATCTCTAACTTTTTGAACATTGCAGAAAACTTCTCAAAATCCTTCTCTTTCGAATCCTTTTTGGCTACTCTAGAAGGGAATGGTAATTTAATCACCGGTTTAGCCTCATTTTTATTTTTCTCTTCAAGTGGCTTAACCGGTAGTGCCACTACTTCAGGTTCTTTCACATTTTCTCTTATTTCAAGATCTACCTTTATTACCAAGTTGTCATCTATTTCCTTTTTTTCTTCAGACTCTGTTATTTTATGACTTCTTGTTGTGAAAACATTGATATTCTCTTGGTTTTTAGGATTTTTCACAGTTGAGCTTGGAAGGGTACCTTGTGCTTGTAGAGTGAGATGTTGTGCTATCTAACCCACTTGAACTTCCAGATTTTTTATTGAAGCTGTGGTGTTCCTATGGTTGTTTCTCGTCTCTTCTTAAAATTGAGAACATTGTTCGGCCAGTCTCTCAATAGCTACTTCCC
Organism: Vicia villosa; assembly: GCF_029867415.1. Classification (NCBI taxonomy): domain Eukaryota; kingdom Viridiplantae; phylum Streptophyta; class Magnoliopsida; order Fabales; family Fabaceae; genus Vicia; species Vicia villosa. The sequence goes on along the minus strand of NC_081185.1, from coordinate 101,016,062 downwards.
ATTCCGCCTTCTGAGGCACTTGTTGTTGTTGATCTTTCCAGGAGAAGTTTGGATGACTCTTCCACCCTGGATTATAGGTGTTAGAATAAGGATTGTTCTGCTTCAAGAACTTGATCTCTTCAATTTGTTGAGGAGTTGCCAAACAATACACAGTTTGGTGAGGGCCATTACAAATCTCACAGCTGACAGTTTGAGCCGGTTGAACTTGAGCCACAGTTTGAGTCTCAACAATCATCTTCTTGAGTCTTCTCTCGACTACAGCTGCAATTTGGTCTTCCATTTTTATAACCTGATTAGCCAACTTCAAATCAATTATCCCTTCAGGCTGGCTTACACTACGGTCATATAATTCCAAATGCCCATTCGCCGCAATAGCTTCAATTATCTTCTTGATACCAGTGGCTGTTGTAAAATTAGATGAGCCACCGGCAGTTGTGTCAATAAGTTGCTTAGTCTTCATCTTGAGGCCATTCATAAAATTCTGCATTTGTTCAGTTGCATCCATGTTATGAGTAGGATATGCAACCAATAATCGTTTAAACCTCTTGTATGCATCTCCAAGTGATTCTCCTTCCTTCTGTTTAAAATTCACTATTTCATACCTCTTGCGGATATACGCAAAAGCAGGAAAATACTCATTGAGAAATGTCGTCTCCATCTGTTGCCAAGTTGTAATGCTCCTAGCAGGTAAAGAGTAGAACCACTCTTCAACATCTTCTGAAAGGGTAAAGGGAAACATTACCAATTTTTTTGCTTCCTCGGAGTGCCCTTTAATTTTCAATGACGTGGTCATCGTAAGAAATCTCCGTAAATGCTTATTTGCATCTTCATGGATTTTTCCCGAAAAAGGTCTCCTCTCGAGTTGCCGGATCTTTGAAGGGTGCAACTGAAAATGGGCAACATCGACCGGTTGATTTACTATTGTCATCCGGCCAGCTGGTGCATTTTCTCCACCAAAATCACCTAACAGTCTTTCTACAGGAGCTGCCATAGTTTCAGCCTCCGAATCCGAGTGCTCAGAATGAACAGAAAAAGTATCCTCGTTATCAGATTCAGAAGCTATCAGATTTCCTTCTATCGTTTCCAGTCTTGCTTGCTTTGCTTTTCGAAGTCTAGCTCGCAACGATCGTTTTGGCTCTGCGTCAAAAAGAAATTCTACTGAGGTCTTACCTCGCATACAAAGATTAGATAATTATTAGTAATGAGCAAACGCAATAGGAGAAAAATAAAATTTTAGATGCAGAGCAACAAAAATCCAATTGAATTATTATTAAACTTATATTTTGGCAGTTCCCGGCAACGGCGCCAAAAACTTGATCGGAAAAATAGCAAGTGTACTACTTTCTACCGATGTAGTTATTAAAGTGGAGATTATCCATGTATCGATCTCGAGGACTGCTGTGGCAATATAAGTGAGAATTATAATTCAAGTGAACAAAAGATCATCAGGTGTGGGTTTTGTTGGTTTTATTTAGTTAAAAAGACTATATTTAAAAGTAATAATAAATAAAAGTTGACTTGGTACAAATATGAGAAGATATGCTAAGGTAGATGTATGAACCGCCTTGTAATTCACGTAACCGCTATCTTACGAAAGAGTTGTCTATATGATTTAGTATCAATTCTCAATGTTAATTTTCCCTAATTCCTTAGCGGAAAATCTATTTGGCACTAAAATTCAGTTTCAATTCCTTAACAACTAAATTGTTGCACCAAGAACCTTGTAAAAAAAAACTAAGAATAGATGATCAATACCGTGAAATCCTTATTCCTAAGCGGTTTACCGGTAGTGTTATTATTCAAAAAGCGTTAAGGTAGTTTTTCCGACCTAACCTTAATCGTAAATCAACATAAAATTTTCCAATAGAATGAAGCATGAGATACTTTGAAAATAAACTAAATTCATAGAAACCTCAAATTCGTAAAACAACGGAACTCAATTCATTACATAAAAGCGATTCAGGGACATCCCCTTAACATAACTATGTTTAGCTACTCATAGTAATTAAGAAAACCACAAAGGTAATTGTAAACATTACAAGAGATGAGGATTGCTTCAATCTTCAATTGCTTCCGCTATTGATGATCTCCCTTTTCCAAACCCTTGATTGCTCTTCTCTCCTTCGTAGTAATCTCCAATATGATCCAAGATCATCCTAATGCTTTCCAAAAACTAGGTCTAAAGTGTTAGGTTGTTCTTTTGTGATGCAGAATGTCAAAAACGCCCTTAATGAGTAAAAAATTGCAAAAACTGAAAAAGCTGAAAATCTGTCTGGAACTGCTGACACGGCCGTGTCAATTGACACGGGCGCTCGTGTCAGCTTCTGCCTCACACACCTTTCATCCCTTCTTGCCCAGCCAAATTGACACGGGCGTGTCAATTGACACGGGTGCCCGTGTCAGCTTCTGTCCACTCTTTTGCTCCCCTTTTTCCATCAGCAACATTGACACGGCCGTGTCAATTGACACGGGCGCCCGTGCCATTTATTTTTTCTTCTTTTTCTTCATTTTTTCATCTCTTCTTGACACGGGATGACTTGGAAAACCACGACTTTATGGAATTTTTCCATCTACTTCTTTTGGTGTGCCTCAATTGCATCTGAAATCACAAACAACTACCAAACCAAGGTATTAAAAGCATCTAATTATAAATAAAAATCAAACAAGTACGAATTTGCAAAATACGAAATAACTAAGTTAAAATGATAAAAAGCTAAACTAAAGTGTTACCGAAATGAGAGATTTTTTATCAAATAATTAAAGAAAAGTATGTAGAATTGGTGACCGATCAATAGAAGATTAAGGGGATCCCAAATGAAAATTTTCCTTTGGTACTAATGACCACTATTGCAAACTTTGAATTCTCTAGAGTTCTTGTAATGGTGGAAACTCCTATGACATCATGTATTATGATCTCTTTGAAAATATAGGGCTGAAGAAAGGAAAGTTATAGGTCTACGAAGGGTCTAACCTATATACCTTTAACGAAACGGTAACCCGTATTTGGAGATACATCGAGCTAATGGTCACCTTAGGAGGAAAGAGGGACAACTAGACCGTTGATTCCCAATTCTTGATAATCCCTTACAGGAGTGTCTACAACTACATCTTGGGAGGGCCCTTCACAACGATGTTTCATGTAGAGGCTTCCCCCTCCACCTCAGGATGAATTACTATAATGTGCATTACAAGCTAGTGAAGATAAGTACCGACCATTTTTACATCAAAAAGAATTTACAAGACCCTGTAACAGAACTAGAAGGAAGGCAAGGGTAAAGTTATGGAAATCAATATATCCTCTTTGATCAGGTAGCTAATAAATGCCAAAATATCATTATTTTCACTACTGATTTGTGGCACTTATCGATTCTTTTACATTGTATTTTTTGAATAAATCCCTCGCTTTTTTTATGATTATGTATGAGGATTTAATCGAGTTTTAGTATATTTGTGTACAGTTTTGATACTTTTTTATTCATCTTGTAGGTAATGAGGCATATTTGGAGCATGGGTAATAAAGTGTCGATGACACGGCTTCAAACGTGCGATTTTGAGCAACTCATCAACGAATAAGGCTCAAAATCAAAGAATAAGAAATCATAAATTTGGTTTATATTTATTCATTGTTAGATAGGAAATTGAATAAGATTTCCAACACTTCGAACCGGGCGCAAATCAGAGTTACGGTTCTCAAGTTATGGCAATTTTACTAAAGTTGAATTTTTGTTGACAGCCCAGACCGCGCGATGCACCCTCCCAGCGCGCGGTGCACACTCTGCGAATTTCAAAGTGTATAAATAGAGAGAAAACATATTTTTTAGGTTATAGTTTGGGGTATTTGTTCTCAACTCCATCAACCTTCATTTTTTGGTAGAGAGAGGCTTAGAAACATCAAATGGGGTTGCATCTTGATGATCGGGGGTCGAATTTCTCATCGATTGGTGTTGACAAACCAATAAATGTTTGGTTCCTTTTCTTCTGTTGTCTTTGTATACTCTATTTTGTTGGGTATGTTTGTATATTTACTTTGAACATATGTATATGTATTGATCATGGTGTTGTATAATATATTTGCTTTACCAATCATTATTGATGTCTTCCTTAATCTTTTTGCATTTATGTTTGGATTTGATTTGTTATAGACATATACCTCACAAATATTGATTAGGGATGAATATCTATTAGTTTCTATATTTTATAGATATATTTAGAGCTAATAATCTTTATGGGTGTCGAAGCTTAATGCTTCCATGTTAGTTGTGTCGGTTGAGAGATCGTTGGTACAAATGATATGGATGTCTATTGTGTTAATGAGGTTGGCTGAGAGATCGTCGTCGAGATGATATAGTAGTTCTCTCTACTTTGGGTTAGAAATGACTTAGGGTGTGAGTGATGCTTGATGATTTTGATGAGTATTGTAGGTTGAGTGCAACTAGTCTATAGGTTTAAGTTTGTGATAATTAGATTATATGCATGCTCGATAAATTTCTTCTCTCTAAAGAATGAATTCTTTTGGTGTTAATATTTACTTTTTTGTTTTTATCTTTAACAAATTCAATCCAAACTCATAACTGCGTAAACTGTTGAATGGCAGTTCGGTAGCACTAATCTATATGGACACGATAAATTCCTGGATAAATATTTCCAAAACTTTTGTTGCTTGCCGCTATTCCGCTTAAACAGTAGCTAAAAGACATGGCTATCCAACCTCCTACGGGTAAAGTAGGTCATCTCGTCCAAGCAAGTAGAAGTGGTTGATCAAGACAAAGTCGAGAATATTGGAGGCTAATAAGTTGTGGCATAACCACTTGGTTATTTTAAATTCAAGTCCCATTTGTAAAAGAAAAATGATCATAATGTATTATAATTGTTTGATTAAAAACGAGTATTTTTCATTAAACTTTCTCTTTTCTTTGTGATTATGAAAGGTAATTATGAGTCCAAGGTACAACAAGAGAGATTAAAAGTCTCTTCACAAAGACTAAGACTAGAAAGAAGAAGTTGTTGCATCGTTCATGTGTGGTGGTGGTTCATAGTTTATGCATCGTGGTGGTTCGTCGTTCGTGCCCGATGGTGGTGTAGAGTCTAAAATGAAAGCATCTGTTGATTAGGCGGTCAATGTCTAGCAATGGATATGGATCCTCTTGGGTAAGGCAACGTTCAGATCTGTGAAGTTTACACACATGTCCCATTTATTATTGGCCTTTTGTACTAGGACTATAGTGTCCAGCTAGGTGGGGTATTTCGTTTCAGTGATGAATTCGGTGTTGGATAGATTTTCCACATTTTCATCAATGACAACCCTCTTTTCCTCGCCTACATTCCGTTTACCCTGCACCACTGGTTTGGCGGAGGGATGGATGGAAAGGTGATGGCTTACGAATTTGGTGTCGATGCCTGGCATGTTTGAGGGTGGCCATGCGAACAGGTCAACGTCTTTTTGAGTCAGTCGACTAGCTCCCGCTCCTTCCCTGCAAACAAAGAAGTACCTATCTTTTTACCTTGATGGGCATGATGGCTCATCTAAACGTCTTTTAAGTCTTCCATGGGAGTGTGTCATTCCACCTTCACGCCTAAATCTGGGGTCCTAACCTTCAAAGTCAATATTTGGACCTTCGGAAGGATGGGCATCAACAAGGAAGAGCTATTCTCTAGTTGTCTCCAAGGCTACTTAGATCGAATTCATGAGCCACTTGTTGATCTCCTCAGATGGTGCCAACTCTGCCATGTAGGAGCAGATATTTCAGGGTTAAATATCGGGTGGATACAATCGCTCCTAAGAAGTTGATGGCCGAGTGCCCCATAATAATGTTGTAAGGCGACATGGTGTCCACGATGAGGTAACTAACATCAATGGTCTTGGAGTTTTCACCCTTGCCGCAAGTGGTTTCTAGGGTCACATGGCCCATTATTTGTACTTGTTAGCCCAATAATCCTATCACAGAGTCGTTGAACCTTTGTATGTCGTCCAGATTCATTTGTAACTTTTAGAAGACATCTGAAAATAGGACATCGACGGTGTTGCTTCGATCTATCAAGACGCGCCTGATATCCCAACTGCCATCTTAAACGACGTTGACCAAGGGATCATTGTTATGAGAGTCAATGCCCAGAAATCCTTTTCAGAGAAAACGATGTTGACTCCTACCTTTAATATGGTGTTTCTGAAATTTTGTCACTAACAACAGATGTCAAGACTAATTCTATAACATATGCTCACTTACAACAAACTTATCAAAACTGAAAAATAAATTTCAGAATGGTAAAAACATAATGAATTGTTAACCCAACTTAGTGCAACAACACCTAACCTGGGGGCTACCAAGCCAGGAAGGAAATCCACTATCAGCAGTATTAGTTCAAAGCCTAAACACCCCTAATTTAAAACTTCCCGCCTAATCCCTACCCAGTGCTACTTCTGCCTAAAAATCAACATCTAGACATGGGAAATCAACATCCTACCTACAATCACCGTAGTGATAAATAACAAATACACACCTTGTGACTAGAGGAACCAAATAGAAAAGATTACACTTTCAAATAAACAATACTCAACTCTTTGCTTAAAAGCTCATGAGTGAGAACAATTACAACTCAACTAATTATCCAACTCAAGTATCGAAGAAATACATGAGTGGCTAAAAAAACAATGAACAAACGAAACCCTAATGATGGACACTTTTTACCTCTGTGTTTCGTAAATCCTTTAGGTTTAGGAAACTTTTATTTATAGCCATAAAAGCGCTTGGGCTTAAATATCCAATCTGACTAAAACAAATCATCTGCATATCAAATCAAACCAAATCTTCTGATTCAAGAAATTATGTTATCATTAATATTTTGATATTCTATTTTAAGAACTAAATTTTCAGATATTTCTGACTAGAAATAAATCTTCAGAAAATCAAATCTTTAAACATGAATCAAATCTTTTGAGAATTAAATCTTCAAATGTAAATCAAATTTTCTGAGAATTTGAAACAAATCTTTCGCGAATCAAATCTTCTGAGAATTTGAAACAAATCTTTCGTGAATTAAATCTTCACAAAAGCAAAACATATCTTCAAAGTTTCTTAAAAAGTCCGAGGATACTATTATGAAACCAAATAAAATCTACAATGTTCCTAAAACATCCTTGCTTAGCTCCATCCATACGAGAACTAAAAACATCTAGGATCAATTATTCAAGGATTTAAAAACCAATCTGAATAGCCAGGTTGTCTGGTGTAGGATGTCACAACATCTGGTAGAACATCTGTCAAAACACATAACAGTTGAACCTGTTATGACAGTAGGACAAGATGTTTCAACATCTTGCTCAGCATAAGTTAAGAACCATGTTTTAGTAAAATTATGCCAATCACAAAAACCATGGAACCAACAATCTCCCCCTTTGGCAAATTTTGGCTAAAACAACCAAAACACAACTAAGTCCTAGAGATAAATCAAATTTACATGATAGTATGTAAATTTAAAACAAACTGCATATAAATACTAGAGATGCACAACACTTACACAAAAGCTTCTTCTTCAAAGCTCTTTGGAGCTTATAAAAACATACAGGTTCATTACCCCCCCTGTCATACAAAACCAGTACTCCCCCTCAAAGGGATACCAGAACATGAACTACTCAAGTTGATACATCAGATGCATATGCAGCGGAAGATAATAAAACGTATCACATTAGGCAAGATATCAAAACATCTTGCACACATTCTTCAGTCTCTAGACTCAACTCTTTAGTTCCAGCAGCAGCACAAGCAATAGCAACCAGCATGTCAGAATATGTATTGTAACATCAGGACAATAAAAAACACACTAACACTTTACTCCTCTTTTTTAGCCAAAAAGGACAAAAATAGAGTAAATGTAAACATATGGAAGCACACAAATATTGCAATTAAGCAACACACGCTGTTTAGGACATGTGCTCCTGCAAACAACCCAAACCTGTAGTAATGGTAGAGTTATGACTGGTGGGAATCCAATTGGCAGCCCCAATCCTTTGAAGCACAAAAGATAGTTTACCCATCTTTGGCCATTCTTTGTCTTGTTTAGATGTGATCTTCTTGCAAACAGTATTATCATAATTTTCTTCCTCACAAACAACAGATTCACCTTTAGACACATCCTCTTGGGAGTTCTTATTAGATACAACATCTTTAGATTTTTAGTGGACTCAATATAAACATACTCATTGTTAGACCCATAGTCTACCTCATCTTCTGGATCATCAATCTGCTGAGAGGATGTTCCAACATCTTCATCAACATCTGTCTCTTTCTTAACCCCATCAATAATGGATTCCATCATGACTTTGGTTCTAGAGTTAAAGTCCCTAAAAGAAGTATGGGCTATAAGACTACTATCAACAACCTTAGGTTTCCACTCTTTTCTAGTTTTAATCCTTACATGATTAGCCCTAGTTTAAGGTGAATTTTTTGGATAACCATAAAATCTGTAGCAGAATGATTTTATGTGACCATGTTTTCCACAATAATGGCATTTCTAATGGTGGATCTTGGCTATGGTCTGAGTTTTCTGAAGTCTGGCAGGATGTTGTAACATTTGGTCAGCCTTTATGAGCTCATCCTTCACTTCAGCAAGAACAAATTTTGTCACAAGGGTTTTTCTTTGATTATTTAAAGATTGGTAATTAAACCTCATACCAGTAAATATTTTACCTCTTTTCCAAACTTGAAGAATTTCATCCAACACATCATATCCATTACTTTTGATGTTCCTTCATGAGTGGTTCTAAGAATTTCCCATGCATCTTTGGCCATGGTACATGTACTTATTAAGCTGAATATATTTTTGTCAACCCCATTGAATAAGGCGTTCAAGGCTTTAGAGTTTCCAAGAGCACTTTCATCTGCTACCTTAGACCAGTTCTCTTATGGCTTCAATTTAGTTGTACACTTCACCACACGGTGTTTCCAACCTTTGATAACTACTTTCCAAGTTTTGCTATCCATAGATTTTGGAAAAGCCATCTTACGCGCCTTCCAGTAATCATAGTTGGTGTCATCCAAAATAGGTGGTATGTTAAAAATCCTCCTTTCATAGTACCAGAAAATATCTTTCCTGGAGCTCACCCAATCAACAGAACAAGGTGCATGATCTAATGCCAATTAAAATTATGGCACTTACAACAGATGTCAAGACAAATGTCCTAACAACACACAATGTCTAGACATGTGTTATAACATTTGCTGATTTACAACAAACTTATCAGAACTGAAAAATAAATCGAAGAATGATAAAAATAAAATGATTTGTTAACCCAGTTCAATGCAACAACACCTAATCTGAGGCTACCAAGCCAGGAAGGAAGTCAACTATCAGCAGTATTAGTTCAAAGCCTAAACACCCCTAATTTACAACTTCTCGCCTAATCCCTACCCAGTTCTACTTATGCCTAAAAATTGACATCTAGACATGGGAAATCAACATCCCACCTCCAATCACCGCAGTGTTAAATAACAGACACAAACCTTGTGACCAAAGGAACCAAATATAAAAGATTACACTTTCAAATAAATAATACTCAACTCTTTTCTTAAAAGCTCATGAGTGAGAACAATTAAAACTCAACTAACTATCCAACTCAAGTATAAAAGAAATACATGAGTGGCTAAAAAAACAATGAACAGACGAAACCCTAATGATTGACACTTTTTACCTCTGTGTTTCGTAAATCCTTTAGGTTTAGGAAACTTTTATTTATAGTCATAAAAGCGCTTGGGCTTGGATATCTGTCATACCCCAATTTTTGACCTAAGATACCACCTCATATCATTGCATATGCATCATTTGCATCTCTAACAAATTGCATAGCTTGTGTTTGTTACTTGTGCTCAGCAGGGTTTAATCAAGAGATCACTCATCAGTGCAAGAAACAATCAATTAGGGTTTTGTTCTCCCTTAATCTCAAATGAATCATCTTCATCAATAATCAACATTTGGTCCTCAGAGATTCATTTCAACAAGCTCAACAGCTCTGAATCAACCAGATTAAGGTTTTGACTGAAAATAGCATACTCCTGACTTTTGCTCAGAATTTGACCTAATGGCTTGGGACATGATATCAAGACCTCAAGTGCATCATTTTGACCTAATCCATTGGCTCATAACATCTCCTACACAAAAATTGATCAGACAAATCCTCAGATCAGGGTTTTGAACTATCAGGGACTGAAATCAGGGATCACATTTGGGAAACCCTAAAAATCCCCAGGGAGTCAATCAAAGGTTTCAATCATCTTCAAATAATCCCTATGACAACATCCAATGGAAATTACATCTCAATTCAAGATCCACAGTCATCAATTTCATCTGGTCGACAATTAGGGTTTTTGACCTAATTCACTGAATAACTGACTTTTTAATCAGGACATGGTGCCACAACTCAAATCATGGCTCAATATCCTCTAATGCTTCAATATGATCCATTCATACCATTCATTTGGTGAGGGTAGCCTGTTTCATTTGAAATCTCCAGAAACGCGATTCGTCTGAAAAAGTCAACTGTACAAGATCACTATTGACTTTTGGGGAAATTGGGTCAACCATGACTTTTGAAGTTTTAAATCATCAATATATGATATGAGAAGTCATTTGATCAAGAAAAATCAAGAAAATCAATCAAGAATCAAAAAGTCAAAAGTTTGACTTTCATACTTAGAAAATTTTTCCAAGTGTTTTTCATGGTTTTTTCCAAACTTTGAAAGGGAATAACTCAAAATTTCACCTACAAACTGAAAAAAACTTCCAACATGAAAGTTGTAGATTTTGATCCAATAAACAACTTTGACACATATAATTTTTTTCCATAAGATCAACCATTTAAGAGATATGGAGCTTCAAAGTTGGCATCTTATGAAAATTTCACTTAAAACTTCATTTTCTTCAAAGTTCATGGATCTTTTTTCACCCATTTCCTTAAAGGTCTTGAAGAAACTTTCAACTAGGGTTTTGAAGTATGCAACATGAGCTTTCCAAAATGTCCAAGAGCATGAAAAAATATGGAGTGTAGCTATGGTTTTGAATTATGCATTTAGTGATCATTTTCACTTGAATTTTCACCATTTTTCACTAAGTTTCAAGACTACATGACCTATAATCCAAGCAATGATGCAAAGAGGCAATAATTGAAGATATTTTCTCTGATTTGAGATCAGAATGGAAGAGGATAAGAAGCTTGAGTTTTAACCATGGTTTGGTCACTTTAACCATTTTGCATTAAATGTAAAAGATTCCTTTTTATCTCTTAAGCCAAATCATCAAACTTTGATCAAGTTGCAAAGCTCTGAGTTCAGACTCTTTGGCCTATAAATAGAGGTTCAAATCACTCTTCAATTCACACCAAAACCTCACAATTATAGGTTTTCTCTCTTCTTTCTTGAATGGCAAGTTTCTTAAGTTTCAAAGAGGTAAAATGCTCAACCTCTAAACCTTTGAAGTTCTGAGCAAAATGATGCTTCCCACAACTCATAAACATCATTTGAAACTTGTTTGAACCACTCATACACCCCAAAAACACCTCAAGCTCAAAATCACTACCTCACTTCTCAAATATGCATAACCATGGCCTTATCATGCCAAAATCCATTCAAGATCATTTCTGTCCAAACTAACACTTCCAACACCTCATATATATCACATATGAACTATCCAAACACTCACATATGATCTGAAACATCTCCATCTTCAAATTCGATTCATACTTGAAGCAACTGCAGATCGGGTGCCATGGCCATGCTCAGATGAATTCAACTTGTTCCAGACATCCAGACACCTTCCATAATCATCATAGAAGCTATTCAGATTGATACAAAGCATCTGTAACATCTCCAGATCAAAATCCAATTCTCAGTTTGGCCGTTTTTGAGGTAAGTGCACTTGAACTTCAAACTCATACTTGCACGCATCATAAATGAAATATGAGCATACCATCTTGTTTCTGCACCTATGAGGATCATTAACCCTCAATCAATTGCATCATAACATGATCATACACGATTTCACATTGAATTTCAGTTCTAGGGTTCTTCGTGTTCATCAGAAAATTGATAGTCTTAGAATGAAAATAAATGAAATTAAATGCTATCATCATGTTCCTCGTCCAAAACCGAGCAAGATAAACCCTTCACTTGATCAATTTGGTTCAGTTTCAAGAATTTTCAAAATCAAATGGGGATGGTGTTCTTGGCGCCATTTTCTGTTCATAAATTTCAAATATCAGTTTTCAAATATAATTAAACGAAGTTGTTATAATAACAATCTGCGCGCGCAGCTGGGTTGGCAAGTGTTTTGGCTGGTAAACACAAGGGCGTGGGTTCAACACCTCTAGGGACCAAAACCATTTTTTTTACAACTATTTTTCTTTCATTCTTTAACAAACTTCAATTAATTATTTAACTAACCAAATCAATTCATTTTTCATTCATTTTTTACACACCTCTCATTTAATATATATATTTTAAGAATATCAAAAAAAATCATCAAAAAATATTTATTTGATACATTTTTAAATAGTTTTAAAATGACTTGTTTTTAAGTAATTTTAATACTTTTAAATACTATTTTTCATTTGATTTTCAAACTTAGTAACTTGTAAATATTTTTTGAAGCAAATCCTAATTATCTAAGTGTTAATTGATGATGATCTTTTGATTAAATTGACTTCTTTCAAAATTCAAATCGTTTTAAAACGAGCGATCGCGATTCTTTTCAAAAACAATAAACCATTACTTTTTGAAACTTTTGATTAAATCTTTTAATTGATCAATTGGTTTTCAAAATGATGTGGGGCCTCTCGAATATTAGAGAGTATAAGACCCACTCCTTTTTTCTTTTTTTCTACAGTTTTTCTTTGTACAGAAAACTTTTTCAAAACAATAACTTTCAAACAGTTTTTCAAACCTCGCGTCTGTTAAGAATAATCAACCATGTTTCATAAAATATACCACGGGCCTCCACGTAGGTATAAGTCCCAAGCCCCTTTTGTACATACCCATTCCAGTACATGAAATTAGGTATTTCATTGTACGCTTTTTGTACATATCTCAATCTGTTTTTAACTTTGAATAACAAACCAAAAATGAAGGTTTTCTTTAAATCTTCCCAAAAATATACCATGGGCCTCCATGTAGGTATAAGTCCCAAGCCCCTTTGTAAATACCTGTTTACATAGCTTTGAATAAACTCAAGTGGACTTCTCCCCGAGTGTGAGTCCCGAGCCCTGTGTATACAAATGGATCATGCTTACAGGTATATTTCCTTCATAAACTCCATTATATACACACTTTGTCATATATATAATTGTTCATACCTGTTCATGTTTGTTCATACTTGTTCATGTTTGTTCATATGTGTGATATGTGTACTTATTCAACTTAGTACAACACTAGGTTCCCCATAGCCTCCTATTGGGCTTCGTGCAAAGAATCTCCCTAGTTTAGGTTAGGACATAGAGTATGGTTTCCCGGTGAAATCGCTCTAAGAGCTCAAACCAACTATACCATGCCTCCCCTTGGGCTTTGTACAAACGAGTGACCCTCCCATAGTCTCCTCTTGGGCTTACAATGCAAGGACCCTCGATAGTCCCTCCCATAGCCTCCTCTTGGGCTTACAATGCAAGGACCCTCGGATAGCCTCCTCTTGGGCTTCGTACAAGGACCCACGGGCTTCTTATAAGCATCCCCCAATATCCAAAACCAAATACCCTAGGAGATTAGACATTTTTCATCTCTATGCTAGGAGTATCTCTTATATATCATCACAAACAATCAATCAATCAAACTTCTTTTTTGCCACAAGGCTGGCTAATCAATCAAACTGTTTTACCACCGTACTGGATGATTAATCAAAGTTTTTGTCACAAGGCTGACTTCATTGAAACTTTTGCCACAAGGCTGGCTGATTAATCAAAGTTTTTGTCACAAGGCTGACTTCATTGAAACTTTTGCCACAAGGCTGGTTAAACAAAAACATCTTTATCATTCTAAGCACCTTAAGTGGCATGGCCCCGGGCTTATAATGAAAAGATTTTCAAACAAAAACAAACAGATGTATGTGATGATATAGATTAGATACATCTAGCATTTAGACGACATTTGTCTATTTTCCTTTGCTTCCACTAGCATAAGTGGGAACTACGATTGCTCTGACTTTCTCAACATCCCTTTGAGAATACGTAGGCACAAGGTCGATCCTTGGCGAGCAAAACAAAACAAAAAAAACCATTCAAACCTTAGCACCCGTAGACCCGAGCTACAGATGCTCTGATTCCCTCTAAGGGATATGTATGCAGAGGATCGCGATGATCTTTGCGAGCATAATCAAACAAACACCTTAGGTCCCACCTATTTCACAAGAACCTCTCAATAACATGGAATGAAAAACAAAGCAAAGAAACCTATAGAGTACTATAGATACGTTGGGTGCTAATACCTTCCCTTCGTATAACCAACCCTCTTACCCAAAGATCTCTCCCCCACTTTTTAGGTTATTGCAGCTTTTTTCCTTTTCCTCCTTTGGAAATAATAAAAAGTTTGGTCGAAACAAAAGAAAAATCATTTTTTTGAGCACTCGAGCCCAAAGAAGGCATCAGGTGTCTCATCCCACAAAAAAGAGGAACAAAACGATTTTTCGCCCGCGACAGAAAAATGGCGACTTCACTGGGGATTTTCTTTTTTTATTGTTTCCAAAGGAAGGGTTAATTCTATTTGCTTTATTTTTCATTTCATTTTTTGTTATATGTGTGGTTCTTTGGTTCTGTTACTTATGTGGTTCTGTTACAAGTGATACATTATGGACAAATCCTAACCCGGATTAAGTACACATAAGAAATTAGGTGGAGGGTATAGTCATGTGCAGGCGCACGTGAGAATCCTTCCGCTCAGTGGAGGTTCCTTGTTTGTAATATATGTTTAGCGAGTTAATTGCGAAGACATTGTTGCTTTCATTGAACTGTAGAAGCTGAGAGACTGTAGAACCCCAACCCATCCTGGCCTTATTAGGTTGTGGTGCAGAAACTATTCAGGTGAAGACTTGGATTAGTTGTCATGCGGAGAACCACACTCAGACGAGTTTTTCTTGAGAATATTGCTGGCTCATGAGTTTAATTGTGGAAAGCCGGTAATATCCGAAAGAAAAATGTAGACTCTGACGTATCAGTAGAACATGTTTTGCAGGTGATTAACTAGAACTATCCCATGTTTGGTTCTCTGACCTCATGCTCGTGACGCTGGACCTTTGAACCTGTGTGTTACCATGTTTGTGTTACCATGTTTGTGTTGCCATGTTTACAGTACCATGTTTGCGTTACCATGTTCGCTTTACCATGTTTGAATATGTGGCATCCATGCATCCATGCATTCATACATCCATAAAAAATAAAAAAATCTTTTTCCATAAAAACATGATTTTTTCCAAACAATTAGAGAATTTTCTTTGCAAACATTATAGGATTAGGTTATGGAGTGGGTAAAAAGGCATACCAAGAGGTATGGTTTCAAAGAGCCTAATGTGGAAAGACTGAAAGAGTTAGCATCTTTTGTACAAGATCCTTCCGACTTTAGGAAAAGCCATGGAAAGCTTTTGCCTATCTTGAACACTCATGTTGATGAAGGACTTCTAAAAACTCTGGTTCAGTTTTATGATCCCGTCTACCGGTGTTTTACCTTTCCAGACTATCAGTTGGTACCAACCTTGGAAGAATATGCCAATCTTTTGGGTATTCCTGTGTCTGACAAAATACCTTTCAATGGTTTGGAAGCCATTCCTAAGTCACCAGTCATTGCAACAGGTACCCACTTGAAGAAATCTGAAATAGAGAGTAATTGGACTACCAAAGGAAACCTTCCAGGTTTGCCTTCACAGTTTCTAATAAAGAAAGCCTTTGATTTCATCGAGACTGGTAGCATGATAGCTTTTGAAGCTATACTAGCCTTGCTCATCTATGGGTTGGTTCTGTTTCCCAATATCGACGACTTTGTTGATATCAATGCCATAAAGGTCTTTTTGAATGGAAATCCCGTTCCGACTCTGCTTGGTGACATGTATTTCTCTGTCCATCATAGGAATCACCAAGGTGGTGGAATTATTGTATGTTGTGCACCTCTGTTGTTCAAATGGATTGTTTCACACTTACCTAAGTCTCCCATTTTCACGGAAAACCGAGAAGGTTTACGTTGGTCTCAAAGACTTATGTCTCTTACTAATAATGATATTCAGTGGTATACCTTGGCTCGCTGCGGTACAGAAACCATTGAAAGTTGTGGAGAATTCGCCAACGTACCCCTCATTGGTACACAAGGAGGAATTAACTACAATCCGGTCCTAGCCCGACGACAACTCGGGTATGCAAATTCAACTAAACCCATTGGCCCTACGGTGGAAAGCTACTTCTATCAGGAAGGAAATGATCCTCAGGGGTTGAAAACAAAAATGGTGAAAGCCTGGTACGACATCCGATGGAAAGAAAAAGGTGAGATAAAGAACTGTATCGCTACGAACGCCTATACCTGTTGGGTGAAGAAAAGAGCAAGGGAGTTTCAAATGCCTTATGATTATGAAAAACCCATGTTCCCTGTGGTACCTCAACGACCCAACATTCCTGCTATGGAGGAATACCAAGATAATTTGACCAAGATGAGGATAGAAAAAGACGCTTGGAAAGAAAAATTTCGAAAAACTGATGTGGAAAACAGAAAGTTGAAGAAACAAGTGAAAGAGCATGAAGAAACTCTCTATTATCAGGATGGATGGCTCATGAACAAAGATGAGAAGATCCGTCGGAAAGATGCCGCAATCAGAAGATACATCAAAGAAAGCAAGAAAAAGCTTGAAGGCTTAGCAAGCAACGCTCCAACTCCTGACAATTGGAAGAATGTGGTTGACAAGCTGAGAGCTGAAAAGGCCGAGTTGAAAGCTTACTATGGGAAAGAAATCATGAAGCTCAAGCTGCACAATGCATTTGGTTCTTCGTCTGATGAAGATGTTTAGGATTTGTTTAGATTTTCATGTATCATTTGATTCTGTAAGGAGCTACACTCCAATGTTGTAACATTTCCCATTATTTCAATAAAAGAATTGTTTGTGTTCAAATGTTTGCAAGGAAATAATCTTTAAAATGTTTGGAAAAATCATAAAATTTCTTTTTGCATACATCATTCTGCATATCGAGTCTGTTATATAGAGTCTTATCTTTTGGATCTTTCTCCAATAGATCGTCAAGCTGTCGCGTCTCAAAGTTTCTCGACCACGCTCGCAATCAGATCACAGATACAATACTCGTTCAAGCAGAAGAAGAGTAATGGAACACTCTGAACAAGAGAATATTGAGCTCCGTGGTACAGTGACCACCCTTCAGGAAAAGTTGGAAAGTCTCACTACTCTGGTTGACTCTTTAATGGCCGCACAGAATCAGCAGCCGCCACCTAACAGTCAAGCAACGATAACATCTGAAGTCACTACTCCAGTTTCTACAGTTGCATTCAACATTCCATCTTTCTCCATGCCAGAAGGTTGGGGCCCGCCTTTCAGCTTTGGTACAGGTTTCCGCCATAATTTCTCTGGGGTTCAAACAGCTACAACTGAAGCGCCTGCTGCACAAGGTTCGGCGTTTATTCCACATTCAGGGGTAACTTTTTCCCAAATCACTATGGCACTTTCTCAACCCACTATGACAGTTCCGACCCCTACGGTTCACACTGTTCCTTATGATGGCAACGAGATTTATCATGATCAAGGTGATAGCACAAATCAGCGTAACCTTGTGGAAGATCTCCAAGAACAGTTCAACAAGATTCAACTGGAAGTCAAAGCTATTCGTGGCAAAGATTTGTTTGGAAAGAATGCCCAGGAGCTATGTTTGGTTCCCAGTGTACAAATACCAGCTAAATTCAAGGTCCCAGACTTTGAGAAGTACAAAGGTAGTTCTTGTCCACAAAGCCATCTTGTGATGTATGCCAGAAAGATGTCTACTTATGCAGATAACCATCAGTTGCTTATCCATTACTTTCAAGACAGTTTGACTGGTGCCGCACTGAAGTGGTACACAGGCTTGGATAGCACCAATATTCGAACTTTCAACGATCTAGGTGAGGCCTTTGTCCGACAATACAAGTATAACTCGGATATGGCTCCAGACAGAGATCAGCTCCGATCCATGACTCAGAAAGATCATGAAGCTTTCAAAGAGTATGCCCAACGATGGAGAGAAACTGCTGCTCAGATTAATCCACCGTTAAAAGAGAAAGAGATGACAAAGATCTTCTTGAATACTCTCAGTCCGTTTTATTATGAACGCATGATTGCTAGTGCTCCAAGTGATTTCACCGAAATGGTAAACATGGGGATGCGTCTAGAAGAAGGAGTTCGAACCGGACGTCTAACTAAAGAAGGTGGATCTTCAAGCGGAACCAAAAAGTTCGGAAGTGGTTTCCAAAAGAAGAAAGAACAAAGTGTTGACATGGTATCCCAAGGGAGGCCAAGAGGAAACATCAATCGTCAACGACAGGTTGCTGCTATCACACCAGTCGTTAATACAACACCAAATCCGGGATTCACTCCTCAGTTTCAGCAACAACAGCCTCGACAACAGGCTCAACAACTTAACAATAATCAGAATCGAGTACAAAGAGCTCCACAGTTCGATCCGATTCCAATGACCTACACAGAATTGTACCCTGCGTTGGTTGAAAAAGGTCTCGTTCAAACTAGAGCACCATCACCAGTACCTGAGAGACTCCCATGGTGGTACAAAGCTGAGGTCTCATGCCCTTATCATCAAGGAGCACCGGGCCATGATCTTGAGCATTGCATAGCTTTGAAATATGAAGTCCAGAGGTTGGTTAGGTCTAATCTCCTCTCTTTCAGAAATTTGAATCCAAATGTGCAAGCAAATCCGCTGCCCAATCATGGAGGGCATGTTGTAAACATGGTATATGGATGTCCTGGCCAATACCGAGTCTATAATATCAACTTCTCAAGAGCAGATTTGGTACAAATGCACGCCACTCTTTGTCGGGGGCCGAGTTTTCGCCAGCATCAATATGGTTCTTGTAGAATATGTTGTATAGATCCTCACGGATGTTCGATTGTGAGAAGAGATCTCCAAGTACTGCTAGATAATGGTACTATTGAGATCTACAGAAATAGGGATGAAAATGAAGTTAACATGATAGGATGTTATCCGCATGAGCTTTTAGTCTCAGATATCAACTCGGAAATGCCTACAGTTAACGTCATCGTTCCTCATTTCAACATGCCTGAGCGCATAGAAGTTACCTACAACAAGCCAAGGGTTCCTGTTGCTCCTTTGATCATTTGTCTACCTGGACCTGTTCCTTATGACTCTGACAAGGCAGTTCCATACAACTACAATGCAACAATGATAAAGGATGGACAAGAAGTTCCTTTACCAACTCTTTCATCTGTCGTGAACATCGCTGATGTGAGTCGAGTAACAAGAAGTGGACGTGTGTATACTCCACTACCCCCAAAGCAGCCTGTTGCTCCTGTAACCAGGCAAAATCCTGTTAACACACCAGTGGGGAATCCTGTGGAAACTCCTGTCAGTAATACAAACACTGATATTGGTCAATCCAGTGGAACCAATGGCAATCCAGATTTTGATGAAATTTTGAAGCTTATCAAAAGAAGTGAATACAAGATTGTGGATCAGCTTATGCAGACTCCTTCAAAAATCTCAATACTTTCATTGCTGTTAAACTCAGAAGCCCACAGGGAAGCCCTGATGAAGGTCTTGGATCAGGCTTTTGTAGATCATGATGTGACTATTGACCATTTTGATGGGATAATAGCCAACATAACTGCTTGCAACAATTTAAGCTTCTGTGATGAAGAACTCCCCGAGGAGGGCAGAAATCACAATCTTGCTTTGCACATTTCTATGAACTGTCAGTCAGACTCTTTGTCCAATGTGTTAGTAGACACCGGATCTTCCTTGAATGTGATGCCAAAGACGACTCTTGCTCGCTTGTCTTACCAAGGAATGCCCATGAAGTTCAGTGGTGTAGTTGTCAAAGCATTTGATGGATCGCGAAAATCTGTTATCGGCGAAGTCAACCTTCCCATGACAATTGGTCCACATACATTCCAAATCACTTTCCAGGTCATGGACATTCAAGCTGCTTATAGCTGTCTTTTAGGACGACCATGGATCCATGAAGCAGGGGCAGTAACTTCTACGCTCCATCAAAAGTTAAAATTTGTAACAAATGGAAAATTGGTAACAATAAGTGGGGAACAAGCCTTGATGGTGAGTCATTTATCCAATTTCTCTTTCATAAGTGCTGATGATGTGGAAGGAACTCAGTTCCAAGGTCTCTCTTTAGAAGACGAATCTTCCAAGAAGAAAGCATCGATCTCTTCCTACAAAGAGGCAGTAAAAGTAGTGAAAGATGGAACTACCACTGGCTGGGGGCAAGTTGTGATCCCTACCAAGAATGAAACCAGAGCAGGACTCGGATGTTCACCAACGTTCTCAAACTGCACCAAGAAGGATGAAACCCTTCGTCCGATCAAAGAAACGTTCCATAGTGGAGGGTTCCTTAACCCAATTCCTCAAGAGGTTAATGTCCTTATTGAAGAATGCATCGAAGAAGGTCTCTCCGATACTGAAGAAGAATGGAAATGTTATCTCAATGACTCGGGATACATATCTCAGGAAGAACCATATCCTCCTTCAGAGAAAACAAGTGCTAAAGAAGTTCCGCCTATTCCTGTAGAGGTCTGGGATACCTTGGGACAACCAAGTGGAAAATTTGATTATATGGTGAAATACACTGCACCTGAGAGTTACAAGGTTGCGATTGAGGATATCCAACCAACTGGATGGGGAGATTCCTTTGAATATAATAGTCAACCAGAAGAGGCCTATCAGCCATGTCAATTTTCTCAGCAGCCTGAAATTACTGAAGATTTCGGATTTAATGCATCTACCAAGGTTAACAATCCTGAAGATGGTTATTATCACATAAATGCCATTTTTGAAGATGAAGGGGAAGATGGTCCCGCAACTGACTCAGAAGGTGTCGCTGACAATGAGTCTCTTCATCCTGAGGACTGGGAAATACATCCTGAAAATTCTGAAGATTGTGATTCATCTTATGCTCTTCAAAAAGTAGAAGAAGACCGTTTCAACTCTACAAAGAACAAGAGTGACAAACCAGGACCTTCAAATCCTGCTCGACCAGCGGTCAATGTCAATACTGAAGATAATTCTGAGGAGGATTTTCCTGAATACATAATACACAGAGGAGTTCGTTGCTACTGGAAGGCTGTCGACGTTCCGAATGTTGTTCGCCGCTCAAAGTAATCACCTCGCTATTATTTTGACCTCCTGCCTTGCCCAAAGCAGAGAAATGTTTTATAGGGCTTTGTTTTTAAATGTTCCGCCCAAATAACTTTGTGTATAGGGCTTTGTTTTAAAAGTTTCCCTCTTTGTCCTGCCCAAGACAAATGAGTTTGTGTTTAGGGCTTTGTTTCAAAAATGAATCATAAATAAAGTGTCATTTTGAATTCCCTACATTATATGTTTTATTTTTGCTTTTTTCTGGAAATGGTAATCCTAAAAAAACCCAAAATAAAAAATAAAAAAAAAAAAAAAAAACTTTTTCAAAAAATCTGCATACACTCTTGCATTCATAAATTTTCTGAAATAGATATAAATCACATGTGCAGATTTACTATTGATAAACCCATTGAATGCAATAACCCTATGCCCTCTCCCAACTTTGAGTTTCCTGTGTTCAAAGCCGAAGAAGAGGAAGAAGAGGAGATCCCGGACGAGATCTCTCGATTACTTAAGCACGAGGAAAGAGCCATTCTGCCTCACAAAGAGCCTTTAGAAAAGATCAACTTGGGTTCTGAAGAAGACAAAAAAGAAGTGACCATTGGATCGCTGCTTGATGCTGATGTCAAGAGTAAGTTGACAGACCTTCTCAAAGAATATGTTGACGTGTTTGCCTGGTCCTACCAAGACATGCCTGGGTTGGATACCAATATTGTTCAGCATTACTTGCCATTGAAGCCAGAATGTCCGCCGGTTAAGCAGAAATTGCGAAGGACTCACCCTGACATGGCTAACAAGATCAAAGTGGAAGTTCAGAAACAGCTCGACGCAGGTTTTCTAGTCACCTCGGAGTATCCTCAATGGTTGGCCAACATAGTGCCAGTTCCGAAGAAAGATGGCAAAGTCAGAATGTGTGTTGATTACCGTGACTTGAACAAAGCCAGTCCCAAAGATGACTTTCCATTACCTCATATTGACATGCTGGTTGATAACACCGCTAAGTTCAACGTCTTTTCTTTCATGGACGGGTTCTCCGGTTATAATCAGATCAAGATGGCTCCTGAAGATATGGAGAAGACATCTTTCATCACCCCATGGGGTACATTTTGCTACAAAGTGATGCCGTTTGGATTAAAGAATGCAGGCGCAACTTACCAAAGGGCAATGACTACTCTCTTTCATGACATGATGCATAAAGAAATTGAAGTTTATGTGGACGACATGATAGCCAAGTCCAGCACAGAAGAAGAACATATTGAATACCTTTTGAAGTTGTTTCAACGACTAAGGAAATATCAGCTTCGCTTGAATCCTAACAAATGTACTTTTGGGGTTAGATCTGGAAAACTCTTGGGTTTCATTGTCAGCCAAAAAGGTATTGAAGTAGATCCCGACAAAGTCAGAGCTATTCAAGAGATGCCTGCACCAAAGACTGAAAAACAAGTAAGAGGATTTCTCGGACGTTTGAACTACATCTCTAGATTTATCTCTCAAATGACTGCTACTTGTGGGCCGATTTTCAAGCTTCTCCGCAAAGATCAAGGGGTTGTATGGTCTGAAGATTGCCAGAAAGCGTTCGACAGTATCAAAGAGTACCTGTTAGAACCACCAATATTGATTCCTCCAGTTGAAGGAAGACCACTAATCATGTACCTTACCGTGTTAGAAGAATCCATGGGCTGTATGCTTGGACAGCAAGATGAAACCGGTAAGAAGGAGCATGCCATCTATTACTTGAGTAAGAAATTCACAGACTGTGAGTCTCGTTACTCCATGCTCGAAAAAACGTGTTGTGCTTTGGCTTGGGCTTCAAAACGTCTCCGCCAATACATGATCAACAATACTACTTGGTTAATCTCCAAAATGGATCCGATCAAGTATGTGTTTGAAAAGCCTGCCTTAACAGGAAGGATTGCCCGATGGCAAATGCTGTTATCCGAATATGACATTGAATACCGTGCTCAAAAAGCGGTCAAAGGAAGCATTCTCGCCGATCATTTGGCGCATCAACCAATTAATGAATATCAGTCTCTCAAGTTTGACTTTCCTGACGAAGATGTCATGTACTTAAAGATGAAAGATTGTGACGAGCCGTTACCTGAAGAAGGTCCTGAGCCTGGATCAAGATGGGGCCTAATTTTTGATGGAGCAGTAAACGCTTTTGGCAATGGAATTGGGGCAATCATCATCACTCCCAAGGGTACTCATATCCCATTCTCCGCCAGATTGCTATTTGATTGCACCAACAACATCGCAGAATATGAAGCTTGTATCATGGGTCTCGAAGAAGCCATTGACTTAAGGATCAAGATCCTAGACATATATGGAGATTCAGCCCTTGTGATCAACCAAATCAAAGACAAGTGGGAAACTTACCACCCTGGCTTGATTCCCTACAGAGATTATGCAAGACGTCTGTTGACTTTTTTCAACGAGGTTGAATTGCATCATATACCTCGAGATCAGAATCGAATGGCAGACGCCTTGGCTACTCTATCTTCCATGTTCAAAGTCACTCATTGGAATGATATGCCTACAGTCAGAATTACGCGCCTTGAAAGGCCCGCTTATGTGTTTGTAACTGAAGCAGTCATCGATGATAAACCGTGGTTTCACGACATCAAACGCTTCCTTCAAACTCAAGAGTACCCGCTTGGGGCATCAAACAAAGATAAGAAAACTCTAAGGAGACTTTCTGGCAGTTTCTTCCTGAATGAAGATGTGCTATACAAAAGAAATTTCGACATGGTTTTGCTCAGATGCGTGGATAGACACGAAGCAGACATGTTAATGCATGAAGTGCATGAAGGGTCCTTTGGAACTCATTCAAACGGGCATGCAATGTCCAAAAAGATCTTAAGAGCAGGATACTATTGGTTGACAATGGAATCAGACTGTTACAAACACGTGAAGAGATGTCACAAGTGCCAGATCTACGCAGATAAGATCCATGTGCCACCGACTCTACTCAACGTTCTCTCATCTCCATGGCCTTTCTCCATGTGGGGTATTGACATGATTGGAATGATCGAACCGAAAGCTTCAAACGGTCATCGTTTCATCTTGGTAGCTATTGATTACTTCACCAAATGGGTCGAAGCAGCATCTTACGCCAATGTTACAAGACAAGTGGTTGTGAGGTTTATCAAGAATAACATCATTTGCCGATATGGTATTCCCAGCAAGATCATTACTGACAATGGTTCAAACTTGAATAACAAAATGATGAAAGAATTGTGTGAGGAATTCAAGATTGAGCATCATAACTCTTCTCCTTACAGACCAAAAATGAACGGCGCCGTCGAAGCTGCCAACAAGAACATTAAGAAGATCGTCCAGAAAATGGTCGTCACTTACAAAGACTGGCATGAAATGCTGCCATTTGCTTTACATGGGTATCGTACTTCAGTGCGTACTTCAACAGGGGCAACCCCTTTCTCTCTAGTATACGGCATGGAAGCTGTGCTCCCCGTAGAAGTTGAAATACCATCAATGAGAGTCCTCATGGAGACTAAGTTATCAGAGGCTGAATGGTGTCAAAACAGATACGATCAGTTGAACTTAATCGAAGAAAAACGTATGACTGCTCTATGCCATGGACAGTTATACCAAGCAAGGATGAAACAGGCTTTCAACAAAAAGGTTCGACCTCGTGAATTTCAAGAAGGCGACCTCGTGCTTAAAAAGATCTTGTCTTTTCAACCAGATTCTAGGGGCAAATGGTCTCCTAATTACGAAGGCCCGTATGTTGTCAAAAGAACATTTTCCGGCGGCGCCATGACTCTTGCAACCATGGATGGTGATGAACTCCCACATCCTGTGAATGCTGATGCAGTCAAGAAATACTTTGTCTAAAAAATACAAAAGAACAGCTCGGTAAGTCGAAAACCCGCAAAGGGCGACTTAGGCAAAAATGAGCGTCTCGGTGGACTGAAAACCCGAAAGGGCGGTCCAGGCAAAAATTAGAGACAATAAACAGAAAAAATTCATCCTGGTAGATTGAAAACCTGAAAGGGCAATCTAGGCAAAAATTAGGGATTAATGACAAAGTAACTGCATCAGTCCATACTTCGTCACCTGAAGAGTCTGTACTCCATCAAAGGATCTTCAATCAAATCATCGCCAATCTGAAGCGACAAGCACAGTTGTAACTCAAAGTTGTTGGGGGGAATTGTGGTTATTGCTTTCAATGTAGCCTTTTCCACATAATAACCATTTCCAACTTTTGTAAATACTCCATGGAATCACGCCTTTAGCTGATTTCCATCCTATTAAATAAATTTGAGCCTTGTGCCCATTTGTTTGCAATCTTTAATTTCTTTCAGCTTGCAAAATGACGCTTTAATTGTGTTATTCGTTTTTGAAAAAAAAAAGAAAGAAAAAAATAAGTTTTAAATGAATTTACTTTCCTTTTTCAAAATAAAAGCGAAATTTTCCTTTGAGTTGTGAACAATGGAAGGAACATCAGCAGTCGTCTCCATAGGATGAACAAAAGGATTCTCCCTGAGAAATTGTTGAAACAACGGTATTCTTGTCCCAGAAAAGAATTCCTGAAGCAATTATCCCTCGAGGTAAAGAAGCTCTTCTATCCCCAGTGAAGAAGCTCTTCTATCCCCAGTGAAGAGGATCTTTTATCCCCAGTGACGAAGATTTTCCATCTCCAGTGAAGAGGTTCTTCCATCTCAATGAGAAAAGATGCTCATCTTCCCTAGAGAAGTTGAAAGCATGCAACACCATTCATCACCCGTGTTATCTACGCCGTGTTGAAGAACATTTGCCAAGTATCTGGTTGTATTGCGACGTCAGTCCTTCTCCAGTATATACTTCTTTGTTTGTCAGTATCGTCAGTATGCATGCTACATTCATGACATTCATCATTCATACATATTTGCATTATTTATGCATTCTTGCATTTTTCAATAATCGCTTGTTTAGGATATATCTATCCCAAAAAAGTAGAAAACAAAAAAAAAGAAATAGCAAAAAAAGAAAAAAAAAAGAAAAAGAAACGGGTATGGGCGTGTCATCTCTCCAGTAGGTCGTCACCCATAAGCAAAAAGAACATATTCTTTCTCCAGTTCCCCACTGAGGTCATTCCTCGTGGAAGAAGGTTGCTTTAGTTTTCTCCTCTCAAAACAAAGGAGAAAATACCCATTCGAGTTCATTCCTCATTGGGTACAAAGTCTTGTTTGACTGTTTCTTTCCAATTCATTCATGGATAGAACCTTGTCTTTATCAAAAGATTCAAATTCCGATTCCTCAAATAGAGTCAAGAAAAAAATTGAACCATAAGCAATGGCCTCATCATCTGAGCAGCTTATGTCTCTTTCAAAAGACTTTTCCTCTCTAGTAAATCAATCATGAAGACCATTTGACAATCAGGGCCTTATTACTGTTCACAAGGCTGAATAACCAGTAATTTCCCTAGTAAAGTCTCCAGAATCATTTTATCACTCGGCTGATAATTGATCATGTCTTCAAAATCACTATCACGAGGCTGGTAGTCGGTAACCCTTTTGTTCTGGTTATATTATTAAACATGTCTATCACAAGGCTGATAGTCGGTAATATTAACCGAACCTTTGAAACTCTTTTTACCTTGTCAAGTCTGTCACAATGCTGATAGTCGGTAATATAGTTTCATACCTTTCACCTTCGCATTATTAAACAAGTCTATCCCCATGCTGATAGTCGATAATGTCGATAGGTAAGCTTTTCTTACAAAGCTATCATTCCCCAGTGAAGCATACACTTGCTTTCCCGAAAAGATAAAACGGATTCTCTTCCTAAAACGGATTGAGACATCCTTCTCGATCTCTTTTCCCCAGCGGAGTCAGTTCTTGATATCCCCTCGGTAAAGACATCCTTGCATCATTCGCAATTTTGGTATCTTAGGTCCAAAATTCGCGTCTTCTGATATTTAAGTCTCTTCCACCCTATCAAAACGAAGATTTTCAATCTTCATGTCTCATGTTGAAGAAACTTAAATAGGGGCATCTGTCATACCCCAATTTTTGACCTAAGATACCACCTCATATCATTGCATATGCATCATTTGCATCTCTAACAAATTGCATAGCTTGTGTTTGTTACTTGTGCTCAGCAGGGTTTAATCAAGAGATCACTCATCAGTGCAAGAAACAATCAATTAGGGTTTTGTTCTCCCTTAATCTCAAATGAATCATCTTCATCAATAATCAACATTTGGTCCTCAGAGATTCATTTCAACAAGCTCAACAGCTCTGAATCAACCAGATTAAGGTTTTGACTGAAAATAGCATACTCCTGACTTTTGCTCAGAATTTGACCTAATGGCTTGGGACATGATATCAAGACCTCAAGTGCATCATTTTGACCTAATCCATTGGCTCATAACATCTCCTACACAAAAATTGATCAGACAAATCCTCAGATCAGGGTTTTGAACTATCAGGGACTGAAATCAGGGATCACATTTGGGAAACCCTAAAAATCCCCAGGGAGTCAATCAAAGGTTTCAATCATCTTCAAATAATCCCTATGACAACATCCAATGGAAATTACATCTCAATTCAAGATCCACAGTCATCAATTTCATCTGGTCGACAATTAGGGTTTTTGACCTAATTCACTGAATAACTGACTTTTTAATCAGGACATGGTGCCACAACTCAAATCATGGCTCAATATCCTCTAATGCTTCAATATGATCCATTCATACCATTCATTTGGTGAGGGTAGCCTGTTTCATTTGAAATCTCCAGAAACGCGATTCGTCTGAAAAAGTCAACTGTACAAGATCACCATTGACTTTTGGGGAAATTGGGTCAACCATGACTTTTGAAGTTTTAAATCATCAATATATGATATGAGAAGTCATTTGATCAAGAAAAATCAAGAAAATCAATCAAGAATCAAAAAGTCAAAAGTTTGACTTTCATACTTAGAAAATTTTTCTAAGTGTTTTTCATGGTTTTTTCCAAACTTTGAAAGGGAATAACTCAAAATTTCACCTACAAACTGAAAAAAACTTCCAACATGAAAGTTGTAGATTTTGATCCAATAAACAACTTTGACACATATAATTTTTTTCCATAAGATCAACCATTTAAGAGATATGGAGCTTCAAAGTTGGCATCTTATGAAAATTTCACTTAAAACTTCATTTTCTTCAAAGTTCATGGATCTTTTTTCACCCATTTCCTTAAAGGTCTTGAAGAAACTTTCAACTAGGGTTTTGAAGTATGCAACATGAGCTTTCCAAAATGTCCAAGAGCATGAAAAAATATGGAGTGTAGCTATGGTTTTGAATTATGCATTTAGTGATCATTTTCACTTGAATTTTCACCATTTTTCACTAAGTTTCAAGACTACATGACCTATAATCCAAGCAATGATGCAAAGAGGCAATAATTGAAGATATTTTCTCTGATTTGAGATCAGAATGGAAGAGGATAAGAAGCTTGAGTTTTAACCATGGTTTGGTCACTTTAACCATTTTGCATTAAATGTAAAAGATTCCTTTTTATCTCTTAAGCCAAATCATCAAACTTTGATCAAGTTGCAAAGCTCTGAGTTCAGACTCTTTGGCCTATAAATAGAGGTTCAAATCACTCTTCAATTCACACCAAAACCTCACAATTATAGGTTTTCTCTCTTCTTTCTTGAATGGCAAGTTTCTTAAGTTTCAAAGAGGTAAAATGCTCAACCTCTAAACCTTTGAAGTTCTGAGCAAAATGATGCTTCCCACAACTCATAAACATCATTTGAAACTTGTTTGAACCACTCATACACCCCAAAAACACCTCAAGCTCAAAATCACTACCTCACTTCTCAAATATGCATAACCATGGCCTTATCATGCCAAAATCCATTCAAGATCATTTCTGTCCAAACTAACACTTCCAACACCTCATATATATCACATATGAACTATCCAAACACTCACATATGATCTGAAACATCTCCATCTTCAAATTCGATTCATACTTGAAGCAACTGCAGATCGGGTGCCATGGCCATGCTCAGATGAATTTAACTTGTTCCAGACATCCAGACACCTTCCATAATCATCATAGAAGCTATTCAGATTGATACAAAGCATCTGTAACATCTCCAGATCAAAATCCAATTCTCAGTTTGGCCGTTTTTGAGGTAAGTGCACTTGAACTTCAAACTCATACTTGCACGCATCATAAATGAAATATGAGCATACCATCTTGTTTCTGCACCTATGAGGATCATTAACCCTCAATCAATTGCATCATAACATGATCATACACGATTTCACATTGAATTTCAGTTCTAGGGTTCTTCGTGTTCATCAGAAAATTGATAGTCTTAGAATGAAAATAAATGAAATTAAATGCTATCATCATGTTCCTCGTCCAAAACCGAGCAAGATAAACCCTTCACTTGATCAATTTGGTTCAGTTTCAAGAATTTTCAAAATCAAATGGGGATGGTGTTCTTGGCGCCATTTTCTGTTCATAAATTTCAAATATCAGTTTTCAAATATAATTAAACGAAGTTGTTATAATAACAAGCTGCGCGCGCAGCTGGGTTGGCAAGTGTTTTGGCTGGTAAACACAAGGGCGTGGGTTCAACACCTCTAGGGACCAAAACCATTTTTTTTACAACTATTTTTCTTTCATTCTTTAACAAACTTCAATTAATTATTTAACTAACCAAATCAATTCATTTTTCATTCATTTTTTACACACCTCTCATTTAATATATATATTTTAAGAATATCAAAAAAAATCATCAAAAAATATTTATTTGATACATTTTTAAATAGTTTTAAAATGACTTGTTTTTAAGTAATTTTAATACTTTTAAATACTATTTTTCATTTGATTTTCAAACTTAGTAACTTGTAAATATTTTTTGAAGCAAATCCTAATTATCTAAGTGTTAATTGAGGATGATCTTTTGATTAAATTGACTTCTTTCAAAATTCAAATCGTTTTAAAACGAGCGATCGCGATTCTTTTCAAAAACAATAAACCATTTCTTTTTGAAACTTTTGATTAAATCTTTTAATTGATCAATTGGTTTTCAAAATGATGTGGGGCCTCTCGAATATTAGAGAGTATAAGACCCACTCCTTTTTTCTTTTTTTCTACAGTTTTTCTTTGTACAGAAAACTTTTTCAAAACAATAACTTTCAAACAGTTTTTCAAACCTCGCGTCTGTTAAGAATAATCAACCATGTTTCATAAAATATACCACGGGCCTCCACGTAGGTATAAGTCCCAAGCCCCTTTTGTACATACCCATTCCAGTACATGAAATTAGGTATTTCATTGTACGCTTTTTGTACATATCTCAATCTGTTTTTAACTTTGAATAACAAACCAAAAATGAAGGTTTTCTTTAAATCTTCCCAAAAATATACCATGGGCCTCCATGTAGGTATAAGTCCCAAGCCCCTTTGTAAATACCTGTTTACATAGCTTTGAATAAACTCAAGTGGACTTCTCCCCGAGTGTGAGTCCCGAGCCCTGTGTATACAAATGGATCATGCTTACAGGTATATTTCCTTCATAAACTCCATTATATACACACTTTGTCATATATATAATTGTTCATACCTGTTCATGTTTGTTCATACTTGTTCATGTTTGTTCATATGTGTGATATGTGTACTTATTCAACTTAGTACAACACTAGGTTCCCCATAGCCTCCTATTGGGCTTCGTGCAAAGAATCTCCCTAGTTTAGGTTAGGACATAGAGTATGGTTTCCCGGTGAAATCGCTCTAAGAGCTCAAACCAACTATACCATGCCTCCCCTTGGGCTTTGTACAAACGAGTGACCCTCCCATAGTCTCCTCTTGGGCTTACAATGCAAGGACCCTCGATAGTCCCTCCCATAGCCTCCTCTTGGGCTTACAATGCAAGGACCCTCGGATAGCCTCCTCTTGGGCTTCGTACAAGGACCCACGGGCTTCTTATAAGCATCCCCCAATATCCAAAACCAAATACCCTAGGAGATTAGACATTTTTCATCTCTATGCTAGGAGTATCTCTTATATATCATCACAAACAATCAATCAATCAAACTTCTTTTTTGCCACAAGGCTGGCTAATCAATCAAACTGTTTTACCACCGTACTGGATGATTAATCAAAGTTTTTGTCACAAGGCTGACTTCATTGAAACTTTTGCCACAAGGCTGGCTGATTAATCAAAGTTTTTGTCACAAGGCTGACTTCATTGAAACTTTTGCCACAAGGCTGGTTAAACAAAAACATCTTTATCATTCTAAGCACCCTAAGTGGCATGGCCCCGGGCTTATAATGAAAAGATTTTCAAACAAAAACAAACAGATGTATGTGATGATATAGATTAGATACATCTAGCATTTAGACGACATTTGTCTATTTTCCTTTGCTTCCACTAGCATAAGTGGGAACTACGATTGCTCTGACTTTCTCAACATCCCTTTGAGAATACGTAGGCACAAGGTCGATCCTTGGCGAGCAAAACAAAACAAAAAAAACCATTCAAACCTTAGCACCCGTAGACCCGAGCTACAGATGCTCTGATTCCCTCTAAGGGATATGTATGCAGAGGATCGCGATGATCTTTGCGAGCATAATCAAACAAACACCTTAGGTCCCACCTATTTCACAAGAACCTCTCAATAACATGGAATGAAAAACAAAGCAAAGAAACCTATAGAGTACTATAGATACGTTGGGTGCTAATACCTTCCCTTCGTATAACCAACCCTCTTACCCAAAGATCTCTCCCCCACTTTTTAGGTTATTGCAGCTTTTTTCCTTTTCCTCCTTTGGAAATAATAAAAAGTTTGGTCGAAACAAAAGAAAAATCATTTTTTTGAGCACTCGAGCCCAAAGAAGGCATCAGGTGTCTCATCCCACAAAAAAGAGGAACAAAACGATTTTTCGCCCGCGACAATATCCAATCTGGCTAAAACAAATCGTCTGGATATCAAATCAAACCAAATCTTATGATGCAAGAAATAATATTCTCATTAATATTTTGATATTCTATTTTAAGAACTAAATTTTCAGATATTTCTGACTCGGAATAAATCTTCATAAAATCAAATCTTTAAACATGAATCAAATATTTTAAGAATTAAATCTTCAAATGTAAATCAAATCTTCTGAGAATTTGAAACAAATCTTTCGTGAACCAAATCTTTACAAAAGTAAAACATATCTTCAAAGTTTCTTAAAAAGTCTCCAAGATACTTTGATGAAACCAAATAATATCTATAATCTTCCTAAAACATCTTTGCTTAGCTCCGTCCATACGAGAACTAAAAACATCTAGAATCAAATATTCAAGGATTTAAAAACCAATCTGAATAGTCAGGATGTTCTGGTGTAGGATGTCACAACATCTGGCAGAATACATCTGTCAAAACACATAACAACTTAACCTATCATGATAATAGGACAAAATGTTTCAACATCTTGCTCAGCATCAGTTAAGAACCATGTTTTAGCAAAATTATGGCAATCACAAAAACCATGGAACTTACAGTTTCCAAGAAAGCTGGGGGGATATGATGTTCACCATGAACACATGCTTCCTGTATCTTCTTCGCACGAATCTGGATAGGCCCCTCCCAGAGAAACCTCCAGCAATTGTGTTGGCTTCGTGACGTAGGACCATGTTAGTCATTTCCAAGAAAAATGGTATGATAGGATGGGAGCGAAAGATATGGCCCAAGTTAGTTTTATCGGGGCTCTCGCAGTGGGTGCTACTCTACTGGTCAAAAAGTATAGGTGTGCTCGTTCCTCCTGCAAGGGCAGAGAGACTTAGAGGCCTTAGTAAATGTATAACATGTTTTGGTGGAAAGGGCTTGCTCGCGGTGCGCGAGAAGCCGTGTACGATGGTGTTTGAGGCTATTTAAGGAACCAACTCGCGTGGGGTGATATGCCCTATTGGTGGACGATGCTACTTGATTTTAGGCGGGCGATTAGGTTAATCATGTGTTATAGTTGTAGCGAGCGTGATACTCTTTGAGTTATGGAGTTGTATGACTTAGAGTTTTTCCTTCCTTCTTTTAAAGGACGCTGTATTTATAGAGGCCTCTATGGTTTATGGTTCCCTCGGAAAAGACCACCGCACACTTAGTCAAATAATGGACTGTTAAATCTCTATTTTCAAAGGAGACTTGAGTCACTAATGACCCTAACTTTTTCTTGTTCCGAAACACGTCTTATCCCACACTTTTCCTTCACGGGCGAGAAAGATTTAAGGGCAAGACGATACCTCCTACAGGGCGACCTTATGTCGTTGCCTCTTCCTAGGACGGTCCCATAACATCGCCCTTGACAAGGCCTCTTGCAAATATAAAACTACAATAATATTTATTATATGTTTTTACAATATTAAGTAATATTAGTTAATATGTTTTTAAATACAATATAAGTTTAAAATTGTTTAAAATAATGCATAAATATTCAACATAACACAAATTAATAGAATACGAAAAAGATGAAAAATGAATGTGAAATAATTAAGTAATAATTTTATTATATTAATGTATAATATTTAGCATAGAAAAATTGAATGAAACATAGAAGAAAAAATTTAGTGGAGTTTGAGAACTTGTGATTTTTGAGTGAAACGACATATAATATAATATTTAGATTTTTTATGCAGCTCAAAAAGTCTATTAATAAAAAGACTTACGAAATTCAGACTTTAATTTTAAGTTTAAACTTTAAATTTATCGATTTTTCAATCAAAACCTATATAAATTAATACATTTTAACAAAAATGAATTCTATGCAGTCAAATAGTGACACTAGGTTGATATAATTAGTGGATTCCAATTCATTGTACTAATTTTATTTATCTATGAATTTAAAATATACATCGTTCGATTATAATTGTAAGGTCTAAAATTCATCGTTTTTGACCTTTCCTTTTCATAGAGGATTTTGATTTTATTTTAACTGTTTGAAGTACAATCCTCTGCGCATATATATATATATATATATATATATATATATATATATATATATATATATATATATATATATATATATATATATATATATATATATATATATATATCAAGTGAGAGCATTTTTAAATGAGAGATGAGAGGAAGGAATATTAACCATTGGATTTATCAAGAGAGAATGTTATTGCATTAATGAAGCTATTAATTTCTCTCTCTTGATGAATTCAATGGTTGATATTTCTTCCTCTCATCTCTCATTTAAAAATGCCCTCACTTGATATGCTCCCTATATATACTAGTGTGTATACCCGTGCGAGGCACGGGTTTAAATTTAGTATGATTGATTTCGATCACTATGACTATAACGAAATTCAAAATAACCATATAATGATTAGTTTGACTCAAGTTTTAAAATTAAGAATTGTTTTTTACAAAGGTACATAAGATTCATATAGTATGAATTTACATTTACATTTATTCATCTTTCTTATAAATATTTAATGCATAATAAAATAATAAAATAAATTAAATATATAATTATCCATTTGTTTTTTCATAAGAAAAAGTTGTGATTTCTATACATCATATTGTCATACATTTTTTTTGTTAAAACAAATATTATTTCAACTTTTAGTATAAATGTTACCCTTTTAGAGGACTCATGCACCATAGAATCTCCACGTTATTTTTTAAATCTTTTTCTTTTGAGTTTGATTTTTTAATTATATTTTATTATAAATAATAATATGTAATATTGGTAATAAAGTAATTTACTATTACAATCATACTTATTTTATTAAATATATGGGTTAATCTGTCAATGTAACACAATTAAATTCAAATCTTTTTATATATAACTGGTAAACTTTAGTTTAAAAATTTTCTCAATTAGGCTAATAAAATAATTATTAATCTCTTTTTACTCATTTTTTTTTGTGTATCATAACAATCGTAAAAAAAATTATATAATTTTTATTAAATAAAATGAGATCTTTTTGTATCATATATTTTTTATTCTATTAATCAGTATATTTTTTGTTTAATACTAATTATAAAATTACTATTGTCAAATTTAATACAACATTAACATTAAAAATAATAATATATTTCCTTAAATAAGTGCATTATTTGTTTTTAATTTATATTGATTTATTTTTATATTTTTTCATTCTATTATCTACTATTTAAATTATTATTACTATCTTAATCGTTTTTTTATATGACCGCGCAAATAATTATGACATTTACACGAAAAATGGTTAATCAAAAAAAGTTTATTTTTTCTATTACCATAGCAAAAACTTTCTCTTAGTGATGCAAGTAATTATAACCTATTTGATTTCAACTTATAGTCTAATATTATTTTATTTTATGACTCTCTAAATTCTAATTTTTTCTGTTTTGTCGTTCATTATTGTTCTTAAAAATGGAAAATTATAGATGTTTTTCAACCTCATTCATATTTTTATTAAATGTTTCCTTATTAATGGGATTTAAATTTAAAATCAGGAATTATAACTAACATGCTGCTTCAATATTAAAATTATTTATTATTCAATCCGTTTTATATTATTTGTAGCAACTGAGCTTCTTATATGGAGTAAGAAAATGTGATAAAAAGAAGAAAGAGAACTTCTTTTTGTTATATTACCCTTATTTTATTTATTATTCTTTTAATTTTTATAATTTATTTTAAATAAAAATTCATTAATATTTAAATATTGTCATAAATGCCAAAAGATATATTGAAAATGATTTGCTTGTTTTACGTGATAAAGATCACAGGGAAATCATTATAAATATTCTCCCTCCAAATAATTAAAAATTTCCATCAAATTTTATTTTATAAATTTCCCATTAAGTTGATAATGGATAATTTGCCATAAAAATAATTGTTAAATTATTATTGTAGAAAAATCCTCTCTGTTTGTAACGTGTCGCGTGCCTATTTCCTCTGATTCTTTCCCCTTTTCTCTCTACGATTTAACAATAAAAGCATAGTAAAATAAGACATTTTGTTGTGCGGATGCGATTGACGGTGTTGTGGTGAGGTTTCCTGCAACAACAAAAAGAGGATTTATGGTGAATGGTTGAGCGGATTTGGATTGGTTGATGGAGAATTTTGATAGAGGTTTGTTATGAGAATTGTAGATAACTTCAAAGAAGTGAAGGTAAGGTTTTATAGCATGAGGAGTGAGTGAATTTAGACAGTTTTGCATTGTTTAATTTTTGACCCAATAAATTTCAAACGTGAGAATCAAAACTGAATGAGCATGTTTGGTCTTCCCAATGTCCAACCAGGTGAAAAATAAAAACCAAGGTTTGTTTATTTTTTTTTAAATAAGCATTTGATTCATCAAGATTTGGTGCAAGATATATATATATATATATATATATATATATATATATATATATATATATATATATATATATATATATATATATATATATATATATATATATATATATATATATATATATATATATATATAGGTAGGGTAAACCCAAAGTTTTGTTCTATCCCCACCATTGTAGCCTCACGATTAACTAATTTTGCGTCGGTGCACAATAGACATGATTTAATTTAGGTAGGGTAAACCCAATGGAGAAAATCTTAATCCCTAACTAATATGTGAAGTGTGCCAACCACATGTGCCACATCAAATCACCAAATGCCAATGACAAACAACAGACAAAAAAGGACAACATTGCCTGTCCCATTGGCACGGATTGTACTTTTGGTTAACAATTCCTTTCCTCTTTAATTATAGACATTATTTATTTTATGTTTCTTCATTTATGTTTCTTTGAAAAAACTTTGTGTTTGATTATTTGCATGATTTTCTTATCCATCCAGCAAGATTGGTTTAGACGTGGGAGTGTTGCACATCTGCTCATTAGCCATGTGTGTTTGTTCATTACACAATGTCGTATGCACGGAAAAATGTATAAGTTAATTGATTGGGTCTTCTTGTCTCCTACATTATGAGGGGGAAAATAACATTACGTGGATCGTGTATATGCCTAACATTTATGTTTTTTTATTAAGTTTGGATTGAATGAATTTGTAAGTAAAAACTCATGTGTTTCAACTATTAAGATACTGTGTAAATGTAAATATATGATACAACTAAGCGTGGTTTGTATTATAAAAAGAATTAAGTTTGGTTCGGGTTGAACTATTTCATTTATGTCAACATAGTTGTATATTTAAACTTTTGAGTTTTTTAACAAATTGTTCTGACTTCTTACATGGACCGGGGTGATATTGGTTCTACAAGAGAAAAACTATATAGGTCCAAGGGGCAGAGAAATTAATAAGAATGAAGTCATATTATATTAATGACGTCATAACGTTGCCACTAATTAGAAGGTTCTAGGACTTGGAGAATATGCATAGGCCTATCATTAAAAAAATTCTCCATCCAAGTATAAAATGAAGAAAGAAGAGCTAGATTACAGAACAAATCAAATTCTAGCATCAGACAATATAAACAAGCTTAATTAAAAAATAATAATAATAATAACATGCATAAATCGTAACGAGGCTCCTATAAAAGAAACAACAAAAGCCATAACATGATACCCATTTATAGTAAACCTAAGATGTTTTATTCTTTGTCTCAATTAATACTCACCGACTAGAGCATTGGAATGTATTGCAGGTACTACCCTCCGACGCGTAGCCAAATCGAGAGAAAACATCTAGGCTAAAATTGTTACAAAAATAGTCATCTTATCAGATTTCTCATTTACCATAGAGGAATTTTGGTCGGAACATATTAATGGTGTTTTCTGTGGAAACACTATATACGACATTCTTTTTCATTCAATATATGATGATGTTTCGTGGGGATGAAATAAATCTCCAAGACCCGGTTCGTATAGAATTGGAATTCTTTGGAGAATCATCTGCTCATTGGATCCTCGACCAATGAGAGCACCTATCCATCATGAAGTTGAACGCGAGATTATCTCGATTCGGGGGAGGGGAGACTTACCAATTAATAAAATAATGTCCAAGTTCATTGCCACATCGTTGATAATTTTTATACACTTCATGAAACTTGTTTCATCCTCTCACGGGAAAACACACCTTCCAAAAACTCTCATGTCATTAAGAGATTCTACTTTCTTTCTGTGACGAGGAATTAGTCAACGATGTCCCTAATCATCAAATACTCATTATCATTAGAGTAACAATAGTTTGTCGGGACGTCCAACGCATATTGGTGAACCAGGGAAGTTCATGTTGCATTATATACGCTAAAGAATATCGGAGGCTAAGCCTTCATTCAATCATTCAACCATACTACGGTGGAAAACTGCAGGGCTTTGACAAGACGCCTATGAAACCCCTAGGATACATGGAACTTCCAATGGCATTTGAGACCAATTACAAGATGAGATTGATTTGAATAAAGTTTTTTTATTATAGATTATAACTCTGTTTACAACTACATTCTTGGACGACCTTCTTTGGAAACTCGAGCAACTTTTTCAATTGTGCACTTAAAAAATCAAATTCTACACTCTAGAAAACCAAAGTGCAATGCTAGATATTGATTTATCATTATCCTGAGATTTTTTTTAGTCATCTAAGAAAAGTAAACAAACATTAAGGAGCCACAAGATCTGGGTGTAAAGTGTGAGTGCAATATCCTCTCTTAGATGCTTTGAATGATGTCAAAATTAGGAATATGTAGTATTTGTACATTGGATTTTATCTTACTATGTCTAGGTTGCATTTTCATCTTAGGACATTTATAGAACAAGTCAAAATCATTTGGTCAAGTCAAAAATATGATTTTTTTAATGAAAAAATATGTTTGGAGTCGACACATCCATGTTTGGAGTCAACTCTCTCTGAAGAAAAATTGAAACAAAAATTTATGCCAAGTATTAGTCGACTCATAAACCTTAGGAGTTGACATACAACACGAATGTGTCTACTCCCTCGAGTTGTGAGTTGACTCCCTCTATGGCAATTTTTTTTCCAAAAGTTTATGTCCTCTTGGAGTCGATTCCCAGGCAGCATGGGTCGACTCCCTAGATCCTAGGAGTTGACTCCCTCTTCGAATGTGTCGACACCTACTGATGCACTTTTTCATTAAAACTTTTCTGGCTTCTTGGAGTCAACTCCCAACTT
This sequence comes from Vicia villosa, assembly GCF_029867415.1. NCBI lineage: Eukaryota > Viridiplantae > Streptophyta > Magnoliopsida > Fabales > Fabaceae > Vicia > Vicia villosa. The sequence goes on along the minus strand of NC_081185.1, from coordinate 100,976,649 downwards.
GAATGGTTCTACTCCCTTGACTTAAAATTGTCTGATTTTGCAAATTTGCTTGCCTAGTCTTTTTCTGTTATTGCTTGCTAACACAACACACATAAAAATGTATATACACATTCATGCATCATTTCTAAGTTGATTGAAACCAAAAATATACAAAGAGATTTTCATCATCTTCATCCTCTCTCATTGCATACATACAACGACTACACATAATCATTTTTATTGTGTGATCAAGAGATAGTTTGATAAGGTCTAATTAGGATTGTTGTAATCAATTGGGTTGGAAATTCTTTGGGGGTTTCAAGATAAATGTGTATGGGGTTTTCCTCCAAGATCAAGGATTGATTTGGGGGTGGGGGGGGGGGGGCTTTTCACAAGATTTCACAATTTCGATTTAACCGAGTGAAAGCTTCGAAGAAAGACATTTTTGTCAAAGGAGTAATGGTAACCGGAGGATCATTTTGGTAATCTTTAGTCACAATAGTTTGCAATTTGGATTTAGCTGAGTGAAAGCTTTGAAGAAAAGGGTTATGTCGAAGGAGTAACAGTAACCGGAGGATCAAATTGGAAGTATTGGATTACTTGATCAAGCTCAAGATCAAGGGAAGAGAATAAGCTAGGATCAACATCAAACATAGGGTTTTGAGGGTTGGATAGCTACTTTTTCTCCTGTAAATTACATTTTCAAAGGTTAATTCCTATTATCTCAATTCCTTTGAAATTGGGGGCATACGTACCCATGTGAGACCTATTGGGGAACTTCCTACACAAATCTTTCTCTCTCTCTCTCTCTCTCTCTCTCTCTCTCTCTTATGTTTACTTGCAAATTATGAAACCGTTGATTGTGCAATTGATACATAGAGATAATTTCTTTGTCTAATAGTTCAAACTATTTTTGTTGAGTTTATTGCAATCTATGTGATTGTAATTGGTTTCTCATATAAACAAAATCAAAGAAAAATATGATTTAAATAGATTGCACACCAAGTGTTCGAAAAAATTGCTTAAGTCATTTTTTGTTTGTTATTTCATTGGAAATCGATTACTATTGTGTGGTTTTATTTAAATGTTGTTAAAAATATAATGATTGTGTTTCTCATCTAACTTCGATGTTCTATAAGGTTTTACGCATATCCGATCTTTTCGATAATGGTTCGGGATAGACAATTATCAATCCGGGATTGTTTCCGCTAGCCATAGTCAACCATTTTCAAAACAGAATTTTAAATAAGAAAATTTCATTTGTGATCTATTCACCCCCTCTAGATCGTAGCCTATTGTTTAACATAAATCATGGAGAAAAGGGCTAGATCTATATTTATGACTAGAAGAACATTTATGTATAAAGCCTGGAATGCCGATGAAATCATACCACCAAAGGTTTGGAAGAAAGTGAGGAGACTTGAATCGATCACAGATTTTGTTACCATCTACGTAAGAGGCGAACTACCGACGACCATTAAGATAGGAGGCGACTTACTAGAATTAGTGCACAAGGGTTAAACATATTGTTTACAGAGAAATCATGACTTGTTCACATGGTTTGCATGACCCTAATACATTAGGGGTCAGAACCCTAATACAATTTTGTTGCTTGTCTTCTAACCTTTTGTTTCATTTACTTTTATTTATTGAGTTTCCTCAATAATTGCACATCTTTGAATTGAGTGTTTGAATCAATTCCTTTTTTTAGCATGCATAATTCAATTGGTGGTATTTGAGTTTGATCATGATGTTTTAAGTCAATTGCTTGAGTTATTAAAACAAGAACCATATGTGATATTGGTTCAATTTAGGTGGGAAGTAAAATCTCCAACTATCTTGAAAAACTTAAAAAATTGAGATTTATTGTGTGTGACTCGAGTCACTCACAATCCCTGACTCAAATCAAATCAAATAAAGGTGTACATGAAATTTTTGGTGTCTGTGACTCAAATCACAAGTTGCATTTGATTCAACATACACACATCCTATTAGCCACTGCCCAATTTGATTTGAATCACACTTTCTACATGACTCAAATCACACAATTTTTCATTTTTTGTTTGGCTCTATCCAATTTGACTCGAATAAAGCTTTATACTTGACTCAAATCATGAGTCTTCATGACACAAATCAGGCTTAGAAGCTGTCTCGAATCACGAGAAAATGTGTAGTTTTTCTTTATGAGGTCTTGTTTCACTCTACATGATAATTTGACTCAAATTATGAAATGTTCTTGACTCGAATCTAGCTAACTTTTTTCCATCCATTTTTGTGCTTAATCTTAAGCACATATAGACTCCTTTTGTCATCTTATTTCAAAACACAACTCACATAACTTATAACATTTTTCAGAGTGATTTTTGTGAGTATCAGCAACCTTCATTTTGAAAACGCAAAATATCTTACAAACACAATTTTTCATCATACACCTCTTATTTAGATTCATATCTTGATTATGGAGATCTGCAACTGTTGAGGGAGACATGTCTTGAAACTAATCGTTCTTGAAGAGTTTGTTAAGATTTTCAAGAAGGTTGCAAGATTGCGATTGTTGTGACTGATATTGGAAAATTTCAATGAAAAGAAGGAGGTTCTTCTCTCTAGTTTACCTTGGTAGTGACTGTGTGGAAGACTAAAGATAAGGTGCATTTTTTCTCAATCATCGGATAGTTCATTTCTCAATAAATCGGTGGGATCATGGGTGATTTCCCCACACAAAGATTTTGAATAGATTAGTGAAGCATGGAGATTCAAGAAGCCGAGAATCTATAAGATCTTACAGAAGAGTTTGGAATTAAGCTCTATACAAGTCAAGATCTAGATAGGAGATTTATTTTTTATCAGCATTATTGTGGATTGATGATTGTATGAACTGGAATAATATTTGTCAAAACATAATGGAAAAAAAAAATTCCAATGGGAAACCATTGAATAATGGAGTAGGCTCCTACGAGGGTGATAGAGCTGAACCATTATATATCCTGTTGTACTCTCTCTATCTCTCTTTCTCACTCTCACTCTTGCATTTTGATTTTCTTAGGATATTGCATGCTTAGGTTATCAATTCTTAGCATATTTTATTGTTCAATTCCATCGGTAGCGATTTATTATGTAAGGTTAGATTTTGTTAGAATTGGTGCCTAATTGAGCAAACATGTATCAAGCCATCATTAAATCAAGAATTATGCGCATTTATCACCACAGGATAACATTGCTTCATGTATCGGTACTCACCAAAAAAACAATTGAGAACCAACATTTAAACGCATAAAGTCGAATACCGATACTTGGAACTCCTCTTGGAAATTATAAACAAAATCAACGATTAAATCCACACCGACATAGTCGGTTCCAAGCATCCAAACAAATATTATTCAAGCATTTAGGCAACTCAAAAAGTAACCCGAAACAATTAATTGGAATCATGAAAATTCAATAACAATTAATTTATCTTATGAAATTCAAGCAACAAACAATTCAACTCATGAACTCGAAATTAAACGCGACATGTGAATTCCATCGATCAACACAACAATTATGCAATTATTCACGAACTCGAAACCAAATGCGACACGTGAGTCCCACAATTACCATAATTCAACAATTCAAGATCCAAATAAATATTATTCAAATTTCAACTCATGAATCAAGATTTAATAATTCAAGATCCAAACAATTAACACATTCAAGATTCAATCCAAACTTAATTCCATCAATTATCACATTCAAGATTTATCCCAAACAATCATAAAAAATTTATTCCCAAACAAATATCATCATCAAAGATAAAATCAATAATCAAGTATCAAGAATTGGAGCTTACTGAAATTGGAGAAATCAGAAGAGAAGAGATAGATCGGCGTGAAATCGGTAGCACGGAGGGAGAAGTCGTGCATTTTTGCGGTTGAGAGTGGGCGAACGCGCGGTGGCCAGTGTGGTGTGTTCGCGTCGATTCCGGTTGAGAGAGAGGGCGGACGCGCGGTGGCCGGTTTGGTTGTGGTCGAAAAAGTTGAGGGAGAATGAGAGCAAGAGCACTTGAGTGCTTTGAGAGAGAGTTTTGAATCTTTGTTTGAAATTTGCAAGAATGAAAATAATCACTTATTTTTTTCATTGAAAACAATATATAGTGGAGCCTTAGGACATGTTGGAAAATGCACTTGGAAAAAATGGTTTTTGAATCAATCCATTGCATTTTCTTAACATCAATTTTGGCTGCGCGACTTTTTCATCGTATTTTCATGTACCATTTGAGAAACAAGCCATAAACTGGAATTTTACGAACATAATTCGAACTCGATTCCTGAAGCAAACTTGTAGGTGAAGAAATTTGTGAAATTGTGCCACTAAAATCGTCTCAAACCGATAAAAATTGTGAGAATTATGATTTTTGCAATATCGAGAAACAGTTGACTAAAATCCGGTTCAGCATGAAATTTCCATAGTATTTTGCAATTTCGGAGATGTTCGGAACCAAATTTGTTCCTGACCCGAACATATGAATTAAAGAGGACGTTAAGGAGATTCTTGTGCCCAAAGAACCAAAATGTCGAACGATGAGAAAGTTATGAATTTTTGAACTTGAACTGTGAAATGCTGAATTTCAGGTCAAACTGTTTTGAATCGACTGACACACTTGATTTTTCTTGCAATCGAAGGCATGTTGGAACACATGAGATCTTGTCATGATAAGGACTTGATGAGTCACTGATTAAATATCCTGGAGGGACTCTTTGAGTGCTTTCAATTCCGTAATCCCGAGTTGACATTTTACTTTTTGAAGAAACAGTAGAATCAAACTTTACTGTTGCAGACACCTTGGCCACTGAAAGCTCTGATGCTTCTTGAATTAATCATAAGAACGAGGATAATGGCTTGACGAAGCCACTAAGTATCACAGCACCTTGATCCCATCTCAATGTATAAATGTATGAATGCATATGATAATGAAACACAAGCCAATTGAAATTGAAATAAAGAGGGCAAATTTTGGGGTGCAACAAAGATTTGAGGGCAAAACATGGTGGATGCTTGGAGAGGTTGTTTTAGAGAACTTTAATGAGTTTTGCAGAAGACAAGAGATAAATACACTTTTGACCGCTGAGTTGTCATTGAGTTTTTGGGGTAAGACTTGTTCCAAAGCAAATTACCTGGTCGTTAAATATTTATTTTCAGGAACTAACTTCCAAACACTTGTGGTAGTTTGTAATAGAAAATATGAAAACTGCTCTTATTCGAGGGTCGCTAAAACTTTGCTTATTGATCAAATCAAGCCCAATTAACTTGATGGTAAAGTTGTGGGCCATGTCTTCAATGACTATCCAAGAGGGAGAAAGGTTTATGAGCTATTGGGAGTGAAACTTGAAGGATCAAAGTTCATCAATCGCATATGTATTACTTTTGATCAACGTTGTTGAATATTGTTTCAACATGGTGAAGAACAGAAAGGTGGTTGATGGATAAATCGGCATCACCACAGTTCTAAATCAAGTTGAAGATTGTATGAAGAGAAAAAAATATGTTTCAAGATTGTCATAAATCAGAAAGCTAAAAAACAGGTTGATCCGGGCGATTTGAGGATAATGAATTTGGTCATATCGATTCGTAGATCCGTTCATTAGATGTTAGAATATTTTATATTAGTTTAGAAATACTCTAAATTCATATAAAATATATTATAAAATATTTATGATATTCTTTTTTTAATATAAAAGATATTATAAAATATTTATAAGAATTCTAAATTAATATAAAAAATATTAAAAAATATTTATAATATTTTTGTTCTAACAATTAATAAATTATATTTTGGGTTGTATTAAGAGATCCATTAAAAGTTTTATATTTTACAATTCAAAAAAGTTTTTCTTTTAAAAACCACCCAGAGTTACAAGGTATGTTTTTTCTTGTTTTGTTTTGAAAATACAAAGTTGGGCTTTGGAATTGTATATATGGGTTACGTCCCAAATAAATAAGTTGGACCTAATAGATCTAGGCAGTCTAAAATAAATGATTTCATATCCAGTAATTATAGCTATACCCCCAAAGCACTTCAACTTTTTACTATTCCTACATTTTAAAAAATTAAAAATAATTTTATTCTTTTTCTTGCAAAAAAACATGTACGCAGCAAATGAGCAAGGATTCGAAAAATCAAAGTATGTCAAAAGTTTTGGAAGTTTCATTTTTTCATACATTCAACTTGAATATTTAATCGGATATTTTGTTTTTCAAAGCATCCAATATGAATTTCATTTTCTCTTTCATTACGTAGGATATTCAAACTGATTGTTTCTTTCACATTTTATTCAATTCAAATATTCAAATAGAAAGTTGTATTTTTCGATAAATTTGGTTTTATAAATATCTGTTAGAATTAATTTAATAATTATTCTATACCATGTATGTTCAATACAAAAATTAAAAAACTATAATCCTTAAGGCGGAAGCGAAACAAATATAAATATATGAGCATATATACACAACCTTATGATCTAAAATATATTAGTTTATGTGATATTATTGAAAATTATAGAAATACTTGACGGGTGTAAGAAAAAAGTTTTCTAGGCAAAAATGTATAGGCAAGTGACTATTAGTTCCTGGATCTTTCTCAATCGATACTCATAGTGTCTTAAACACTCTTCAAATGTGGAGAAAAAAATAATCTTCTTGTTTAGGATGGTAAATTGAGGACCATAGCATATATATATATATATATATATATATATATATATATATATATATATATATATATATATATATATATATATATATATATATATATATATATATATATATATATATATATATATATATATATATATATATATATATATAGTAGCGGTGAAATTTGTGAGACTAAAGTCATTCAATTGACTTAGCTCATATGTTTTAAACAGAGTCGCCATCGCACTTTATTGTTTCCATAGGAAATGGGAGAAAGAGCGAATAAAACCCACAAAAGTTTTTAAAATCAAAACTAATAAATTTATCAGAGATTTGGGTAAGGGGGTTTGTTATGCAAGGGGAAGATTTTAAGCACCTCTCATATTTATGGTACTAACCTCTTTAAAAATATTATTATTATTATTATTATTATTATTATTATTATTATTATTATTATTATTATTATTATTATTATTATTATTATTATTGTTGTTATTATAAAATGCCTTTGTGTGCTTGTTTAAATAGAGTGGGGATGAGAAAATAAGGTTTTAAAAGTGAGTTCGATAAGATATCGCATCTTAGGCCTACATACCCCTTAAATACAATAGGGAAGTCAGAGCTTTTGTAGTTTCTCTTAAAAGGAAAGTAAAGGGCCAAGTGGCCAAAATCTTTTTGGATGTCGAGGTTTAACAATACTCAACGGGTTTTTAAAATGTCAAGCTTTAACAATACTTAACAAGTTTAATAAATAGAGCCAAGCTTTAAAATACAAGTCAAGGGTTTAAAATAGGTTGGTTGAGCTTTAACAATACAAAACCAATGGTTGATTTTAAAAGGTTGAGCTTTAATAATACAAAACCATTTTCAAAACAAGTGGGGTGCAAAGCTTTAACAATACCAAGCACAAAGTAAAAGAGATTGAGTACCTTGACAATTTTAGTCAATACCATTCTCATTCCTTTGGATATTTCAACAACAATTTAAGCAATTAATCATGGATACCTCAAGTGTGTGTGTGTGTGATAACATGTGTCACAAAATAAACAAGTGAGTATAACAAAGAGATCAATGTAATCTCAAATGATAATGGATGAAAGGATGTTTGTACCTTTGGGATCATTTCATGTATGAATGAAGATGATGGATGGATAAATATCTCATGCATGTGGGTTAGTAAACAAAGTATATATACAATGGTAATACAATGAATAAAGTACAAGTGTACAAGGATAAAAATCAACAAGTATATGTACAAAGACAATGAAAGAGATAAAAGTAACAAGTTACATCAACACGGTGAAGCTAAAGATCAAGAGTTCAAATTAGGGTTTTAGAAAGTTAGGGTTTTAGAACCAACTTTAAACCTAATTGATTTCTAATGATTAAAGTATCATACCCTAAAGGATAGTAGGTCTAAGGGAACATGGTAGTATCAAAGAGACTTTTAACATAGCCCTAAAGTAATTTACACAAAAATAACAAGAGTTAACTTGGTGAAAATATCAAAAGGAAATGATTTTTTTGGATTTTTTAACATATAAGCGTGTAGTTTTTCCATTATCGGGATACTAATCCATAAAACAAGATTCATACATGCATCATGCATAAACCATATCATATTTGTTTCTTTCTACATGAAAGTCATCAAGTTTCAAAATGCCTCCTAGAGAGCAACTCGCCTAGTCATTACAGGCGTTTATCCTGATATTGAGATCAGAAGAGGATTGTCAATTCACCTGTTAAAGACATTCCTATTCCCGATGCCATCAGATCGGTTGAAGATATTTGTTCCTATTCCTGATAAATCAGAATTTTAGTTGAGGGAACCGCCTCCGGATCTCTATCGATCTTCCAAAGGAGCAAGCCTGCTGATGCCTCAAATCAGTTGGAAATATCTACGTCCTGACGATTCATTTTCGTTCAGAAGAAGACTTGTCTACCCGTTTCTGACATTTCTTTTCACGGCGCACACATTTCGGAAGAGATATCTGTTCCTATTCCTGATAAATCAGACTTTCAGTTGAGGGAACCGCCTCCGAATCTCGTCAATCTTACAAAGGAGCAAGCCACTGATGCCCAGATCAGATGGAGATATCTGCCTGATTGACTTTATCATTCAGAAGAGGGTTGTTCTACTTATTTTCTAGCATCGAGCCTAGATCAGTTTAAAGACTTCCTTTCCCGGCGTACACAGTTCGGAAGAGATATTGTTCTTGTCCTGATGAACCAGACTTTCAGTTGAGGGAACCGCCTCCGGATCTCGTCGATCTTACGAAGGAGCAAGCCGTTGATACCCAGATCAGTTGGAATATTTTCCTGATGATTTAATTGCATCAGATGGAGATGTCGCATTGGTACCCATACCAGAGATACTTACTACCCGTTGATGCCCAGATCAGCCGGAATATCTCATTTCGATGCCCAGATCGACTTAGACATCTATCTCCGATTCCTGTTCGGAAGACATCTGCTATGTTTGATACCCAGATCATTCGAAGATGTGTCTTCTCTTGATGCCCAGATCAATTGAAGTCTCTTCCCCTGCCTGTGGGGGTTACCTGTTCCTTCTCATCGCAAGTGGGAGCTGTCTAATTAACCATATCAACTGAAGTTTTTTCTCCCTGATCGCGGGGTGGTACAGTCATTCTTTTTACAAGATGGGGTCTTCTGTTGATCAAGAGCGCAAATTTTCGAGTTCATTCTGGTATTCAATCTCCTTCCACCTCAACGGTTCGAAACTTTCGTTTCTCACTCGCCAGGTTCAAGAAGTTTGAATAGGGGAAACTGTTGCACCCCAAAATTTTCCCTCTTTATTTGAGCTATAAGTTATTAACGACGTTTATTTCGTCATTCAAAAATTGAAGAAAAAAACAATAAAGATTTCTTATGGTTTTGGGGAAGTGCGACGTGAAAAATGGTTTAAACAGTGGAAATACGAGAAAATTCACAAGTCCTATTTGGAAAGTAATATGAGCTGAATTCTTGAGTGACCCCAACTGTTTCGACAATATCTACAACTTTCGTGTTTGGCTCGGAAGCCAGTTCTTTGAGGAAAGTAGTCGAATTGGCAAATTACTGGGATTTTTATAGAGAAAAATGTGTTGAATGTAGGGTTTCGGATCTCAGAAAATTCATATCTCACAATCCGCTAGTCGGATTTGTTCTAAAATTTAACTGGAGCTCTGTGCCATTATTACCAAGATTTCATATGTTCGGACCGTCGACCAATTATGCACTGAAAATTCCCAGCATTTTAAAGAACGTCGTAGTCTTTCGGTAAAAAGTGAGTTTTCGGGTATGTCGCGCCAAGTTTGAAAATTCATAACTTCTTCGATTTTTATCGTATGAAGTCCATTCCGGCGGAATTTTCTCAGAAATTTCGTTATCTTCGATTCTTCGTCACACATGCTTGTTCAGATTTTGAGCCGAAGATGGAGTTTTATCGAATTCTTTGAGCGGTACGCACGAAATTCTACACAGTCGCGCCAGATGAATCGACGTTTCTCGTCATTCAAACGCGCGTAATTCCTTCATTGCTTATCGGATTGAGACGTTTCTCGCGGCGACGAGTCACAAATTCAGTCACCTTCGAGTGGGTGTTGGTCTTGTCTCGGAATTTTGCGTCGAATCACGTGTCCTCGAAAACGAGCCAAAAAGAGATCATTAAGGGCGTTTTGGACGTTTCACCACTCACACTATATAAACTATTTTTCTTCACATTCTCTCATAACTTCAATAACTTCAATCCACCAAAAATCTTCATAAACACTTTCTCTCAATTCTCTCTCAATTTCCAAATATTCTTCAAATTTCTTCAAGAATCAAGAGCAACATGGATTGAAGATCAAGATCTCGAATTCGAATTCTCCTCTTCTCCCTCTACATCTTGTGCGCCTCTCTCTCACTATCTCCAGATTCGCTTTTCAACTTCGTTCGTGTTCGCGTTCGTGTCGTGTTCGTGTTCGCGCGTCGGTTTAGATCTTCATCCGATAAGCTTTCGAATCTTGAATTAAGTGCTTAATTGTTGATGTTAACATGAGTTGAATGTTAGATCTAGGTATTGATTATGCCTAATTGATGTTGATGATGATTAGATGTTAGATTCAAGTTGTTAGATTGAAACTTTGCTCGCAATCGCATGTTGATACAAGTTTGGTGCACTATGTGTTTGTGATAATGCTTGCATGAATTTGTTGCTTGGTAATCATTGATGATGACATGAAATCTATGTGGATTGATGCCTAATTGTGGTTGTTTGATGTTCATAATGCTGTGCAAATTGAGACTAATTCGTGTTTGATCGTACCTCTTGATGGATGCATGTTTGAATTGCTTTGGAGGTTGATTTTTGCTGTTTTTTTGATTATGCGCACAGTGTAACCGGTTACGCTCCAAGCCGTAACCGGTTACGAACCGTGTTTGCCTTGTTACGCTGTTTTTGTGCACAGCGTAACCGGTTACGCTCCTGACCTTACCGGTTACGAACTTGTTTTTGCCTTTCCTTTTTGCTTCTGTGCACAGCGTAACCGGTTACGCTCCAGGCCGTAACCGGTTACGAACCCGTGTTTTGCCATGTTTGTGCTACTGGTTGCAGCGTAACCGGTTACGCTCCTAGTCTTAATCGGTTACGACTGTGTTCTTTGATTTCAACTTCAGAAATTCATATCTTTTGAATCGTAACTCCGTTTTGCGCGTTCTTTATATCATTGAAAACCTTGTAAAATGTACTTTCTTGTGGATTGGTTTATCTTGCTGAATTTTATATTCTTCAAGATTGTATTTTTGCTCGCTTCCGGTGTGTTTTTGTGCGTGTTTACCCGTGTGTGACCGTCGTTTGTTTTGATGTGTGTTTCGACATGTTTTAGTATATTGTCTTACGCGTGCCATTGCTGTTTTGTTTGAGTTTTGGTTTACTATTTCGTGTTTCCACATCTTATGTCGTTATCCATTTTCGATTTAGTTTGTAGTATAATAACGCAATTCCGATTGCGATATGTTGTTATCTCTAACTTGTGTGCTAGTGTGCAAGGCCTTTGGATAGTCACCGATCGACGCTTATTACATGAGTGTTCCGCTTTATTTGCGGGACACGATTTAATTCACTCGCTTCGTGTTCTCATCTTGGAGACACGTTCCTATTACTTTATATCTGCTTGTTTGGTTTGCTTGTTCCTCTTGCAGGTGTATTGTGATTATGCTCGACGCGCATGTCGACTTTTGTGTGCTTTCATGGCTAATCGGTATGCTGACTATTTGCTTTTGCGTTGCTAGCTCGCTCGCGGGATCCTTAGTTTCCTTGCTTTTCTTCGCTACAGTTTACGGATCATAATCCGTTTGGTATTGATCCCGTTTCATTTTATTTTTCTCGCACTTTATCGCTTTTTCGCATCATCCTTTAACATGAGAAGTAGGACTTAGGCATGCATCTGGCCAAGCCCTCGAAAGAGGCTCTGTTCTTGTTGGTGTGTTTATATTTATGCTTTGCGGCAGGGAGTCACAGTGTAATAAGTCCTAGATGGCACTCCGTTAAGTCCTCATGGAAGGCATGCGGAAAGGGTTAGCAATCAACCCCCGCCCAGTCTCATCGAGTCCGTTCAGTATGCGCACGCTACGCGTTGCTTGCTTCTGAACCAGCACAAGATCTTGTTATCGAGTATGTCAGGAAAAGAGTTCATGCAACCGGATCCCCGCATTTCCTATAGCTCGCGTCGCTCGACGTTGATGCTCGGTGTACGCATGCACCGTTTTCCTTTCAGATCCGTGACAGCTTGGTTGCTGAGAGGGACTCGCTCCTCTTGTCTATGGTCCGATCATTTTCGCGAGGTCTAATGCTTGGTTGACTCGGGTGATTCGCTCCCTTTGGCTATGGCGGGACCGCTTTTCTACCACTCGGCCAGTGTCGGTGGTCTTGTTTGCTTTACGAGCGGAGCTCGTTTGTGTGATATACTTGTTTGCATTCGCTTTTCCCTGTAGGTTGATAGGCTAGTTTAGACTTGTACCTTTTGTATGATAACATTAGGTAGCAAGCTTTCCCCTTTAGCTTAGGTTTTCCTCATGCATTCTTTAAAACACAAACCATACTCTTTGATTTTCTTTTCTTAAGAGCTTGTAATTTCCGCTCCATTCCCAAACCTAAGTCTCCAAAGGTCGAGCAGCGGAGTGCGAATGTAACTCGTTCACCTAAAAAACACAAAACAAACAGAAACTAGTTAGCCTAGCTACGGTACCTCTGATTCCTCAAAAAGGATACGTAGGCAACGGGATAGGGCCTATGCGAGTATAACTCTTTCTTTTCCCTACATTTTGCATGCATTTTAGTCCAGGTTAGCGCAGTTTGTTACACACCCATAGTTTTAGACACAAGCGTGGATACCATCGAGTACGATGGGCGCGTGGGGTGCTAACACCTTCCCCTCGCGTAATCGACTCCCTTACCCTTTTTCTCTGGTCATGAGACCGTTGTTTTGTTTTGTGGTTTGCCGGCATTCCCTTCCTTTTCAGGATAAATATGTTAGTGGCGACTCTATTAATTTTCGCGGTAGCGACAGCTGGCGACTCTGCTAGGGACGTCGACCTATTGCGGGTCCGGACTTAGCGAGTCGATCCTAGCGCTTGTGTGTTTATCTTTGGGTGTTTTATTGCTTTACATATTTGCCTGTTTGCATTGTATTCTATGTGCGCTATTACTTTTCTGCATCATATTCTGGACTGTCTGGATTTCTCTCTGTTGGGTGGGTGTTTCAAGAGGTAAAAGGCCTAATACCCAGGCTATGTGTGAACCATAGGAACCCTAGGATAGAGTGGGAGCATGGTTTGTATCGAGGTGTATGCCTCGGGATGGATTATGTGACCATGAGCAGAGTAGTGGTTTCAAACGAAGGTATTATCGTCACCCGCATCCGCGCAGTGACGATGCTTACGTTCGGGCGGACCGTATACTGCGTTTCATGACCTTACCTTGGCCTAGATTTTACCCGTGAGTGGGGCGGGAATCAATGATCATATAACAGGTACATTGTTGGTGGCCGCTGTTCTCGTTCGTGGGTTACCGCTGTTCTCGTTCGTGGGTTACCGCTGTTCTCGTTCGGGTGTACTATTGGTTCTTGTTCGTGGGGTACTATGGTTCTTGTTCGAGTGGTAATCTGTGTTCTATTCCAGTGTGTTGTTGACTATGGGTTTGGTTCTGTGGATTGACACTCTGTGTTCCGTGTGGTTTACCATTTGGGGCCGGACCTTTGACTTTGTACTATGTGTGTTACCGGCAGTCCATAATGCCCGGTGGGCGGCACTAAGTCCCACCACTTTGCATCATAGCATATTTATTTCCAAAAGAAACGCAAAAAAAAAATATATAATAAGCATTTGCATGTCATGTTTTCCAGGGATATTCAAGAGTTGATTCAAGTTGAAGATGGACACTCTCACTGATACTGTCAAAGAAGCGAAGAGACATACGCACACCTACAGCTTTTTCCGAGAGCCATTGACCGCCTTAGAGGGTTTGAGTTCGTTGATGACCGCTCTTTCCACTTCATCTTCTTCGTTGAACACAACCAACAACAATGGTTTCTGAAAATCACAACTTCACCAAAACTTAATCATTTTCAAAAATGTAAAAAGGAAAATTGTTCAGAATTCAAACACGAGTCTAACCATGTGCCTTTCATAAATTTATTTGACCTCTAGTTCATGAATTTCTCAAAATGAATTAAGAACCTTAAAAGTTAAAAATCAAATTAAATGATCTACATTTTGAATAAATGAATGAAACCACGGGGCTTTTGATCCTTATGCAATTCTAAACATAATGGTATCAAGCTTTAATCAAATTGATACCTCTATCAATGAGTTTTGTTAGAACAAGATTTGTTCTGATCAATATTCTTAGTTTTGATGATAACAAGGATATGAATTTTGTGTGAGATAATGTGGTACTCTAATACATTGCAATTTCCCTTTCAGGAAATATGTAAAGAGTATGCACAAATTAGCGCTCAGAAGCTTTGTCTCAGAAGGTTCAGCATGCAACATCAGAACATGGTCTGGCAAGACATCAGAAGATGGTCAAGGCAGAATCAGAACATGGGTCTATGGAAGCATCAGAAGAACTTGAGGTCAGAAGCAGAAGCACTGAAGTTCTCATGGTATCACGCTCAGAAGCACTTCAAGGTCAGAAGACAAGAAGATGCTATGCACCAAGCTGTTTGACTCTGATGATATTCAAATATTTTATTCAAACATCAGATTAGAAGAAAGTACAGGTGGCAGGCTACGCTGACTGACAAAAGGAACGTTGGAAGCTATTAAAGGCAACGTCAGTAGACACAGCGTGAACAAGGCTCGAGGTAGTTGACAAAAGCGTGAAACATTAAATGCAAAGCTGTACAGAATACGCAAAGCATTAAATGCGCTCAACGGTCATCTTCTCAAACGCCTATAAATATGAAGTTCTGATGAGAAGCAAGGTTAACAACTCTGAACCAAATTCTGTGAATATTAACTTGCTGAAACGCTGATCAAATTCAAAGCTCAGAAACTTCATCTTCATCAAAGCTCACTACATTGTTGTTGTAATATATTAGTGAGATTAAGCTTAAACGTTAAGAGAAATATCACTGTTGTGATTATAGCTTTTCAGAAGCATTTATAATACTCTTAGATTTGATTACATTAATTTGTAAGTAACTAGAGTGATCAAGTGTTGATCAGGATACTCTAGGAAGTCTTAGCTTGTGTCTAAGCAGTTGTAATTAGAGTGATCACGTGGTGGTCAGGATACTCTAAGAAAGTCTTAGCTTGTGTCTAAGCAATTGTTCCTGGAGTGATCAGGTTGTGATCAGGATACTCTAGAAGACTTAGTCGCGGACTAAGTGGAAAACCATTGTAATCTGTTGCGATTAATGGATTAAATCCTCAGGTGAGGTAAATCACTCCGTGGGGGTGGACTGGAGTAGTTTCGTTAACAACGAACCAGGATAAAAATAACTGTGCATATTGTTTTTATCGTTCAAGTTTTTAAGACTACACTTATTCAAACCCCCCCTTTCTAAGTGTTTTTCTATCCTTCAAGTTTGAGTTTGAAAATTTACCTCTGAAAATGGAGATCGAACCCTTGTTTAGAGGTGTTATAGAGCTATTGTGATGATAGCTTCCTTATGCCTCAAGGATGCTAACTGAATACTTGGAATGAACTGAAAATATCTATATCTCCTTCCTCGGCCTCAACTGTAAATCAGTCAAGCAACAATGGTGAATGATGATGGAGGTGTTATAGATGCTATAATATGATTTGGATAGCTTCAATAAATGATATATGAGGTGTTTGGATGATTGGTTTGGTTTAAAATGGAATGTATAGCTTAACTCGATTCTAATTGCAAGTGAGGTGTGTAAAAATGGAACTTGGTGTTTTAGTGGTTACAGGTCTCAAATGAAGGTTGCTACAACTTCAATGAAGTGTATAGTGACTATTTGAAAGGTTACTTGACACTCAAAACTTCTCTAACTCAAAATGACTCTCAAAATGCAAGTGGCTAAAATGAGAATCTCAAGTGGAGGGGTGACTTGGAGAATTCTGGTGTGTTTGATGCAAGGAGCAATGCCCTCTATTTATAGGAAATAATTAGGGTTTATGGGTGAAGAAATCAGATCAAAAGGAGATCACATGTGAGAGTTATCCAACTTTGCTTCTTGGTGAAGAAAGCTTGAAGTTATGGTTCCAATGGTGAGGTACAATGCTTTAAGCATGATTGGGAGACTTTCTTTGCAGATTGAGAGCTTGCTTGTGGTGTTTGTATTGATTTTGCTGCAAAGGGAACCATGTTGTGGCTCAAGAGAAGTTGACTTGGTGCATAAAGCTTCTTTTTCAAAATGGAAGTGTTAACTTTGTGCTATAAATGGAGTGATCACTTGGATAATTCATAGAACACTAGGATTATAGCTTAAAAGCAAGTGTAATCTTCTGAATTTTGTGTCTTGTACAAGTTATAGGATCTGCAAGAAAGGAATCTTTCATTTGAAATGGTTTTGCTTCATGACTTTCTCATGTTCATGGCTTGAATTCAAGTGTTATGAAGCCTTATTCACAAAATCATATCTCATGGCTTAAGTGATGGAAATTCATGCTAGTGGTCTTTGGAAAGCCCTTGCTACATACTTCAATCCACTTGTTGAAAGTTTCCTCAAACTCATTTTGGATCTTGGTGAAAATTGGCCATGAAGTTGGAAGAAATCTAGGTTAAAACACTTAAAATTTCTTTTAAGTTTCTTTTACCTTAACTGCTTGATCCAATATCTCTCAAATAAATCACTTTTTAGAGAAAAGTCATAAGTGAAAAATTTGTTTGTTTGATCAAGATCTACAACTTTCATGTTGGGAGATTTTTGAGTTTGTAGGTGAATTTTGAAGTTCCCGAAATGAGGCCAAAAACACTTAAAACCCTAATTTTGACTTTTGTTGACTTTTTGATTCTTGATTGATTTTCTTGATTTTATTTGATCAAATGACTTTAATAATCATATGTTGATGATTTTGATCTTCAAAAGTCCATGATTGACCAAATTTCCCAAAAGTCAAAGTTTGACTTGGGCAGTTGACTTTTTCAGATGAACTGCATTTTTGTGGATTTCAATTGAATCAAGCTCTCCTCTTCAAATAAATGATGTGAGTGGATTACAATGTTGAATTGAGGATCCTTGAATCATATTTGAGCCATGAAGCCATGTCCTAATTAAAAGTCAACTTCCCAAATGAATGAGGTCAAAACCCTAATTTGTGCACCATATGAATTTGAAAGTTGTTGATCTTAAATTGAGCCATTCTTGGACTTTGATTTTGATGAGGGGAATCACTTGAGCATATGAGAATGTTTGAGCCCCTTTGTGGGCCTCAAAACTCTAATTTGCTCGGTCTCCTTTTGACCAGTCTTCTGTCTTGGAACACAAGCAACAAGCAACAATATTTTTGGTATTTTAGTTAGCAAATAATATATGCATGATGATAATGATAATGGTGATGATCCTACTATTTGAAATGGGGTGGGATCTCAGTGGTCAAAAAATATGTGTGTATATATATATATATATATATATATATATATATATATATATATATATATATATGGTTACGCCTAATTATGGATTTCATTATTTCAAAATGGGTCATCTTGACATCCACTCATATTTGAGCACGTATCCAACTTATTAATTAATTAATTAGTAGAAATCTAATTAGTCTTTTTAAATTTATTTGACCACTTAATTAGTTAAGAAAAATTGGGATATATATATATATATATATATATATATATGAATTTCATTATTTCGAAATAGGTTATCTTGACATCCACTCATATTTGAGCACGTATCCAACTTATTAATTAATTACTTAGTAGAAATCTAATTAGTCTTTTTAACTTTATTTAACCACTTAATTAATTAAGGCTTTTAACTTGATAAATAACTAACATAATTAATATAAATATATGTGTCCACATAATAATTATTGGAATATAATAGTTAAGGGTCATGCTAACGAGTGCCCCAGGGGCACTGGTTAAGCATTCCAAATTAAAAAAATATTATAGATTTAATGCATTGAATACACCTAATCTTCTTTAAAAAAGATAATTATTTATATTTTCAATGCATTTAATACATATATTTTGGGTAAAAACATAACTTTTTACTTTATTAAACAATCTTTAACTTACCTTTTTAATCTCTTAACCAGTGCCCCTGGGGCACTCATTAGCATTACCCAATAGTTAAATACTATTTAAATATAAAATAATCCATCAATCTCCCACTTGGGAAATATATCTTTAATAATTATATCATAATTATTTAGACGCACATCCAAATATTATTTATCTTTAGATTTCAACTTTACAATCTAGTCTACCTCATACATCAATAATGTAACCATGCACAACTACATAAAAGTGATACCATAATGGTTAGAAAAAGGGATATTACAAAGTCTGACCAACTGTTATGAGGTAAAGGGTTATTGTATGTATGATGCTTTTCACCATTCTTGTGCGACCGTGATGATAACCTAGCTAGCGCGCTACCTATTACAACAATTATACTACACAACTGTTGTGAAATATGTTTAGGTCATGTGTTCGAAACTCAGTAGCAACAATTTATTTTGAATATAATTTACATTTTACCACGATTACAAAAGATAACTGTTATGGAAAGTACCTTTAGTTTATTATAAAATATATAGATTGCTTATTTTTCCTACACCTCACTAAACATATACAATCATTAAAATTGATGTAGAAGACAATAATTTGAAAAATTAAATTATTCTTGAAAAACAACTTAAAGGAATCATTGTTTTTTAAATTGCATGCCTATTATAATTCATCTCTTGCTATTTAACACATAGAATTTGGTTCAAAGCCACGAGTTCTTCAAATAAATGGTTCATTCTCTCCTAGTTTATTTTGCAAAGTATCATTATGTTGACTAATTCAGAGTCATCATCATCATCATCATCATCATCATCATCATCATCATCATCATCATCATTATTTTAATCGATGACAATTATCATGATGGCAGTGATGAAGATGATTCACAATTTCTCAACAAATTTAATGTTTTTCAATATTAACTAAAAGAGAACAAATTGTTGCTTTGAAGAACTTGGGGCATTGAACCAAGTTCTATTCGTTAAAAAGTGATAAATCAATTACGAGATGAATGCAATTCGAAAAACATTGATTGATCTAAGTTGGTTTTTAATATTTATCAAAAATATAACATCAACAACAACAACCCACACTTATCAACAACAACAACCATTTTTGAACAACAACAACGTACATCAAAATTTATGAACAAAACGACAACAACATACATTTTATTGAAAAGATTCGTGGAATGATCTGAAGTTGGTCTACTTTTTGTTGCTATGAAAAAGAAATAGAAGGTGGATGAAGCTTCTATAATAGCTTCATACTTCTTATAGTGTTTCTCCATAGCAACAAAAACCATTTATGAACCACACCCATAGTATGGATTCTTTTGAACCATATTTTAAATTATAAACAACTTAAAGAATGTTAATTTGTTTTGAAAATATAAACTATCATTAACAATATCTTAACATAAACGGAAACATAACTCAAAAGAGAAGTAAATCATGCCAACTGAAATAAAAAACCCTTTTTAAGAAGAATTAGTGTCATACATGGAACAAATATGAAAAATATAAGAAAGCTAATGGAGGAGATTACCTTTTAGTTTGAACATATATGACCTAGTATTGTGACGAGTTTGTTGAGAGAGAGATGTTAGAGTTTTGTTTTGAGAAAAAGGAAGAAAACTTATGAAGAAGAAGCCGAAACAGAAAGTGGATGAACTTGATTACCTTTAAGTTTGAAGATTTTAATGAGGATGAATTTGCTGAATGTGAAAGAGAACGTTGTTTGGTTTTTGTTAAGAGTGTGACGACTATTCTAAGGGAAAGGTTGATAACTTCGCTTATATATATATATATATATATATATATATATATATATATATATATATATATATATATATATATATATATATATAAAAGTAAAATTTATCATCACGCTTGTTAAAATAAAATGTGATAATATGTAAGTACTATTCACAATAGTTTTTGGTATTAACCGTGATGATAAGTATTTTTTATTTTAATATATTTATAAGAGTATAATGACAACCCCTTTTTGTGACGAAAAGAAAAAAAAATTGTTGGTGTTGGGAATCGAAGTAAGTAACCTTTAATATATCACAATAGTTGTGTTGAATGACCGTGATGAAATATATTTTAATAAAATATTAAAAAATTAAGGCGAGTGAATATCATTTATTACTATGGTTATTTAGACGGCCGTAGTAATATAGTGTTACCGAAAGTATATTTTATAATAGTGACGACTTATGTCGTCACAAATGAATAACGTGACGGAACGCTGATGATCACACATCAATATACTTGATGATTTAGATCAATATAGATGAGTGACATGGAAACTTCATGTAATGTGAAATCTTAATCATGTCTATTTTCCACTAGTCCATTTGAAGTCTTTATTGAGATCAAACTAAAGTTTGTAAATTCAATATTTGCACAAACTATGCAGAAATGGTTATAACAATAATAAAAAAAACTTTATTTCTGTAGATAATCTTAACATAAAGTCTATATCAATATCAAAACAATATTATAAAACATAAAGAAGAAGTGATTCTCACTAATCTAAGACACTATTAGTGACAATAATCATATGATAGACCTTAATGTCTAGTCTTTTATTAGTAAGTATTTAGTTTAAATTCCATATGTATATATTCTAGTTTCAACAATTATACCTTACAACTCAATGGACTTTTTAAAATCTATTGTTGAAACATTATGATTGTCTTACATCACAATATAACTTGATTGATATTTTAAAGTCAGTCTTATATTGAATTGTAACTGAATAGTATAAATACTTACTTTTATTTATTATGTATTAGAATGTCTATTCGACATCTATAATATCAGAGTCAAACATACTAAAAATCTCTCCATTGTTAGATCTCCAATTTGTGAGCACAAACTCTTTTTGTTCTCTATAATAATTTTCATGGTTGTCCATTTTTTCAACAATTCAATATTGATTTGTTCAAGTGTGCACATTTTCCACATACATATAAGAAAAATCGTATATAAAATTCTTTCAACCAAAGTTTAGGAAAGTACACAATTTTTCAAATTTCTAAATTTACTTTAAGGTAGTTATAATTGAGACCTAAGGCTATGTTTGAATATCACGAAATGAACGGGGCAGAATGGAGCGGAGCAGAGTGAGATGAAGCAGAATGGAATAGAGCGGAACGAAGATACCATTCCATTGTTTGGAAATTTTAGAATGAAATAATGCAAATTGTTTATTCAGCCCAAATCAGAGGGAAAGGAATATGGTACCTATCATAAACTATTGAGAAAAAACTAGGTACCTATCATAAAAAAAGAAAAGACAAAAAAAAAAAAGAATTAAGAAGAAAAAACTAATGAATACTAATAAAATAAAGTCTCATATAGCTTAGGACCAATCCCTTAAAATTGTAATGGTGATAAAAGAAACAAAAAGTTTAACGAATGGATGAATGAAGAAATTTAGTGCCTAACTTCAAAATATTGGCTTACTTTGCTTAAGTTTATGTGACCTTAACCCAAGTCACGTTCCAACCTTTAAGACCTCAAAAGTGTGTGCACTAACATTAATTTGATAATTTTTTTTAAAAAAAATTCCCAAACGTATGGTATAATGATATTTGCATGTTGATTGAGTGCATCTTAATCATTTGAGTGAATCAGCCAAAAGAGAAAAAAATGAATATATTTATTTGAAGTCTTCCGATTTATCCATCTTGAGATATGAGAAGGGAAGTAGAACTTGAGCAAGATCATGGAAGTACTCTTATAAGTAGTGCAAAGCATGGAAATTATTATCAAAGCAAATAATTGCTCATATTTTATTTAAAATATCAATTTTAAAGCTCTTTCCTTGAAGACAAGGAAAGATTCAAGTTTGAGGTTGTGATAACAATTCGTCATAACATGTTTTTAGTATGCTTTTTAGTTAATTTAAGTGATTTTTACTTTTAATTAATTTATGTATTTGTAAGAATTAATAAAATCACTTTTAATTCGAATAACCTAATAAGGCGATATGAATCCTTGACAAGGTTCCAACAATATTACCTAACAAGGAGACGTGGATCCTTGATAAGTGTCTAACAGTATATCCCTCTAGAGCGATTACTTTTGATAATTATGATTTCATCCAATAAGATTATAAAACTTTTACCAAGTGGTGGTTTGGGGGAACTATATATTCATTCTTTAAAAGAGGCATTACAATCTACACTGGCATGAAAGATACCAACAATGAGAGTACCAATAATATAGCCCGTGTGAGATATTGGATCAAACTCTAGTATGGTCGAAGGGTAGCTTCTTGGTTCGACAAGATTAAGCATGAAGTCGAAGGTTGTTCACATGCTTGTGTCGAAGATGCTAGGGTTTATTAGCATGTTAAATTAGGTTTTAGTGTTTAAACCCTAATTTGTTAAGTTAGCTTGTTTATTAAGTTGGCTTGTGTAATGGGCCTTGTGGAAAAAGCCCATTAGTTAGTTTGTTAGGTTTTATTATAAATAGCATACTAGCTGCAAATCCTAATTTAGGGTGAGAGAGATTATTTGTTATTCTTGAAAACTTGTAATATTGTTTTAAGAGAAAGTAAAAGAATAGTAGTTATAACCAATTCTTGTGTGCTTCTTATCTTCCCTAATTCCCTATTATTTTTTTCATAACAAATTGGTGCGGTGAGCATGGAGAAGATGCCTTCAACAAAGTATGAGATTGAAAAGTTCACCGGAGTGAATGATTTCGGTCTGTGGCACTTGAAGATGAAAGCCCTACAGGTTCAGCAGGGTTGCTTGGAAGCGTCGAAGGGAGAGGCAGCCATGAATGCAGAGTTGACGGCAGCGGAGAAGACGACTATGATCGAGAAGGCACACAGCGCAATTTTGTTGAGCCTTGGTGATAAGGTTCTCCGGCAGGTATCAAAGGAGATGACGACATCAGGGTTATGGGTGAAACTTGAATGTTTGTACATGACCAAATCACTGGTAAATCGACTCTACCTGAAGCAAGCTTTGTATTCATTCAAGATGATTGAAGACAAAGTGTTGGCTGAGCAGTTGGATATGTTCAACAAGCTGATTCTTGATCTTGAAAATATTGATGTGAAGATCGATGATGAAGATCAAGCGCTGTTACTATTGTGTTCTTTGCCTCGATCACATGCTCACTTCAAAGAAAATCTCTTTTATGGAAGGGAGTCCCTGACGTTTGAAGAAGTTCAATCAGCCTTGTATTCTAAGGACTTGAATGAACGAAAGGAGCATAAACCTTCGACAGTTGGTGAAGGTTTGGCCGTTAAAGGAAAATTCTTGCGAAAGGATGGTAAGTTCGACAATAAGAAAGGCAAAAGCCGGCAGAAGTCTTATAGTGGCGAAGCATCTGGTATTCGATGCTATCATTGTAAGAAGGAGGGTCACACACGGAAGGTGTGCCCTGAACGCCTGAAAGATCATGGAGGTAAGGATAATGGCAATGCAGCCATTGTTCAAGATGATTTAGAATCATCGGATGTTCTTGTGGTTTCAAGCAGTGATCTAGGAAGGAGTGAATTATGGATTCAGGTTGCACTTGGCACATGACTCCAAACAAAGACTTGTTCGAGGAATTATATGATCAAGACGGTGGATCAGTACTGCTGGGAAACAACAAAGCTTGCAATATTGCAGGTGTTGGATCTGTGAGATTCAAGCTCCATGATGAGTCAATAAGGTTGTTGACTGAAGTCAAGTATGTTCCTGATTTGAAGAGAAATCTGCTTTCTCTTGGTGAATTCGACAAGAAAGGGTATGTTTTCCAAGGAGAGAAAAGTATCCTAAGAGTCATGAAGGGGTCAAAGGAAGTCTTGAGAGGCGTGAAGAAACAATGCTTGTATACCCTTGAGGCTGAAGTTGTAAGTGGTTCGACAAATGTTGCATCCACGAAACCTTTGTCGAAGACAGAAATCTGGCACATGAGATTGGGCCATGTCAGTGAAAGGGGTCTGGTCAAATTAGGGAAACAAAAAATGCTTGGTGGAGACAAAGTCGAAAAGCTGAAGTTTTGTGAACCCTGTGTATTTGGAAAATCTTGCAGAGTGAAGTTCAACAAAGGCAAACAAAGAACACATGAATCCCTTGATTACATCCATGCTGATCTTTGGGGGCCTGCAAGGTGTCCATCACATTCAGAAGCAAGGTATTTTCTATCCATAATTGATGATTATTCCAGGAAATTATAGGTATTCATCCAGAAGACTAAGGATGAAACTTTTGAGAATTTCAAAAGTTGGAAGATTCTGGTCAAAAATCAGACTGGCAGAAAGGTCAAGAGGTTGAGAACCGACAATGGCCTTGAATTTTGCAATGAAGCGTTCGATAGCTTTTGTGCTGACTCTGGTATTGTAAGGCACAAAACTACTGCAGGTACTCCACAACAAAATGGTTTGGATGAAAGTTTTAATCGAACTATTTTGGAGAGAGTCAGATGCATGTTGACTAGTGCGGGGTTAAAGAAGGTGTTCTGGGCTGAGGCTGTTTCGACAACAACATATCTGATAAACAGATGTCCTTCGATAGTCTTAGATATGAAGAAACCTGAAGAAGTTTGGTCGGGACATCCACCAGATCTCGACAAACTGAGAGTATTTGGCTGCGTAGCCTATGCTCAGATTAGGCAAGACAAGGTCAAACCTAGAGCTCTGAAATGCATGTTCATGGGATACCCTGAAGGAGTTAAAGCTTATAGGCCATGGTGCCTAGAGCCAGGTCACAGGAGGTGTATCACCAGTCGAGATGTAGTTTTCAATGAAGCTGAAATGGCTTTTAAGAAAACTGTTGACGTTGGTCAAAGTACAGAAACATCTGACGAAGAGCTGGAACAGGTAGAGATTCCTTTTGAGGTGGAGCATGTTGATGTTGAATTGCATATCCCTAATGAAGTCGAAGAAGAAGCAGAAGATGCTGAGGATGAGGAAACTATTGATGACTATCTATTGTTGAGAGATAGGTCGAGAAGAGTCATCAAAGCACCTCAGTATGCAGATCTTATAGCTTATGCCTTAATCTCTGCAAGTGAGGTTCTAAACGAAGAACCTAGAGACTATAAGGAAGTTATGAGGAGTCGAGATAAGACTGAATGGCTGAA
Organism: Vicia villosa; assembly: GCF_029867415.1. NCBI lineage: Eukaryota > Viridiplantae > Streptophyta > Magnoliopsida > Fabales > Fabaceae > Vicia > Vicia villosa. The sequence goes on along the minus strand of NC_081185.1, from coordinate 100,951,190 downwards.
GGCCATGGATGATGAGATGAAATCTCTTCATGATAATCACACTTGGGATCTGATCAAGAAACCTTCTGGGGAAAGGTTAGTCAGCTGTAAATGGATTTTGAAAGTTAAGGAAGGAATCGAAGGAGTGACGTCGAAAAAATACAAGGCAAGGTTAGTTGCAAGGGGTTTCACTCAGAAAGAAGGTGTCAACTTCAATGATGTGTTTTCTCTTGTTATGAAGCATAGGTCTATTCAAATGTTGCTTGCCATGGTGGCACAATTCAATCTTGAACTGGAACAGATGGATGTGAAGACTGCGTTCTTGTATGGTGATCTAGATGAAACGATCTTGATGAGGCAACCTGAAGGGTATGTCGAACAGGGGAAGGAAGATTATGTGTGCAAGCTAAAGAGATCTTTGTATGGGCTGAAACAATCTCCTCGATAGTGGAATAGGAGATTCGACAAGTTCATGGCACGCATAAGTTTCATTAGAAGTCAGTTCGACCATTGCGTTTACTTTAGATTTCGACCTGGTAATTCATTTGTTATTTTGTTGCTTTATGTGGATGATATTCACATAGCAAGCAACACTGTTGAAGATGTGATGAGGGTGAAGGCTGAACTCAATAAGGAGTTCGATATGAAGGATCTGGGAGCTGCTTCCAGGATTCTTGGAATTGACATTCAAAGAGATAGAAAGAAGTCGAAGTTATGCTTATCTCAAGAGGCATATCTACGGAAGATTCTCAAAAAGTTTGGTATGTCGAATTCGAAGCCAGTTGTGACTCCAACAAACCCTCAATTCAAGCTGAGTATTGATCAGTGTCCCAGTACTGATGTCGAAAGAGCCTATATGAATAGCATCCCATATGCTAATATAGTTGGTTCTTTGATGTATGCTATGGTCTATACTAGACCCGACATAGCATAAGCAGTAAGCCTTGTAAGCAGGTACATGGAGAATCCTGGAAAGGCTCACTGGCAAGCATTGAAGTGGATTTTAAGGTACATAAATGGGTCTCTGAATAGAGTCCTAATTTATGGTGGAGCCTTGAGTGAAGATAATAAAGTAGCAATTGAAGGATATGTCGACTCTGATTATGCAGGTTGTGTGGATTCTAGAAAATCTATTTCTGGATATGTTTTCACTATGTTTGGCACTGCAATTAGTTGGAAAGCAACACTTCAGAAAGTTTTTGCTCTATCATCCACTAAAGTAGAGTATATTTCCCTAACTGAAGCTGTGAAAGAAGCATTGTGGCTTGAAGGTTTTGCAAAGGAGCTGAAACTTCAAGGTGAAGGTATCACTGTTAAATGTGATAGTCAAAATGCAATACACTTGTCGAAGAACTCAACATATCATGAGCGAACTAAGCACATTGATGTGAGGCTGCATTCCGTCAGAGGAGTAATCGAGCTTGGAGAAGTCCAAGTGCTGAAGGTTTCGACTGAGGACAATGGTGCTGATATGATCACCAAGTCATTACCGAGTTGCAAGTTTTTCCACTGTATGCAGTTGATAAAGCTGCATGAAGAAAACTAGTTTGTTCCCTTGATACTGTAGAGTTAGATCCAAGGTGGAGATTTGTAAGATATTGGATCGAACTCTAGTATGGTCGAAGGTGTAGCTTCTTGGTTCGACAGGATTAAGCATGAAGTCGAAGGTTGTTCACATGCTTGTGTCGAAGATGCTAGGGTTGTTAGCTTGTTAAATGAGGTTTTAGTGTTTAAACCCTAATTTGTTAAGTTAGCTTGTTTATTAAGTTGGCTTGTGTCATGGGCCTTGTGGAAAAAGCCCATTGGTTAGTATGTTAGGTTTTATTATAAATAGCATACTAGTCTCTCATCATTGCTAAGCTGCAAATCCTAATTTAGGGTGAGAGAGGTTATTTGTTATTCTTGAAAACTTGTAATCTTGTTTTAAGAGAAAGTAAAAGAATAGCAGTTATAACCAATTCTTGTGTTCTTCTTATCTTCCCTAATTCTCTATTATATTTTGTTCTTGACATTGTTTTTCACAACAGTCCGCCTTCAAAGGCACTTATCATCTTGATTAAGTAAGGAGAGTTTTACCTCTCTACCAACAAAAAGATGACAGGTGATACGAATGGTGTACTAACAAATATTAGGCGTCTATGTATCTATGTTGATCATATAATTTTTATCATTATTGATCCTACTATTGGAGAGGTGACTTGCCTCCACCCCATTTTAAAGCTGCTTTTACCCTACTTATTTAGATTATAAAATCATAATACTAATTTATCACAAACTATATATATATATTTATATATATATATATATATATATATATATATATATATATATATATATATATATATATATATGAACAATATGAGTTGCGAACTAATTATAATATACCTTATGTTTGGATGATTTATCGTCGTTTGAATGTATAATCATCTTTGACGTTATTTGTGTTCAAATATAGTGAACCTTTGGTTCTTCATTTCAACTTGTACATCATTTATAATTGGAATGAAGACTGGGGCAAGTGTCCCAATATCCCCACCATCATATCACTAACCACTAATAATGGTGTCATTGTAGTTTCCATTAGTGTATGAGTGGTTTGAACTTGAGGCAACCTTTGTTGTTCTCTTGATCCTTAAGCTATCCTAATAACACTTGTGTGCGGTCTCCTGATCTCCCTGAACCACGCCAATTCGTCTGTCCTCCAAGGGGTACTTCATGCTCAAGTAGAGTGTAGATACGATGTCTTCAGGGAGGTTAAAATAGGGTAGCCTCATAGTAATGTGTAGGATGAAAGGGAGTTAATGATAATGTATATAAATTTGATTTCCTTAATGGTCTCTTCTAGTCTGAATATTATTGTAAGGGTAATGTAACCCTTCACTAGTAGTACATATTCACTCGAGAAACCAACCAGAGACCCGATGAATGCAAGCATGTCTTCTAGATTCAGGTTCAACCCTTAAAAGGAGTCCTAGTACAAGACGCCATCCGAGCTTCCAAGATCTATCAAAAATCGCTTCACTTCCCAATCATACAATTGGACGGTTATAACCCTAAGGTTGTCTTCATGGAAAAAGATCTTTGCATCGTCTTCAAGAGGTAAACTAGTCTCAGGCTCTAGGGTTGATATTGGTATAAGACGAGAATCTTCAACAATCATGACCCAACATACATATCTCCTTCGGGAAGAACTAGACTTTTTGCCACCAAAAACCCCCAAGGCTATGCTATTGAGTGTATGGCGAACGAACATGTCTTATTTTCTTCCATCAAGCTGTTTCTCTAGAATTGAAGCACTCTAGATTTTGTGATAGAGAGGCTAAGTGTAACGCCTGGTTATTTAATTAATTATTTTTTGGGTGTGTTTGTGAATTATGTGATAAAATTATGAGTTATTTAGGGTTATACTATTGTGTCAGAAGTTAATTCATTAGTAGTAATAATATAATGAGAATATAAATAATTGGGCCTAGTATGGTGTTAGTAGTAGTATTAGTGGGAGTGTGAGAATAAGCCCATTAATAGAATTATAAATTAGTGAGAATAATAAAATAAGAGAAAATTAGGAAAAAGATTAGAATTTGCAAATTTTGGAAGAACGCAGAAAGAGAGAAGAGCAAAGAGCTAGGGCAATTCCATTGGAAGTTAGAGCAACTTTCAATCCAAGGTAAGAGTGGGGTTCTTACTCTATAAGGGTTGGTATGATAATGCGTATGGTAGATATTAGGTTCCATGATTTTGTATCCATGTTTGTGTGAATAATTGAGTTTTGATATGTTTATGAGATTATGATTGATGTGTGATTTGTTGTGAAATTGGTGGAATTGGTGTATGAATATGAACCATTACATGACACCGGTGTTAGACATGAAAAATTGTGTCTTATAATGATTTTCTGATATGTAAAAGATGGGTTTTTGGGATTTTGAGGGGTAAAAGTCGTAGCAGAAAAATTGTAGAATTTTGCCTCTGCAACAGTGAAGTAACCGGTTACATGGTTTAAGGTAACCGGTTACCTCACTGAAAATTTGGGATTTTGGCCTCTGGAACTCCTAGTAACCAGTTACTTGGTCTGAGGTAACCGGTTACCTGGGACATATTTTGGGCAAATTGGGTAAGGTTACAGTAGAGTAACCGGTTACCAGACATGAAGTAACCGGTTACCCTGTAGCTGACATCACTTTTGTAAAACTTTAGAAATTCATAACTTTTGACTCGGGTGTCCATTTGACGCGCCGTTTGAACCTCTGAAAAGCTAAAATTATTTCCTATTCAATGAAATTAAATTGAAAACCTTTTGAAAATATTTCTGAAACTCGTATTTTCCAGTATTTTGTGATGATGCGAAGTATGAATGTTCTTATATGATGTTACCAAAACAAGTTAATTTAGATTGCATAATTATTACGATGATGATGATGATGATGTTGTTGCTGCCACTAATTATTGGTGATTGGCATGGAGGTTTTCCTCGATGATGTTTAGTTGATGTTGTTGCATTGTATGATGTTGCATTATTGAGTCGCATACATTGCATTTTTACGATGGCTTGGATTGACAAACATGTTGGTCTGGATTGAAAAAATTACGAAGGAGGCTTATGCCTTGATGCCTTTAATAATTGGCAAGTTGCGAAGGGGGCTTATGCACTGTTGGTAGCACATGCATTTGCACAGTGTCAGTTGCATTGCATTTTCATAATGATGGTGTGATGATGAATTGGTTGTTTAATGATGCTAATGTGTTGAGAAGTGGTGAATTTTGCTTGAGCTATATTTCTTATATTTATTATCATACATTTATTTATATTGTACAATATCTCACCCTTTATGTTTGAATTTTACCCATATGTTTGAATTTTACCCCTATGTTGGTAACGTGCAGGTAATCTCACCCCTTATTATTTATTCGACGGGGTAAATTGGGGTGTTACACTAAGGGTCTATGACCTTGTATTCTTTAAGCAAGGTTGTCTTCGCCCTCCTTTGGATATTGTCTTATAGGATTTGCTTTTGGCAAAGCATTTCCTTCATAAAAGCTCACATCTCTACTGTCGTTGCTAGTTGTTGCGGTGCCTCGGTGTGTCATGATGTTGAAACATATGACCGAGGAAAATGAAATTTAGATGCAAATGTGGCCTATGTTAGTATTATTGAGACACCATCGAAGACGTCAAATATACTTGTAAAAATACAATGAGGGGAACATGCTCACTGTATAAATACAAGAGATTTTTTATATGCTATAATCGTACTTGTAAAAAATACAATGAGGAAAATCTGCTCACATTTATGGATGCAAGAGATGTTGTATATACTAAATCTGTGAAAATAGTGAACCACCCCCTCCAAACCCTAAGGATCGACAAATTATAGCCATGTCATGTCGGCCGAATCGAGGGTAAAAACCATTTTTTTCCTAACTCTACAGAGAAACGTGGAAATGGAGAGACTTGTTCTTACTCCTATCTCGAAGGAGAAATTCCTAGTGGTCACAATTAAATTGACCATTTCTCTGACACTTTATATGTCACATAATGAAACAATTAGATTTTGATAGATGTGGGTCGGGTTTGGAGAGCCATGATTTACCCCCTCACAAACATTTGATTTCTCCTTTGACTATTCACATCATTCTTGGTCTGATTGGATTTTTTGTTGGTCTAGCTTTTCTAGGACCCAATTAAAACATCTTAGTTCAAGATTGAATTTCTTAAACCAAACCACGTACCTATATTTTAATACTTTTTATTTTTTCTATTAGTATGATGTATTTACTTTAATCTAATATTATTTGATTCTAATTTTTTTAATCATAATTCGGTAGTTTAATTTGGTTTTTTTAGGGATTTATAAGCTTCAAAGATAATTGATGAATTTCATTATATAATATTAAGTTTTAATATGTTATATGTTATATTTTATTTTAAATATATTGCTACTTCGTGTCTTTATAATATTGTTATTTATTAAAAATGATAATTTGTAAATTTAAATATCTAAAAATTAATCCAAAATAAATCGTATTGAATTAAGTTGGATTAGGTCGTTTTTTTAGTTATCATCTAAAGTCAAAGCAAATCATATATATTTTATCTTTGAATCAAATGATTTTTTTTTTAATCTCATTGTAAGCACCCTAATTTTAGAAAAGTATAGTTCCTAAAAAAATAAATGTTTTTCTTGTAGGGTAATATAAGGCAATGTTCCCTCATCCGAAAATAAAGTAGGGGAATGCATGAACCAATGGACAACAAAGAGTAGCTTTGAATTCAGGGTAAACAATACTCAAGTATTTCCTCCAATTATGAGAGTAGTTAGCAAGAGAATTAATGGAGAGACCCCAATGCCACAATGCACAATTAAAAAGTTGACATATAAACTAAAGTTGCACAACCTACCATTTTCAAGAACCTCGTGATTGATAGAAAATGAAAAGCAATTTTCCTTTCCATGCCTTTTGTTGAAACGAGTCATGCACGATCCATGCATGCAAAGATGCTCCACACGAGTGAGGAATCAAAAAGGTGCATGCGTACCTTTGTATCTCTAACCACAAAATGCATTCTCTTAATTTGAAACCAAAGGAATTGAAGAATATATAACCACATAAAATGGGAAAGTAGGAATCTATAAGACACTCTCTAAAGATAAAGAGAAAGTTCTTATTGGTAACTTTGATGAAAAAAGTTACATGAAGATAAATTGCATATTTAATGCATATATTCAAGTCATGTACACATAGTATGCTAAATAATTAACAATAGTTAAATCTACCTAGATGTAATTGAAAAATCAAAACAAAACAAAAACTGAATAATAATATCGAAACAAAACAGAGATTAATTTGTAAATATAAAGATAAGGAGGAACAAACCCCGTGATTCCCGTCCAAAGAGCATATATATTTTTTTCACATAAAAAAAGGTTTAGGTCTGTATCAGAGACAGCACAGCATTGATCATATTTAACAGTCTCACACATATGACATCCTCACTGCTGTCTATTATTTCATACATTTCTTACTGCTTTACAGATATATATGTAGCTGGTAACTAATTTTTATATTAATATTTAACTTACAACAAATATTATATTATGTGGTACTACCAATCTCAAACTAAATTTTCATTGAATATAAATGAACGAATCATATTCATCCTAATATCCTATTACTGCATATGTATGTACATGGCTAGCTTAAAGTAGGTTTAAAATTTAGACCAATGATCGATTCGATCAAGTTATTGAGTTATTGAGTCATTAGTCTGATCAGTGAGATCATTGGTCGTATCACATGATGGTTGATTCAATATATATATATATATATATATATATATATATATATATATATATATATATATATATATATATATATATATATATATATATATATATATATAATTGTGATTATAATGTTTTAAAAAAAATATTTATAAAATCTAAACAAATTTTCAATACACATGTCAAAATCAAATTCAAGATCTCAAATAATCAAATAATCAAATTCATATAAACTAAAAGATAATTTTGTTTAATAGACGATAATACAAAATTATAAGTATATAATAATTATTTCATTTCCATGACCCTCTTATCTATAACTCTTTAGCAAAACACTAAAATCAAACGACAAATTCTAAATGCAAAGCAAAAATGTAATATTAAAATTTTGAATAACACGATAACAATAATGCAAATGAAGATAACAAATTTAACAAGAATAACGAAGTTAAATAATAAACACTAATCCTATAATAAGGAATGAGATTGATTATGTGAGTTAATGGATGAAAGGTAGATTCTTTAGATTCTAAAAGTTTCATATTATGAGTTTAGACACGAGGGAGTAAATGTTGTTTTCATTTTGGAACTTTTTTACTCCTTATAAAATGTGTTAGTAAAAAAATGCAATCCGCCGATTCAAACAAACCCACAAGTTCACTAATTTGATCGTTGAATCGACCAGGTCACACCACTTGCCATCGGGTTAATTGCATATTTGTTCCTTTGATCTTTCTAACCCGCGATACCCTCTAGTTCACAGTCCGACTAGTTCAGCTGACCAAATCGGTCCAAGTTTTAATACACTAGGTATGATCTTTTTCACTCTTTGTAAAAAATTCACAGTCTTTGGTGTTAGGAAGTCAAAAGTATCAAACACAAATGATATATAACCATGTTGATTTTCCTAATCATACTCTGTCCTGTTTAGCCACTTTGCTTAAAGCAGTATGAAGGCTGAATGTCCCACAATAAAGTCTTCAATCCTTAATCTCAAAAATTAAGAAACCTCAATCAAGTCCATAATAGCATATTTTTCTCATGCCCACACGTACATAAACACATATGATGACTGAAATGTCGATCTTCCCTCATGTGGTTCAGTCAAGAAGTTCACATGTGCCTCTTTCTTCATAGATATTCTCAATCGCCAAGATATATAAAAAATAATAAAGCCATTTCGATATTGGAAGTCTAGAAGCTCCATAAAATGAACAATGTATTCCCAAAGGTCTCTAAGAATGCCTTACGGCAAACAAGGTAAACCTAATCAGTATAAAGTAATAGAATCACGAGGTTATACGTAAGGATAATGACTTATACTACTTGTAATATATGCTTTTCTAATCCATCAATAGGATAGGTAGAAGAAAATCATGAGCATGTCCTACTTGCAAACACCCAAAAATTGTTTTTTGTCTTATGTTCATGTCAAACTTAACTTCTATATCCTGAACACTTTTACTAAAAACAACACTCTCCAAAATATTATGGGTGTTAGGAGGAATGATATCATTGCTAGTAAAACTGCTAAGGTCAAAAGTCATTATCATACTAATAACACCATCAAAAACTCTGTCAAAATGAGATTTCATATCTCATGACTCATTGTCTCTCAATAAATGATCTTGTAACACCTAAAATTGGTCCTTGGAAGCCACTCAAGAATATGAAGTAGTCTCTACTATAGAGAACAAACTAAACACCAATCCTAATATGTAAAGAACCACACCCTTCATTGAAGGCTTCCAAAGAATGGAAATTCATAAACAATTATTTCTTCAACTTCCCCTTGTAAATCTTTATAAAACTAAATATATGCCTCCTCTGCGTGAATCAGTTGGCACGTTATCATGCCAAAATAAAGTTTGGGGATACTCATACAAGATTGAAGTAGACGAATCTCACAATGAGAACCACTTAATTGAGGAAAAAGATGCATTAACTCAACATCCATATCAACTTTCTTCATGGGAAACCCCTTTATAAAACCTTAAATCGACTAATAGCTCCTTCAATAAATTTAATCCCGAACAGTGACCTCTCATTATATATATGAAACAACCCTTCATAATGCTTACAACCATCACATGAAGGCCAAAAGATTCAGGTCTTACAAATATTAAATTTTTGGCCTAATCCTAGACCCATCTTTCAATTGATGCCAAATATTTTAGCCACTCCCTATGAATTTTCTATGACGGTCCCATCATCAAGATAACAAAACTGAAGAAGAAGCTTGCATTTGTCTATGATATTATAAATAAATGGATGTTGCACAAGAGCAAAAAAGGAGAGGCCCAAATCCTTGTTTCAATCAAGTTGATGACATTATAAGTTCACCTCCAAGGTACAACCTTGTTTGTTGACCATTAAGAAACTCAACATCCCGCTCTCACCTCGCGCAATAGTGATGATTAATCAAACATGTAGAAAGAATTTGAGAAATTTATTGTGAGCATGTCCAAAGAACTATATTCATCTCGCTTGCTCAACACCCTAATTGCATTGTGCAATAAAGCCTCAACACCACTTGATACCCAAGCCACAAACTAAAAGTTATTGAGATGTTCACCACATATTTAACAACTCCATTCGTAGAAACCTTTGATACTAGTCACCCCTAATTTGCTAACTATCATCACATTAAGGCCAAAAGATCTCAGTCTTGCACATATTCAATTCATGACTTAATCCTATACTCGTATTTCAAATTATGCCAATGGCTTTAGCCATTTCCTATGAATCTCCTATGACGGTCCCATCATGAAGATAATAAACTTGCAGAATAAGCTTGCAATTGTCTGTGATATTATGAAAAAAGGGATGTTGCACAAGAGCAAAAAGGAGAGGCCCCAACTGGTCTCCTTGTTGCACTCAAGTGAATGACATAATAAGTTCATATCCAAGGTACAACCTTGTTTCATGGCCATTATTAAGAAACTTAACCCATAAATAAAAACATGAGCATCTCAACTTCACCTTGCGTAGCTGTGGTGACTAATCAAACATGTTGATAGAAGTTAAGAAAATTATTATTGGCAAGGCCAAAGAACTATATTCATCTCACTTAGTCAACAACCTGGTTGCAATATGCATTAAATACTCTACACCACTTGATACGCCAACCACAAACTGAAAGTAATTGAGATATTCCACCACACCTTTACTAACTCCTTTCGTAGGTACCTTTGATATTAGTCACCACTAATTAGAACCAACAATAATAATGTGTGTCTCACCATCAAACTTTAATAATAGTATCAAGGGTGTGGAAGCTACTAACTCTTCCAAACTCAGTAGATATCTTCCTTTAAACCATATGTTAACTACTGAAGTCATCGCACTTAAAATATCTCTTACCCCAGTAGAACATTCTTTACAAAGTGCGTCTAATAGGTGTTGAGCTTGAAAACCATATTTATTAAATGATGTCCCTTTGGAGAACGGTTTAATGCACCTAAGAATAATGTCAACTTCCTCCACAAGGAGGGCTTAAACGAACACTATGGTCGGCATGGAGGGAGGTAGCATGTATGAGTGTTTACCCTCCAACACCTTCATTGTATCTCCATTTTAGGGGTTACTCCAGTTCCAACACTTTAATAGTTTATGTGTCCATCTACAACCTTACGAAGACATTGTATGATGTTAATGCTCACCTTTTTATCTTCATCTTTAATATGATCTCCTCCATGACCCAACCTCTCTAGTCTATAATTTCCTAACATACTATCAATTAACTTAGTGAGACTGTCTGATTCTCTCAATGTAGCCAAACCGCTTCAAATGTGATGTTATTATACAGGATTCTGATCACAGACCTACAATCCAGCCTATTCTAAGGTTTGACCTTTAAAAGTGTAAAAATAACAATAAAACAAAAGCATCTTTAGATCCCAACTCAACGATGTTCTTTTGAAGTGTAAAAATAGTCATTAATCTGAAATTAGTTATTAATTATATTCATTTAAAAAAAATTCCAAGTCAAATGTAAAAGATTAAATATTTGACAATTTCTTAATGTGCCGAGATATAAGAAAAAGATTAATGATTCGACAATTTTTTTAATGTGTCTAAATTTTATTTATCAATTTCACCAACCCCACATTGTCAAAGAGTTTTTTTAATGGAAAGTAAATATATTATTGAGTAAAAAAGGGATTACACCCTACAATATACAATATCAAAGTCAAAATGGCACAAAAAATGTCAAGAGAACAAAGGAAAGAAATGAAAAAAAACATGAAAAACACCTAAAAGAGCATCCAGAGTACAAAAAAGAAACATTCACAAGAACTAGAAACCCATAGAACACCTACTCCGTAAAAGTGCCACCCAACATAGATCTGGCTACAGCTCAGACCTCCAGACCCATCATTAACATATCAAATGGGCAAGCAACATTAAAACCACAAAGCACCTTAGGAGCAAGTCAGAACTCTTGGTCTACTTTTTGACACATGATAGAGTTATGATGACAGTAAAAGAAGGATGATGAGTTCAATAACGGTTAAGAAACTAATTCCAAGCAAAAAAAAACTATTTTCCTCCTCCTCATTACCATTACACATAGACTATATGGATCACACCGCTACATGCCAAATCAAAAGAAAACCCCCCCTTAACTTAACCTTAGCACCTAAAGAATGAAAAAAAATAGACCTAAGATCTCTAGATAGAACCAATTGCACCCCTAACCACCTAATAATCAAATACTAAACACTAGAAGTCAAGCTACAAGTAATAAAAAATAAGAGGCTGATTCAAGCCACTTCTCACCCAAGATGCAAGAGATCCTCTCTAGGTCAACAATGGCGTTCGACTTAAAAGGTTTTCTCTAGACGGATACCTAGTAGAAGCTGCTAGAAAAAACTACATCTTGGAGGGAGCTCAAACCTCAAAAACAAGAGGCACATTATGATGCACTCTGGCAACAAAGGCCACAAAGAAAGGACAAAGACCTGCTTGGACTTGATAAACAAACGCCAAATAGAAACAAATATCCTAGAATAATTTCAGATACACCTCTCACTCTCCTCACTAAACTAGAAAATTTGGAGAACCATAAAGAACTCAGAGACTCGGGGCTCTGTTCTTCATGGACGAAGAAATATCTTCTCTATCTAAAATCCCAAGAAATTCTCCTCTCTTTCAACCTTCTAATCTCACCCCACAACTGCATCCTAAAATAGGAAGATGGTGAAGGGTACGTGGAATCTAAACTCTAGTAGAAAACTCCCTATTCATGAGACTTTACAAAAGAAGACCCTAAAATACCTAAAATGGTAATATATATATATATATATATATATATATATATATATATATATATATATATATATATATATATATATATATATATATATATATGGAACACTATGTAACGGAACTACGTCATAATATCTTGTACAAATTTGTAGCATATATATTTCATAATATTATGTAATAAACAATTAGCTAATTAGCTAAAAGAATTAATTTTGGGATTTACCATCGAAAGTTACGTACACTCTGTATCATATGGATACAAAACAAACTCTATGTTTGACTTCGCATGAAGCTAAGAATTTTTGGAGTGAGACGTACAAATAATAATTATTTTTTCTTTGAATTTTAATTTTCCAATATTGGCAAAACATTGTATTCTTATCACCACAAGAAATAAACTAATGTTTCAAATTTTTATTAGTATTTTTATTCTTACCTATTGTATATGTTATGTACGGTCCCCTATTATATCCTTATAATAAACAAATAAAATAAATATCAAATAGCTATAGTTTATATTTTATTATGTCCCAAATTGTTATTCAAGTTGATACGATAAAACTTAATTGTCCTCACATGAAATAATAAGTATATTCTTTCCATTCCTTGATGTCCATGCATATAAAAATATACACACCAACATGCTTACGATATGAAAAATAAATTATTTATTTATCATCTCAAGAGGGCCACAAAGAGAAGAAGAGAAATACTGTTAGAGAGAGGTAGAGAGAGAAGGTATTCTAAATTCTATGTGTGAAGGTGAAGATCCATCTTAAGATGTTGCTAAGATCAAGGGTTTTCATTTTCAATGTCCAAGTTTGAAGGAGGAAGTAGATAATATAATAATCAATCTCAAACTATTTCATTTTATGAATTTTTGATTTGATTATTCCAACAATAGTTTTATCAAAGGAAACTACTAGCTCGATGGATATGAAGGAGGAAGAAACATGTGGCTCAATATGTTCAAAGACAAGTGATTCAATGAATGAAGATGGTTGTGAAATTAGTGAAGGAAATGAAGATGATAAAGAAAGTAGTAAGCATAACAATGGAGGAATAAGCTCAAGCAATAGTACAATTGAAGAGATTTCGGAGAAGAAATCATCGGTGAGACCTTATGTTAGATCCAAGTTTCCTCGACTACGTTGGACTCCTGATCTTCATTTTCGATTTCTTCATGCTGTTCAAAGACTTGGTGGACAAGAGAGTAAGTTCCACACACATACCATAACTTTTTTTATTGGAATGAATCAAGTTCGATACCCTAAAATCCAATATCCTAGAGTTTACAACGATCACACACTCTGATACACTGTGGTGATCCACGCCGACATGGACACTCTGCTATAGTTTTTGTGCAATTTGTTAATTTCATTTTTATCTTGGGGATCTCATTAGTTTTAGGTAGGTTTAACAATTCAACAATTTGATTTTTTTTGTATGTATTTTATATTTTTGAAAATGTATTATTAATAATTTTCTTGTTTGTAGGAGCAACTCCAAAATTGGTTCTTCAATTGATGAATATAAAAGGTTTAAGTATAGCTCATGTGAAGAGTCATTTACAGGTAAAAAGCTATAGATAAATAAATATTGTTGCAATCTATTTATTTATGAATGTTTATAATAGTTAAATTAACTTTTTCACATATATTTCTTTTTCCAGATGCATAGAACCAAGAAAGTAGTTGACACAAATCAAGGTACAATATAAGTTTTCTTTTTTTGTATGAATTCAATTATCCATCACCAATAAGTGATTTTATTAGGGTTTTGTACTTACAATTATTTATGATTGTATTAATGTAGACAGAAATGTTTATAATCTCACCCAAATTCCTATGCTTCAAGGCTATACTCCAAATCAAAGTTCATCATATAGGTATGCATACTACATATACTATTTCCATAAGTTTTTTTTTCATAATAATTTTTTTCTTAAAACTTAGTTCGAAGAGGAATCTCTTCTGAGACGGTTGTAAAATGATCATTATAATAATTGTTTTAGAATCAATGTTTCGATTTTTTCCAGATGTGGATATGGAGATGCATCTCTTTCTATATATGAAAACATGGTCCATATGAGTTCAATAAATGAATCTAGAGCTAATTTCTATGGAAAAATGAAAGAGAGAACCAATAATAACCCTCATAGTATTTTCCAAGTGGATTCTTCCAATTTTCGAGAACTATTACCAACAAGTAAAGTTCATGAGCCCAATGAAAACTTCCTCTCATTTTGTGGCCATGAATCTTCAAGAGAAGATCTCCTTACTCAGCCAATAGCACAAGACTTCATGCAAAATGATATTTTACCTTCAAATCAAGTGGAATCAAAGACATTGAAAAGAAAAGCAACAGATTTGGATCTATCACTTAAATTAAATTCAAGGAACATCATTGGTGATCATGATAATCAGAAGCAAGGAAGTATAGAGGATCATCATCATGAATTTGACAGCAATTTATCTCTCTCTTTGTATACTCAATCCTCTTGTGAAGAATCAAAGGAGCAAGAGAAAAGAGTCAATGTAGGTTTGGATCTAACCATATGAATGAGACATATTCTAAGTGAGATTTGAGGTACTTGTCAGAAAAATATGCATATTGTAACAAAATTATTACAAACACATATCATAACCAGACAAAATTATATTTTCCTTCTTGTCTTTTTCTATATATGGACAGTGAATAACAATTTGTTTATTTATGTTAGGTAGATGCTAAGAAAGAACCATGGTATCAATAGTGTTAGTTTTAGACTTTATATTACCATACAAGTGTAAGTTCAGTGATTATATATATATATATATATATATATATATATATATATATATATATATATATATATATATATATATAAAATTACAGTAGAAAACCTAGTTGAGAGTAAACCTGCTTCTGTGTAACTTGTTTATTCATTTAGAATATTTATTAATAAGTATTAAGTGTTAATTGTACGTAAGGAACTAAGTGTTTTACAATGAACACTAGCGTATTGAAATGAAAAGAGTTTACTTAATAATATGAGGGAGGGTTTGAAGTGAAGTCCTAAGCTAGTATGATCATTCATATCCATGTTTTATGTTGTGGAAGGATACATCTGTGTTGGACAACTTCTAATTAAAAAATATAGGTTTGATTCCGTAATTTGGAATATTGCTCGTGATTATTTTATTGTAGAATTGAGACTCTTTCTTTTAAGTATGTTAGGCTGCCTAGTACTAAGAAGAGAAGTCACTTGGAACCCCTATGTTAATATGCTTTTTAAGAAGTTCAAGTCCTTGAAGTATAGATATATTGTTAGCTTATTTGGTCGGATGGTGTTGCTTAATACTATGTTTAAGGCTATTCCCATTTTCTTCTGGTCTTTTTTTTGAAAATTCCTATAAAGGTCTAGCGAAAAATTGTTCACATTCATAGAAGTTTCCTATGAGTAGGTGTTAAGAGAGATACTAAAATCTATTTGATTAGTTGGCTAATGTGTGCAAACCTAAGAAAAAGGTGGTTTGGGGTTAGATACTTTGTCTAGTAAACTTACATCTTTTGGCTAAGAGGAGGTGACGTCTTAACTTGGCCACCTCTAGTCTTTGGAGGGATGTCTTTGCCCTCCATTATGGCGCATTTGTTGTCTCTTCTTTAAGGGACAATAGAGATTATGGTTTCTGAAATGCCTCCTCTTGATGGAAAGAAGTCTCTATTCTTGGTTCAAAGCAGGAAGACCATTTTGTTTGGTTCGTGGATAGCATCATTAGGAATGACCCTTGGGTTGGTAGGGTACATCTTAAAGACAGGTTGGCTTAAGACCATGGACTATCCCGAGGAGAGTATGGGAGATGTTGGTATATGGGTTTATGAGATTTTAATTTTGGATTTTAGGTTGAGGAGACCTTTCTTTGTGCATGAGGAACCTGTTGCTGTTGATTTTCTCTCATTTATTCGAGGGCATCTGTTCTCCGTGGACAGAGATAGGTGAGTTTCTTTTCTCGATGACCTCTACTTATCATTTTCTTTTGACTTCTTCAAACCACCTTTCCTTCGATTGTAATCAGAATCATCCCCACATTTGGGGTAGTCGGATACCTTCTAAAGAGAATGTATTCTTCTATAAGCTTATCCTTGATATGTTTCCCTCTAGAAAGAACTTATTCATGAGAAAGGTGGTTGTCAACCCAGGTCTTAACTTGTGTCCCTTTTGCAGTGTTTATATGTCTTGACAGCTTCTCACTAATTTGTCATTTAGACTTGGTCATTATGTCTACTATATGATTTTTAGTTGGTTGCTTTGACAGATAATTCTTCCTAGGGTCCCGACTAGTCATTTTGAATGTTTCCTTTCTTTAGGTGGTAGAGCAAAGTCTAGGGGCGTATTTTTATGATTTGTCATGTTGTGGTTTC